>NC_046240.1:4981239-5284539 GCF_009819885.2 Catharus ustulatus
ACCAAAAAGAGGGCTGATTTAACCCATTGCTGAGCCAGCAGCTCAAAATCTTTGAGTGTAAGCAGAAAAGGCTGGATAGCTGCACTCCCCTGCAAACTACAGGCATGGCTCACTCCAGATTTGGGGCTTTCTACAGTACAGGAGTCTTCTCTCCCTTGCACAAACATTTGATTCTTATCTGACATTAGCAATGTTCTGTCCTTTTGTCAATGCTTTAATACAGCAGTGTAGGCCTGGCACCATGTTCTTCAACCAGAGTGGCTCTGATGTAACTTCATCTCCTTTTTTTAAAGCCAATCACTTCCATACACAGCCAGTACTTAGGAGGAAAACTGAATTTCCTTACATCATCCATAGGGTTTGTGCAGGGCCTAATGTATTTGACTTGGCAAGAAAGAGGGATTTAATCAGTAAAAGACAGACTACCTTCTTTTGTCATCTTTATTTAGGAAAATTTCGATCAAAATCTTTAGATACTTCAAAAATAGTGATTTAAGATCTCTTAAACTTAGTTGTGTCAAGGAAGAAAGTCAAGTACTCAGAGTACTGCAAATATTGATTTTAGAGTTAGACTTAATCCTCCCCTTAGATACCAGTTCTTCCCACCTGAGGAGGCAGGTGCTACTGAAAATAGGGACTCTTTGTTCTTCTTGTTTCTTTGGTCAGTCCAGATACATGAGTGTTTTGCCAGGAATGTTCCTGTGTGGCAGCTGAGTCAGGGTACTACAACAGAGGCACTCATGGCGCTGCAGCCAGGCAGGGCTAATGAACTTTGTGCTAATGCCCTTTTCCCCCCATCTGCCAAAGGTGAGCTGCTTAACTCCAGATTCAGAGATTTCTTCTTCTGACTTCTTCATGTCGTGCATTACAAAAGGATCAATATAACCCAAGTGTTCTCTTTCCTTAACCACCCTTTCAAACAAACAACAAACTTGCCTCCCAGAGCTGTTTTCAGTCATGACACCTGAGGCAGGACTGGACAGCCCACAGTCACACACATTGACTCAGAGTCTTCAAGTGTTTCCCCACTCAGTGACTTTGCTGCTTGCCACAGCAAACACACCCCCTAATTTACTTTAAACATATTTGTTCCAAATGGTAGTGCAAGGACCAGCGTGTGGCTGGTCTCAGAGCTGCTGTCAGGATGTGCTGTTTTCCCTCTGCTCCTGCCTCTCATTGAAGTATTTCCTCTGCTCCTGTATGGCTTGTTCCAGCAGGGGCACATTCACCCCTTCCACACAGGTCAATATTCGTGCTTTTACCACAGGACTGGAAGTTTCTGGAAAAAAGAAAACAGACAGCAACTTGGAGAGAGTTCCCTCAGGCAACAACTTGAGCTGGGCAAACAACCATAGCCTGAGAACTTCAGGAGACCAGACTGGCTGTATGCTGCCACTGAGGTGAGCAGCAGGAGCAGCTTAATTCAGTGATGTGCTTTCCCTCTGCCCTGATAGCAACAAAATGCTGGTGACTGACACTGCACTCACTCCCCTTGCATTGGGCAATAGTGCCAGTGCCTGCCATGCAGTGATGGATCTGAGTTCATTTCCGAATGCCCCTGTGCAGACAAGAGGTTCAAAGCTGGCTACAAACAACAGTTCATTGGTGGCATTCAAGTGGCAACATGGAGCTGCACAGAAGGGGCCAAATCTTGGTGACATAGCCCTGGTGACACAGCCACCATCTCAGTCTGCTCCCCTTTCACCCCTTCAAAATGGGGCCAACTCCTTCCTAGGCTGGGATGACTAAAATAACAATTTTCTACAGGATTTTTGCAGCAGTAGCTTAGCAGGTTGCTCTCTAGAGGCCAAGTGCAGTGTAGCTTTCCATGTGCCACTGAGGACTTCTATGGCATGAATGTGAATGCTTTTTATCAGGTGTGGCCAAGAGAACAAAGAACTTGCTTCACCATCCCATGGCCCAGCTCAGATCAAGTCCCCACACAAAGCACCAAGCTGCTGGAACAGAGGGCACCCAGGAAAAGCCAACAGGGTGCCCTGGATGACAGAGCCTGCCTGCATTCCTCACATGTCTGAGGGCAGGGATGATAATTAGAGCCTTTCAAGGACAGCAAAGACCAACCCAGCCACTTGCAATGAGGTATTGCTGCAATCTGCCATGTTTGGGGTGAAGATGGTTGGTGTGGTGGCTGACAGTGATGCCAGGCTTTTTAGCACAGTTTTCACAAGCCCACCAATGCTGATGAAATGCTTCTTGTTTCTAAAAAATCTGTACCAGAGGACCAGATTTTCACCAACATAAAAGTGGCTCTTCTCATGGGCAGCAGGGACAGACAGGCTGCTCCCACCCTGAATCACACACTCGTGTGACTGGAGGAGCTGCACAAGAGGAGCCTTGACCCAGGCTGCCCTCAGTGACTCAGGGAGCCCCGAAAGAGCTGAGGTAACATGAAGAGCAGCAAAGGGCACCAGTTCCTGCAGCACTTACCTTCCCTGTGTTCAACCTCTCCCAGGACCATGTAGAAAGATCCCACTTGGGCTTGGAATGGCTCCACAAACTTGGTGTCAACACAGACTTTGTACTGAGCCAAGTTGTGCTGTGTGGTGAGGACAGCTTCAGATCGGGCCAGGTCATAGCAGCATAACCTGGGAATGATCAATTTGGGAAGCTCAGCTGTGCAGAAATCCAATTACACACCAAAGGAGAGGGGGTTGGTGCTCAGCCAGTGAGGGAAAGGCTTGACCTGCAATGAGACCAGGGCACCCTTCTCACCTGCCAAATGTCCTCAGTGTCTTCCCCTCAGGGACTGAGCTGTCGATCTCCCATGGGAAGTAATAGACACCAGCACTTGGCAGCATCTCACACAATGGCTGGCCTGCAGTAAAGCAAAAGGTCTGACTCCATGCCTCTCCAGTACCTGATCCAAATTGTGAAACTGCCCTTCAACTCCTTCTTTGCCCAGGTTCCAACATCCAGGGGGCTGCAAGAGCTTCACAGCTTCCCTGCTGAGTCCTATTTGCAGCTCAGTGCATGTGCCAAGCCCAGGGCATCCTGGCACAAAGAGGAGCTGCCTAGTCCCACACAACCCAGCATGAACTACAGGCAGCCCACCAGGTCCTCTGGGTCACCCCTGGGCTATGGGTGAGTTGAGAAAGGTTAAGTGAGGAGAAAGGTGACTGAGCAGATCAGAGTTTGAGGGACTGAGATGCAGGGACAACCGCAGCTGCTGGGGTTGACAGAGTACTAGCAGCAAGATTTAAGGAATGATCCCGAGCCTGTTCTCTTATTGCAGCATAAAAACTTCTGGCAGTGTCTGATCCTGCAGCTGGAGAACAATAAATAGGATCCAAGCCAGCCTGGTTTCATCAGAAATCTAGTAGGGTTTAGCAGACAGAGATGAGTGAGGAGGATTAACTCCAAGACAAAGCTCAGGTGGAACTTCCTGGGAGCTCCTGCGGTACAACAGAGCTGGCACAGGCAAGGGAGCCACAGCACAGAGAAAGGCAGGAATGCAAAGCAGCTTCAGCAAAGTTCTAATCCTGCCCAGTCAATGACACAGCCAGGCTCCTGGGTGTGCCCTGAAGGGGATTTTTTTGGCATAATTTTCCCTCTGATCTCCCTTGCAGTCTGCCTGTGTTTGGAGTATTTGCATGCTTCATTTACAGCTTTTCTCTTCTTTCTTTTATCTCTCTGCAGGGGACCCCAAGAGCTGCACAACATCCCAGGCAGGGACTCCTGCCACTCAGACAAGTGGGTCCATTGCTGGGTGTTCAGGAACCCCCAGAACTGATCACTCAGCAGAGGGAACACTGAGCTCACACACACACTGTGCCTTTAGCGCTTGGTGTCCCTTGCCCACCCCATGCATTGCCCACGGGGTTGCAACATTGCAAAATGTCCCATGGAGGACTCCGTGGGAGGCTGCCGAAACCAGGGCGATCCTGGCTCACTCCGTCCCTGCACACGCCTCTGTCTGTGCCTGCTGCCCCACATTCCCATGCCAGGCTGTGACAACCAGAACGCGCTGAAAACTCCTCTGGCAGGTCCCAGCGTGAGCCCCAGAGGTGAAACCCACCTCCCCTCCCTTGCAGCTCCATGCATCCCCACCGTACCTAACATTTAAAATCTGCACATCCTGAAGGGCAAAGCCTGTCCTGAACCGCTCGGCTTTTGCTCCTGAATCACACTGTGCAGCAAGGTGGATCAGCCACGAATGCAAGACGCTCATTGTGCATTTAATGCACTTTTTAATGTAGAGTCATTTAGGTTGCAAAAGCCATACAATGGCCACATACCCTGTGCCCACCCAATGTGCTACCTAATGCATGCGCCACTGTCACTGCAAGACATTTAAAGCAGGCCCAACCCCAAGCGCAGCCCTTCACACGCAGATGCAGAGCACTATCCAACACCGCATTTAACGCGTATCCAACGGCATTTAATGAACTGCTTATATAACTAACTACTCCATGCCGATGCCGCATGTGCCGGACGCTCTCCCGGCGCTGCTCCATGCACATCACAGCGCGATTAAAGCACGGCACAACAGCGCTCACCGCTCCGCCATGGCTCCCGCGGGAAGGGCGCGCACCCACGTGGGCAGCACCCACGTGGCGTCGCGGGAGTGACGTCACGGGGGGCGGTGCCGGCGCAGCGGGGTCGGGAGGGGACTTGGGCCGGGACGGGGATCGGGATCGGTACCGGGATCGGGCAGAGCCGCTGCCGTCATGTCGGTGAACGCGGACCTGCGGAAGGAGCGCGCCGCCGCCACCTTCCAGCCCGAGCTGCTCACCCACATCCTGGACGGCGGCCCTGAGCGCACCCGCCGCCGCAAGGAGATCGGTGAGGGAGGGCCCGGGCCGTGGGGACGGGGAGAGACAGCCCCGGTCGGCGCTCGGAGGGTGGGAAGACCCCAAAGAGAGGAGAGAACCGTGAGGAGAAGGTTTGCGGGTGGAGGGTCAGCGTGAAGGAAGGGGTTAGAGAGAAACAGGAGCTGCGTTGTGTCCCTGGTCCTTCTCTTTTCCCCAGTAAGGATTTAGGGTGACCCGGACAGAGCAGTGTCCTTTTACTTCTCTGTTTTCCCTTCCTCCAGAGGGTCAGAGGCGGCTTTCCGTGGGCATTTCTCATGGGCTCTGTCCCCTCCTTTTTCCTCCCTGGCATGCTCTTGCCCAACAGTACAAATGTCATCTGTTTGTCACCTGGCCCGACGTGGTTATGAGGGATTAATGAGCCACTTCCAGTCTGTTCCCTGGGCTGGGACTGTCAGAGGCTGCTCATGTATAATTTCGGTGCCAGAGAGGGGACACAGAAAGCCTGTGGTTTCTGGCACCTTGTTTTCCAGCTGGCACAGGGGAATAATCGTGCCCTTCTGCCGGAATTGCGTGGGGATCAGAGTTCACAAGGCTGCCTGAGCTCTGAGGCTGTTGCTGAGGGGCCTGCAGGTCTTACATCAGTGAATTGCCCTTCTGCCAAGTCCTCAGTGCCTTGAACTGAAAATGGGATTTATATGTGAAACGAGAGTGCCAGCAGTTGAGCTCGCAAAGAGCTTTGATTTCTTTCTCATTTTGTTAACTTCTAATTTTATTTTCAATTTTCTAGTACCTCTGCCTTGAGGTAGAGCAGGTAAAATGCTGGGTTGTTGCTCACCCCCTGCTCAGGTTTGTGGAAACTGAGCTTGTTTTCCTCTTCTGTTGTGTCCCCAGAGGCCTTAGTTCTTAATGACCCTGACTTCCAGCACGAGGATTTGAACTTCCTGTCCCGTAGCCAACGCTATGAACAAGCCATCAGGAAGAGTTCCTTGATGGTGATGAAGCTAAGGGAATATGGAATTGCAGATCCTGAGGAGATCTACTGGTTTAAAAGGTACCTAAAAAGATCTGGAATTTGCTTCTTGTACTTCAGTCATCACCAAGGGTGCTAGGGTTGTGCTTTTCTCATGTGTTTGTTGTCTAAAGGAAGCTCAGGACCTGTATAAACGCCCACTCAAGTCTGACTTCAGTGAATGTCAGATGAAACCCTGAATTCCTGAATGTTAGTGTTTTTTAAACAGACATGCAACATTGACAATTATACCCTGTTCTTTATGTGTGGTGCAGAAACTAAAATACAAAACTTGAAGTCAGACTTTTTTTTTCAAAAGGAATAAAAAAACTACTGAATTACTTTGGATCTGAATAGATCTGGTGAGTTTGCAGTTACTATGAAATCTCCACAAGCTGATTACTCCACTTTGCACTTAGACCCAATAAAGTCACATTGCAGGGTTACTTGAAAACATTCCAAGATAGCTTATAAATTCTTGTTTGTCATTGTCTACTCTGTGTCCCTCCTATAAGCTCCTGGTGCTACAGAAGTTCTCTCTGATCCAGAGGCCTTTTGTTCTATCTGACCTTTGGTTTATCTGATAGTATACCTTTGGACCAAGTTAATGAAAATAAAACTGTCTTTACATCTGAGTTTTCATTCCTTCCAGAAGGAATTAGAACTCAGTTTGTGATTTTGATGCATTTCTCCCCCTAATTCTGTTAAACTCTTTCTGATTTAATCAAACAGAAGGTGGTAACAGAAAGGTTACACAGACCTAGAAATCTGTTGTAATCCCATGGATATATCCTCTGGCACATCAAAAAATGAACCACAAGCCCCCTCTGACTGATTTTGTAGAAAAGCTGTCCTGGGCCCCAGGGCATCACCATTGGCACTAGGAAATCATCTTGTCCACTGTGGTTTTACTTCCAGAGAAACTGCACTGATCTGTGTCATGACAGTTCTTGTGGAAGTAATGTAAATAAATGTGAAAATTATCATTGGTGGGCAGTGATAATAGGGAAAAAGTTCACTGACAGTAGGGGATTATTCAGGTGCTGCACAGCCAAAGTTAATAATTAATTTTTTTTTCCTGCACAAGGTTTATTGAAAGTAAGAGGGAAGTTTCTTCAGTTATTTATTTATTTCTATGGAGAAAACTCAGCAAAGTCTATCCAGTCTATCAGATGGAAAATTTTAACAAATTTTCTATCTTTTTGTAGCATTAATGACAATATTACATGAAAACAAACTTTTCTGAAGTAGTCAAGTGAGAGATTCTAGTTTTGTCCTTCCATAAACTTAGGTTGGAGTCAGCAGTTCTTAAGTGGGTGAGAGTGTAACATTTCATACAGACACCAGATACAGATACCTCCATATCTAACCTGACATGAATGGTCAGAATTCACAGTCCAAAACCAACTGAAAGGCTTCTTTTTTTCCAAGGTAAAATCTAACTGCAGCCATTCTGGATTTCAAAATATAATTGCAGTTACTGTAGACTGACTGTATTTGCTATTTTTTATTTATTTTATATACCATGTTTGGTCTGTAATAACATGTAACAAAATGAAGAGCAGTGCATAAACTTCCTGCCTACAGGTGAAGTGTTTTGCTCTGAGAACTGTACCCTGTTAATATTCTGAAATAACTTCTTTACTATAATGTGTGGTGATGGCAAGGGAGGATGTGGGCTTGCTTTTGCTTAAAACAAGGATGAAATTAGAGGATTATTTTTTCATCCTTTGATTTCATTTGCATTTTAACATCTGTCCCCACTTTCCCACCTGTTGAGTGTTAAATATTTTTTAAATTTGGTGAACTGCACCCAACAGACAAAATTGTTTATTTTTGTCCCATATCCAAACATGTTAATTGGTGCTAACTGGAAATAACTTAATTAGTGTAAAAGCTGGCCTGGAGAAAGTGTTCTTTGGGCTTATTAATTTTTCCAAACTGAAAACTGAATGGATATGGTGTTGCAATATGCCTCAAATGAGGTTTATGAAATAGACTGACACCCTTAATTCAGACATCAAAGTTGTATTATTGTGATTGGCATTCCTGCATATAGAAGCTTAAGAAATTTTGTCAGTTATCCCCAAAAGGCAGGGACAGATTTACATATGCAATTTTGAAGCATTTTTTCCTGTAGCTTTTTTAAAGTTCCAGAGTATCTCTAGGTAGCTTTGCACATGACTCACCAACTTTATACCTTGATTTATGAGTAGGTGAGGAGAAATGCTGCTTCCTTCACTGCCCTGAAGATATCCTTAAACAATTGTTGCTGCTGCTGTGACATGTCCAAGTCAATGCTCCTCCTTCCTGTTTCCAAGGGGCTTTGTGGGACTCCAAATCATAAGAGGATCTATTAAATATACTTAATTGCTTTTCATGTAGCAATTCTTCTTTGTCCAACTGCAGTTGCAGCTGTTGTGACTACAGCTTTGAAGGCCATCAGCCTAAAGGTGCCAATATTTCAGATTTCTTTTACAGTCTTAACTGCAGCAAAATGTAAGTCATGAAAAGTGGGAAATGTTTCTGGTGTAATGTTCCAATGGTCTTGGAAGAGAGCAAGCTGCTCAGTTTTAATTCACCTTCAACTTTAATTAACCTTCATTGAGGAAAATGAGATTAAATGAAGAAATGAAAAACAATTTAGACAAACTGGGTCATGGAAGAAGAGAAGATCTGAGAGCTGCTGGTCACCAGATGATTCCTGTTTTCATGAGCATGTTGGAATTTGTTCTTACATCTCTAAATTTGGATCTGGAGTAGATTTGAGCAAACCAAAGTAGAAAAACTCTACTATGTGCCCTACTTGCCACTGCTAAATTAATGCAGAGTGGATGAGTCTGGCTTGATCTGACTTTGATACAGCTGGAACAGGAGCTTATTGCCATAGCAGTTGTTAGCTCTGAAGCCCAGTTAGCACAGCTCAAGAACTGCACAAAACAGAAAAGTTTGCACACAGACTAATGTAAAGTAAATGCTCCTGTTCTGTGACTCATTTCTGCAGCTTGAGAGTGGCTTTGCAGTTGTTCCTGTAGCTTTGGAGCCTCTGAACACACTGATTTTGCTTCTGTCATCCTCTGTGCACTTTGAGACAGTGACACACCTGTCACATAAGTGCCTTTTACTGTGTGGGTGGCACTGGTTGCTGTGAAATCAGGGAAGATCTATATTGCCAAAGCACATATTACTACACAGCCTTCTCCCAGAAGGGGATTTGGAGCTGCAGCCTCATTGTGACACTGGTTGTTGTAGCAAGGCTGACCTCAGAGCAGCTGGTCATTGATCAGATGGTCACTGCCACCATCAGTCTTGATGGAGCAGAGTATTTGAACAGTTACACACTGCAGCCTTTGGAGAGCAGCCAATCCAGGTGCTGGGAGTGTTGAAGTTGTGATGGGAAGCAGTAAGAGTTCAGAGAAAGAAAAAGAAGGGAAGAAAACCTGTTGTTCCTCCCTTCACAGCTGGTACCTCTTCTGTTTGCCCTGTGTCTTGAGGAAAACAGGATTCTCTCTCATTATCACTCACATTATTAAAAGGCACATTAAGGAAATCCTAAATCTTCAATGTGGAGTATGCAGAGATGAACAGTTTCTGCTGTAATTTAATTTTCAGCTTAGTCAATGCAAGAAGCTGTGAAAATGCTGCATGATTGGCTATTGAAACATCATGACCTGACACAGAGGTTTTAAAGCATCTGCTTGCAAAATGTCTGTTGTCCTCTTCCTGTCAGAGAAGGTGATAGCTGATCATGAGATACTTGGCACTTGTGATTGAACTTCCTCACAGGCAGTGAAAGTTGCTGGTGTAACCTTTCAGAAGATTTCTGGAATTTTTTTCCTGGAGCATTACCTTTAAAGGAGCAGTGGCTGACCTGGTTTTTCTGACAGCAAAGCATGGGCTGCATGTTTTTCTCAAGTTCTTTCAATGACTGCTGAAAATACGCAAAGACTCATTCAAGCTCTTCCCAAACTGCCCTGAAACTTTGTGTTTCAAAGTCAGCACTCACTTTCTCTCTGTAGCTTTGTCCTTTTTGGGCCCAGGGGGTAGGTGCACAATAATTAAATAATTGTGCTGCAGGCAATGAGGAAGAAAAGGGTGCTGCTGTTGCTCTATAGGTCCTGGGCTAAAAGAATGACCCACTTAGGAAACCACAAGAGTGTTGAAAAGTTCTGTCTTGCTGTTCTTGCAGCATTTTTAAGCCCTTGGTCACCCTGAAAGTATCAGCTTTGGTAACATGTGCTGCTGTAGGCAAGAGAGTATTTTTTGGTGAAAGAACTGTGTGCCTCAGTTCCAGAAACTTGAGACATTGTACCTGCACCCACACAGCTTAAAGCACAGTTAATACATTAATCAGCAGCATTAGATTACTTGATGACAATAGTTTTGGTTCTGGAAAAGCCCATGGCTCGTTTAGTCCTGTTCATTTAAAACAGGCAATGTGCAGTTCAGTGGTGCTTTGTCTCTCACTCTGAGGCTGGTTTTTCACAGCCTGTACAGGACCTGCAGTTAATGATCAATTATTGACTCTCTGCATGGTGCAAAATGCCACTCACAAATGCTGCTGTCATTGCCAGGCTATGTGCAGGACATCCCCTATGGTATTTATGCAGAAGGCTCATTTTCCCTCCTCTTTCTTAGAGTTTAGATGGAATAAACATTTGTGTACACAGATTGAAGGTGAAACTGTTCAAGCTGCAGAAGGGAAGATGTTTTAATTGAGAATGTACTTTGCCTGCCATTGTGGCTACTAGATGATTAGAATTTCTTTCATGAAGTAACTTCTGCTTTGATGAAGCACTCCTAAAAAATGTCAGGCTTTTCTTTCCATTCCCTCCAGCACTGGACTGTAATGGTAATTTTAGTTAAAGGTGAGTTCCAGATCTCACAAATGATAGAAGCAGCTGCAGGTAATACAGAGCTGTTCCAAAAAGAACTCACTCACCAAAGAAACCTTTTCATTTTTAATACAAATTTCTTCTAACTAGTAATGCCCTAGTTGTAGGCTACCAGCAGCAGTGGGATTTATTCCCACAAAGCCTGAGAGATGTGGGAGAAAATAATTTGGTTTTCATTTCTTTTTTAGAAAAGTTCCTCATGAACCTTTGTAGAATAATATTTTTTCCAGTTACATAGCAACAGCAGGATTCATGGGGTGAAGAAGATGCCTGGAAGAAATATCATTAGCATTGCTTCTGATGTCTCCACATTTGGAGAAAAGCCTTTCAGGTTCATGGTAACAGTAAGACTGAGATCCAGATCCCTCTATTTCTCTCCTGTAGAACATGCTTGGGCAATTATCCTGAACCTTTGGGTCTCCACTTCAGCATGTTTCACAAAACCATAGAGACCCAAACGACTGCTGCTCAGAAGGAGAAGTGGCTGCCCCTGGTCCGTGGAGTCAAGATAATTGGCACCTACGCCCAAACCGAAATGGGACATGGTTAGTTGCCTTCAGGGATCAATGGGTAACCTCTTTTCTCTAACTCCAGTGTGTAAATTGTTAATGTTCCCTGGGTCAATCTAAAGGGGGAAAGGTAAAATTCCTCAGTTAATGGTTGATGTCTCTAGCCAGACAGCTGCCTCATTTCACATCCTGACAATCCCAGGACCCCTTTTGGTCTTTTCCAGAATGCACCTCTTAGCTGATCTCTGCATTGGTAGGTGTTACCTTTGGTTTGAAATGAGGAGGTTGTTCTAAGAACTGAGAGCCTGAATTTCACTTGAACCAGTTGGAACATGTCAGTGAGCAGTACTGTGGTTTTTGCTTTTGGCTGATTTTGGGAGATGTATGCCAGAGCCCTCAGTGCATGGCTGGCCTGCAGAAACAGGTCAGGAGCATTCCTGTAGGAGCAGTGAAACATGGTGAGATTGTGAGTTCTGGGTTGAAAGTCAGGTATGCTTGGCTCCAGGCACTTCTCTTCCAGATGCTGCTCCAGTGCAGCTGTACAGCTTCCTGGAAAGGTCTTGTTTACAAAGAAAAAAACCATCTCATTCCTGCTGTTGTTGAAAGCAACTTTCACTGCTTCAAATGGAAAAACATTTAATGGATCAAAAAAGTCTTTTAGCACAGAACCTGGAATTATGGCTGTTAAATACCAGCAAGAGTAGTTTACAAACAAGGATGCCAGTGCTTGTGCTGGTATCTGAAGTGGGAAAGCCTGAGGTGTCAAGTCTGGACACTGCTGGATGGCAATGCCAGCTGCCTGGTTGTTCAGTTACAGCTGCTGGAACATTTGTAGAAGACTCAGTGGAAGAAATCCTGTCCTGCTCAACAAACCCAGCTCACCACCAGAAGCTGAGCAATAACTGGATGGCAACAATCAGAGCCTGCTGGCCTTATTTGCTTTCTCACACCAGCTGCTTGAAATCAGTCACATCCACACTGCAGTGATTGGTTTTACTTCTGATTTCATATTAGATCATTACACTTTCTTCCCTGATGATGGTTGGTTTCCTTATAGTTCTCATGTTGTTTCATGGTTAAATTGGTATTTTGACACTAAATGGAGCTAATAGAGTGAAGTAGGTATACTTTCTATGCTGAATAATTAAAATGCAAACATTTGGCATTCCTACTGTGAATGTTGATTATCTGATTTTTCATAATTGTAACTGAGCTTTGCTTAATTTAATCCTGATGTTTAAAATCTGGTGATGGGGAAACAGACCTCTGGATTATTGAATTGAACCGTCCTGGATGGGTAGTTACTCAGTTTTATCTTGGTGACTATGTGTGTGATAGCCTGTGTTAATTTTAACCTGTTTCATAGTGAAGAAGTCTCTCTCTAAAAAAAAAAAAAAAAACCAAAAGAAAACAACTCAAAGAGAGAAAAAACACAAGTAGCACAGGGCTGAAAATTGAACAAGAAGGAGAAGAAGGAGCAGCAAAAAAGTGAAAATACTGTGCTGTTTTTATCTGGTTTATAACTACTGCTGGTAAATAAGCTTTTGGGGTTTTTTGTGGTCACTCTTTGGCTGTCAGCTGTGTACTTCTCACCAGTACTGAACTCACTTAAATCTGGTATTTCTGGCAGGCCATTAGTGCCCTGTTGAGCTTGGTCACTGTTCAGTCAGAAAGCTTTGAAAACCTGCTCCTGAGGTCATTGCAGATAGTTGAATTTATTTGTAGGAGTCTGAGAATATCAAAAAACAGTTCTTGAGAAGCCCTAGGGACAGAACTAGTTTTAATTTCCTCAGAGTGGTGTTTGACAGAACGTGGAGAAAAAGTAATTCTAATGAGATACATTTAATTGGAGATAATTTGTGCTGGTGATTTATGGATTGAAAAATGTTGGCTTTCTTCCCAAGTTGTTCATGTGCACAACTTTGACTTACACATACAGAGCACTGTCCTTTTAGGAAAGTTCTTTAAAATAGCAGAAGTTGAAAGGAGCTGATTTGAAATACCATGTGCACTAATTGTGTCTGATATTTAATTTTAAAAAATTAGAGTACAATAATTTCACGATTATAAGCTGCACCATTTTGACTAAAATTTTGGTCCGAACCCAAAGTGCAGCTTATAATCAGGTGCGGCTTATATATGGACAAAGAACGAAAAGTTGCTGTTTTAGTTTGGAGGACAGGTGTCTGCTGAGAAAGGCAGGAGCTTCTCTTTGAAATGGAGAATGTAAACCCCCTCCCTCCAAATTATTATAATTTTGAAATCAAGGGGCTTTCAGGCAAAGATGTGGGAATTAGGAATAACAGTTCTTTACTAGGGAAATTAAAATAGAAATACAGTACTACAAAGAAACAAACCCCAAACCCTGACACAGTCAGAGTACAACCTGACACCCGTCAGGCAGGGTGTTGGCAGCAGTCCCATTCCATGGTGGCTGCATCCTCCTGCAGTGACAGATGTGGCTCAGCTGGAGCAGTGCTCCTGTACAAGGTGCAGTTTCCCTCCAGAGCTCCAGTGATGATGTGGAGAAATCCGGTTTTCCTCTGGAGTCCAGTGGAGAAAGGGACTCCCTTAGTGTCCCAAACCCTCTGTTTTTATCTTGGTAAGAAATGTTGGGCTCTTCCCCCTGGCTGGAGCAACTCCCAATGGGATGCAGTAATTTTATCAGTCCCACAGTGGGACTCAATGGCCATGAGCAGAAAATGACTGGCTGGAGGAAGGATGGGTTGTGAAAAGATAAAGAACAATGCCCTGCCTGGTTTCAATGGATGGCCCATTAGCAGAATATCTCCCACAGAGATAAGGATCACTGCCCCACCCTCAACAGATGGTGATAGAACAGATACCTTTTATCACACTCTCTATTGTAATGTGTGGCTTATAATCAGGTGTGGCTTGTGTATGGACAAAGAATGAAAAGTTGCCGACACCTGGAAGTGCGGCTTATACTCAGTGTGGCTTATAATCGTGAAATTACTGTAAATAGTGCAGCCAGTTAGGATTTGCCTTTTTTTAAAAGAAAAAAAAAAGTTCCTTGAAAACTTAACTTGTTTAGCTGAATAAACTGGGACTTCCACCAGGATCTACCTTCAAAACATGGCCAAAAAAAAAAAAGATGGAATTTCTATGTTTGGATGAAAGCACACTGCATTCAGCCATGTCACATCTCCAACAATCTGAAACATTCTCAGCTGAGTGCCTCAGCCCATTGAACTTAGGGATGCTCTGGTGTTCAATCCAGAAGGTCAGGTCCATCTTTTGGTTTGGATTCATCCTTTTTTTTTAGTCAATCATAGTGCATCAAAAATAGGGGAATGTTGGAGATGCACTTTCTGAATAATTACAAAGAAATGTGCTGCAACATGTTTATTTCAAAGTGAGTGCAATTTCTTCTTACTCAGGCCTGAGAAAAGGACAGTGCTCTGCCTTTCTAAAATACACATACTGAATTCTGATTGACACATGAATCATTTTTTTTTCTTTTTGTCTCTTCCTGAATCTCCACCATGAATCCTCATGCTTGCTTCCCTCCCATAACACTCCCTTCACGCTCCCATCCCATGACAATTCTTCACAGCTTTGTTCACCGTGGACGGCCTGAACCTCTGGACCTTCACCTGGGCATGTTCCTCCCCACTCTTCTCACCCAGGCCACCCCAGAGCAGCAGGATCGCTTCTTCATGCCTGCCTGGAACCTGGAGATCATTGGCACTTATGCCCAGACTGAAATGGGCCATGGTACAGTACATTCAGTAATGCTCTTTTAAAGAATGGCTTTGTGTACAGAGGATTCCTGTGCCTGGGAAGGACACTGTGTGTGTCCCATGGTTTTACACAAGCTGTGGCTGTAGGGAGAAGTGGACAGGCTCTGTAAGGGTTTATAGAGCATTTGGCCATGTGTTGCTTCCCTCTCTTCCTCCAAAGGGAGGGTTTGATGTCTGTAGCTCTGTAAATGAGCACCTGGGTGCTCCCTGTGCATTCAAAGGAGTATCATTACTGCCCATGACTGGTGCTGTCAGTTTGGTGGCACCTGTTCATTTTACACTTCTGTTCTTTCCAATTTGAGCTCTGCTTTGCTCTAATTAATGTTCAGTGTAAAGACAAAAGGACAGAGCTTTGAGGTAGTGAAAGAAATGCCAAAAAATTGAGTTGCTTGGTCACCTCAGGATCAGATGGGTCAGGATTACCTTGGTTCCAATGTTCATGTTCTCTGGGGAGCTTTTTCCCCTTAGTTCACTCCCATGTGTTCTTTTTAACTGACCATGAAATGTGTTGGGCTTTTTGAGTTCTCTGTCTTAAGCTGTCTTGGTTTTTTGTTGCTTTTCCTTTGCTTTCAAGCTTTGAAATGGATTTTGATAACTCCAGCAGTATTGTGATTGCAACACTTTTAAATCAAGTTTCAAAGGGAGGATATTCTGCCTTGGGAAACTTTAATTTTGGTCATCTCAGAGTTGCAGATGAGAATTATTTTCTAAAAATGAGCAGGATTCACCTTTGTGTTGAAGGGAAATGTAGAGACTGTGTGAAGCATAAAGTAACTGCAAGTCTGAGGAGAATCTCTTGGAACTAGCAAGGTTTGAAGATGCTTTGCCAGCAGAGTGAGTCTGTGTTGAGCTGCCTGTGGAAATCTGCCATTCCCTCCATGCTTTGGGAGTGTGGTTGCTGCAAGGTGATCTCCTTTCTCCTGGAGCTCTTGTCCTGCCCTGTCAGTCCAGACTCTCAGCAGTGTTCACAGCTTGTCTAGTTTAAGCAAGTAGGCCTGGTGATTTTGGGAGTTTTTAAGGCATTTCAGGGCAGTGCCACTGCTCTGAGACAGGTGTGTGGGGAGTGAAGCATTGGGGACAGAAGACAAAAACTATTCCTGGAATTACCTCCATCTTTTTGCAGTCTCTTCATCTACCTGCATCAGTACCTGGCATACACATGCCATTACTTGCTGTCCTGGAGCTATGGATGATCTCTTCTGAGAGATCATCTCCATCAAGTGAGGAATGTAGGCTTGATGAGGGAATGAAGAGGTGCTGGGCACTGTTTATTTCTTCTTGTGGCTGAGAACTGGATGGTTTTATTTTGCAGTGTAATCAGATTGCATTTTAGTGAAATTCAGGTGAGTGTATTCCTGTAGAACATTTTAACTGAGAAAGGGCTTCTGGTGTGTGATAGCAAAAAGGTTGATTGGAGGTGCTTGGAAAACTAGTCTTAGACCACTGGGGAAAAAAATCAATGTTTTCTGAGAATTGGCTTCCAGTCCCAGAATGTGGTCTGGCTCTCACTTGTTCTTCCTTAATTTGTTGATATAATCTGAAAGCAAAGTTAAAATCTAAACATTACTACTGGAGTTCCACTTTCCATTGTCCAGTTCTGTCCTTGTCTCTGTTTTGTGACTGACTTCCTACCAAAACAATGTGTTTGCTTGTTTCCAGGGACTCATCTTCGGGGCCTGGAAACCACAGCCACTTATGACCCCTCCACACAGGAGTTCATCCTCAACAGCCCCACTGTCACCTCCATTAAGTGGTGGCCAGGTGGACGTAAGTGTGTCTAAATCTGGAAGGTGTATGGAAGAACTCAGGGAGGGGATGCCATGTGTGTTGTATCTACAGAGTGATGACTGAAAGCTGATCCAAAGAGTTGGCTGAAAGCCAGTCACTCTTGAATAACAGAGCCTGCTAAACATTGTGTGCTTTGGACTGTTGCTCAGAACCATTCACACTGTGGATTTGGTGTAATTTTTGATTGCTTCAATCAAATTGTTTATAGTTCCTTCAGCTTCACTGACAGGTGTGCCAAGGACTTGGTGTGTTATAGTCAAGGAAAATTGTGTTGTGCAACTTCATTGACTTGAGCAACACTTTGTCATAGAGCTGTGTAATTGGGGTGACATTCAGTGGGGTCAGTCTGGTTTTCTAGTGCATGATGTGATGAGGTTATCTCAGAAGAAAGACTCTGTGTGTGTGTGTGTGACTTTCTGTGCTGACTCCTGCTCCTGTTGCAGTTGGGAAGACGTCGAACCACGCCATTGTTCTGGCTCAGCTCTACACCCAGGGCCAGTGCAAAGGCCTGCACGCCTTCATTGTCCCCATCCGGCAGCTGGGCACACACGAACCTCTGCCAGGTACAGACTCACACTCAGGAAATTGATAAAATCTGTTTCTCTGTCTGTATACAGCTGCTGTGTCTTGTTAAAATCCATGGCTTATTTCATTAGCTGAATTCAGCTGGTAGATCACAGGGCTTAAATGACTCTCTTATGACTGAGCTACTATTAAATCATCTTTCCTGCTGGGATTTCAGTGTGAATTTAGGTTTGGGATTTGATTCTGCCCCTGTGAAGTCTAGTTTGGGATTTGGTTCTGCCCAGTGTCTCCTAGCTATGAGCAGCACATCCTGCTTTCTGAAAGGGGAAGAGGAGCTTTCATCACTCTTTAGCTGGAAGAGTGGATGAACTTTAGAGACAGCTCCTGCAGTGAGTGGATAGTAGGGCTGCATGGAAATGATGGAGATTCCCATGTTTTGATGTCCAAAGGTAAAACTTGTAGGCTGAGATAAAGACATTTTAATAGGACAGAAAAGGAAGGAAAATTAATAATAATAATAGTAGTAGAATAAGCAGAGCAAGTGATCACTGTGTGATTGCTCAGCACCAGCTGACTGATGCCCAGCCAGTCCCTGAGCAGGAGGCTGTCATCCCCCCAGCTGGCTTCACCCAGTTTTATTGTTCAGCATGATGCCACATGGTGGGGAATATCCCTTTGTCCAGCTGGGATCAGCTGTCCTGGCTGTGTCCCCTGCCAGCTTCTTGTGCCCCCCCAGCTCCTCACTGTAGGTGCATTGTGGAAATTGGGAGGTCCTTGACCTGATGCAAGTGCTTCTCAGCAACAACTGAACCATCAGCTTGTTATCAACATTGTTTTCATGCTAAATCCAGAACACAGCACTGTACCAGCCACTGGGAAGATAATTTCACTCTATCCCAGCCAAAACCAGAACACCACTTTGGCAATCCAAAGAGATTAAGGTTAACTCTTACCCATATAACACTGCCAGGACTTGCTAGAAAACTAAACAATCTCCTTATTGCAGAAGGATTGAACCTGTTGCATGGTCATTAGTTCCTGTTTCTTAATGCAAGTGGCTTTGTCTATGGCAGGTATTACAGTGGGTGACATTGGCCCCAAATTTGGCTATGATGAAATGGATAATGGCTACCTGAAAATGGACAACTTCCGAATTCCTCGGGAGAACATGCTGATGAAATATGCCCAGGTAAAGCAGTGAGTTTGAGCATCTGCTGTTAGAAATGGGCATGCTGAGTGCTCCTGTCAGGTTGGTACTGCACCAGAAGGACTGTGGGTGGCTTGTAAATGATGATGAGTTTAAAATGTGAACATGTAAAAGGGAGGAAATTTAATGAATCAACAGGCTGTATTTTTTTTTTTAATCTTTTATTTTTTGGCAGGTTGAACCAGATGGCACCTATGTGAAACCAGTCAGTGACAAGCTGACCTATGGGACCATGGTGTTCATCCGTTCCCTCATCGTGGGTGACTCTGCTCGCTCGCTGTCCCGGGCCTGCACCATCGCCATTCGCTACAGCGCCGTCAGACACCAGTCTGAGCTGAAGCCAGGGTGAGTGCAGGGAGACCCAGGGCAGCCTGAACTGCTGGGGGAAATCCTGAAGTGCTGGGAGGAATGGGGGCTGTGGCTGATACTTGCTTTGCCACTTGCTTTGGTATGATTTCAAAACAGTTTGTGCTGGGGAGTGCATAATCTTTCATTTTTGGAATGTCCTCCAGAGGCTTTTACTGGATGGTCTTAGAGAGTCTGGCTTGATATGGATAGTGAACATACTTACAGTAGGGATAAATGGGATTTCTGCAGCAGTTTGCTACCACTGACATGCTAACTCATCTGTGTTTTGCTCTAGGGAACCAGAACCCCAGATCCTGGATTATCAAACCCAACAATACAAACTCTTTCCTCTCCTGGCAACAGCGTACGCCTTCCATTTTGTGGGAGCCTACATAAAGGACACCTACCATCGTATCAGTGGGGACATCAGCACAGGGGACCTCAGTGAGCTGCCAGAGGTACTGTGTCCTCTGGAAACCAGGGTGTTGGTTGGATTTGTGTAAAAACAGGGAGTAATGCACAGTGAGAAAGCTATTGGGAATATATTTTTATTCAAAAGGTGCATTTCCAGGAATGATGGAGTACTGTTTGGGAGTTAAGGCTGGTTTTGTGTTTGTGCTGTAACTTCTTATATGTTCTTCCAAGTGCCTGGGGTGTGATCAGAGAATAGGTGTGTTGATCAAAGTAGCAGTACTATACTGAGGGGTCATGGTTGTAAAATGTTAATTTTTTGTTAGGGTTTGTGATAATGGGCAGTTGGAAACAGTTTTGTACATAAAATGTGTAGAGGCAGAAGTAAAGGTGTACTTAAAAGAAGTCTTTCCATGTACAAGGGTTTTCATATAAACACTTGGCTCAGGAAAGAGTTCCTTCAAAGGAAACAAGACCCTGTGGAACAGCGCAAGAATGGCGTTGTCTCTACTGGTTTGTTTTTTTTTTTTCTGGGAGTTACAGTCCTTAACATTTATATGTGCAAGCTAAGACTTGAAAATAAACCTGGTTTTGCTGTTGCCCCTCAGCTGCATGCCCTGACGGCGGGGCTGAAGGCGTTCACCTCCTGGACTGCCAACGCCGGCATTGAGGAATGTCGGATGGCCTGCGGTGGGCACGGCTACTCCCGCTGCAGTGGCATTCCTGACATCTACGTCACCTTCACCCCATCCTGCACCTACGAGGGGGAGAACACAGTCATGATGCTGCAGACAGCCAGGTATGGCAGCTCCTCACAGGGATCTTCCAGCCTCTCCTCATGGTCCTTGTGGCTGAAGTTGGTACCAAAAGGGTTAATTCAATTTTGGCTGTGTCTGGGTAATTTTGAGCGGAGAAACAAGACATGCAGAATTTGCTGTGCCACCAAGGACAGTTGGAAGATAAGGGGGAGACATCTGGCTTAGGAATGCAGCAACAGCCAAAACAAGGACTGAATCTGGGAACTGGGGGGGGTTTAATGGTAATGAGTTAATTATAATGTGCATGTAGTGACTTTATGTAAGAAATGCACTTGTAAAAAATCACATGCACACAGGGAGGAGTTAGTCCCATGCAACCAGGCATCGATAACAAATGATGCCCTTCTTGACACTTAAATTGGTGTTAAAGATTCCTTTATTTGACTGGTTTGCAGTGAATTTGGTGACAAAGCGATGAGAAGAAGTATCTGAATTACCATTAAACTTGTGTTGTGTTTCTGTCCCCTGCCCCATTTTTGACAGTTGTGTGCCTACAACTGTTCTTTCTGGCCTGAGCCACAGCGAGATGACTTCTGTCCATTCAAACAACTCATGAGTAAGAGCTGCCATCTGCTGTCTCTATTTCCAGGTTCCTTATGAAGAGCTACACCCAGGTGACCTCTGGACAGCAGGTCACTGGCATGGTGTCCTACCTGAATGACCTCTCCAGGCAGCGCATCCAGCCCCAGCACGTGGCTGCCAGGACTGTCACCGTGAGGATCAATGACCCCACCAGCCTGGTGGAGGCCTACAAGTCACGTGCTGCCCGGTGAGCTCACACTGACTGGGCTGAGCCAAAACAAACTGGGTGAGGTGGTGGTGATGCACTGCCCTGTTTGTGCTGGATTCTCGAGGCATGGCTGGCAAAGCTTTGATCTGTGTGTTGCTTTCAGAGGTGACACACTTTACTGGGTTGGGGCCAGGATTAAGTGCTTTGAGGCTGTAGGAGGTTCCTCATAGCCTGCTTGCTCTGCTTCCCATTCCTTTGGGATGTATCTTTCTTATTTATCTGTAAAGTATATTCAAACTTACAAATACCAAACTACTCAGAGATCTCTCTAGAGAGAAACAATCCTGATGCTAAAGTTCAACGTGAGGGAAGTGGGAGAGTAGAATAGACACCTACTTGTCAGTAGGTATTGAAGCACCACATGTGTGCTGTCAGAAGTCCTCTTACCCCTCTGTAGCTGTGTTGTAGCTGCAGCAGTGATTATTGGTGTTTTAGAGGCACAACTTGTCACTGCAGTCACTGTCTTCACTCACAGCACATGAGAAGAATTCTGAGCTCAGGTGCCATGACTGACATGTATGAATTCAGTGTATGTCATGCTGTTAATGTGTAAACTGTTTTTCTTCTTCCTATGAAACAGGCTTGTAGAATCTGCAGCCAAGAATCTGCAAGCTGAGCTGAACCACAGAAGGAGCAAGGAGGATGCCTGGAACAGAACTTCTGTTGATCTTGTGCGGGCATCAGAGGTCAGTGACATGGCTGCTAAAGAAACGTGCTGTGAGAGCTCTTCATCCTTCTGTGCCCCTGACTGACCCTGTTTGGTTTCTGCAGGCCCACTGTCACTATGTGATAGTGAAGCTGTTCACAGCCAAGCTGGCTGAGGTCAGTGATGCTGCTGTCCATGCAGTCCTGACCAACCTGTGCCTCCTGTACGCGCTGTTCGGCATCAGCAGGAACGCCGGCGATTTCCTGCAGGTTAGTGGCTTCCTCCTGCACTCCAAAACTCTGAAGCCAGGTTCACTGCTTGCAAATGTGCCTTAAATGCCAAGCTGTGTGGATGTTATAGGTGCAAGTTTTTGGCTGTTGGCTGCCAGAAGGTCATTCTGCTGGACGGCTCTTAGTGGGTTTCCCTTGTGATAAATGGAAACCAGGCATTGCCACAGTTTAGCTGAAATGGTTTCCAGTTGTTCACCAGCTGCTCTCTTTGTTAAAAACAATTAATAAAAGAGAGCTGCAGTTAGATGTGCTCCACAACTGATATCCCTCCAAAGGGATCTTGTGCTCCAAATTCTAACCCATCCTTCAACAAATGGCTTTACATTGTCAGGTGTTGCTTTTCTTCTCTTCTTTCTGTCAGTTTGAGAATGCATTTGTGCAGCAGTGTTTTGTTTGCTCTTCAGGCACATTTGGTATGTTTTGTCCTCCCATTTTCTTCTTTGTTGCTTGTGAAAAATTTCCCTGAAGCAAGGCACAGTTTAATATCCTTATATGTATATTCTCTGAGAAAACTTACCTGTTTCAGTTAACTTACAAGTACTCACAGAGTGAGTCTCCCACCCAAGATTAATAGCTGGGCAGTATGGAGGGCACCTCCTTGTGCTTAATTACAACTTAATTACTTAGTGAAGAAAAAAAATCTGTGATGTTTTATGAACTGCTGCATTTTGTGTGTGGGAAAGCTGACCCGTGTGAGACCTTGGGGAACGGAAGGATTTGTGACCCTGTGCAATCCTTTTTTTTTCCCCTCTCAAGGCTGGTATCTTGACCAGTGCCCAAATAACCCAAGTGAACCAGCATGTGAAGGAGCTCCTGGCTGTCATTCGTCCCAATGCAGTGGCACTGGTGGATTCCTTTGACTTCCACGATGTCCATCTGGGATCTGTGCTCGGCCGCTACGACGGCAACGTCTACGAGAACATGTTTGAGTGGGCAAAGAAATCCCCACTGAACAAAACACAGGTAAAGAAACCTTTCTTTTCTCACATGACCAGAGAAATTACTCAGTTTAGGGTTGTTAATTATGCTCCAGGTAATTGAGGAAGGGAAGAGAAAACTCACAAGTAGTAATGGACCAAAACTAACAACCTACTTTCAGTTTGCTCTCTGTAGTTTCTCTCCCAGGTGTACCTTGCATTCATCCCTGTGGGATCTCTTGAGCTTCTGAATTGAGGGAGGAAATGGTGCACTCCACAGAGAAACAACTGAATTATCTCAGCAAATTCAAAAGCAATTATCACTTGCTGTTGATTCTGCTGAGTTACAGTAGCTGTGGAAGCTTTTCTCATTTTCTGGCAAATCTTCCAGTCTGCAGGCAGCAACAGTGAGCTCCCCTGTAGTACTTAGGTGTCAGATGTTGTATATCTGGCCTAGGACTGGAGCTGCAGCTGAGCTAAAATAAACTGAAGTGTCCTTGCTCCATCAGCCAGAATGGTAAATCTGTCTCCTGGTGCCTTTATTTGATGAGGCAGACTGAATCTCCTACAATGGGCTGCCAGAGACTGCAGCTGGAGTTAAATCCCACCACAACTTGCTCAGTGTTCTGTACTTCTGAAGTCAGTGGAGCTTAGGAGCTTCATTACAGCCTCTTAGGAAACCTGAAGCAGTTTTGTTGTAATTAAAATGCCAAACAATTGAATTATATAAATCTTGCACTTCTTTCTTATAAGAAAGGTAGTGAGCAGGCTGATTTTTATATCCTTATGCTTTGTATCATGTAGATCCCGAAATACAGAAGTTACCTGGTTATTCTTAAATCTCCAAAGTGCCTCTGATTCAAATTTTCTTAGTAAACAAACATACTGCAAGATTTGAGGATGTAAAACTGTTTCAAAGATCAAAGCTGACCTTGTAACCACTGGCTTGCTGTCTTGCAGGTTCATGAATCTTTCCACAAGCACCTGAAGCCAATGCAAGCCAAGCTGTGAAGCCTGCAGGTTTTTTTAAATGCACTCTTGCCCTGCCCTGAAAATTGGGTGTTTGCATCCTTCCTTCAGGCACCTAAATCAAACCTTTGAATCCTGTAGCTGTAGGACAGTGAATAATTGTAGCCTTTTTTTCCTCTTTTTTAAATGGAGGAGGTGTTTGGGGAGAGTGCGTAGGGATTGATGCCTGTTTTTAAAGTGCAATTATAATGGTAAAAATTAACCTTTTAAAAACCTGGGAAAGCTTTATGGATTTATACAAGGATTGCTTTTGTGAAGCTGCTAACTAGAGAGGAGTTCCTGTCAACTGGAAAAGGTGGCAGGACTTTACTACAACGTAGTTGACAGCCCTCAGGCAGTAGCTTCTGGTGAGCAGTTATGTCCTCCTCTCAAAAAAAGCATCAGTGTCTTGATTTTTTTTGATTTTTTTTTTTTAAGATTAGCCCCACCTCTCTCCTCCTTTGGCAAATGTTTGTGCTGTGTGAAGCCACCTGCAGAGCTCTGTGCATGTAAGTCTCTGTGTGTGGTGCTGTTTTCCTGATGGATCTGGGAAGCAAATACCCCTCCTTCTCTGGAGCCCTGCTTCAGGGATCTTCCCAGAAGAAATCCTCGTGTTTCCTTTGGTTTCCTTCTTTCACTGCCCTGCACAAACTCCTTTTCCCTTTGTGCCAGCTCTTGGTTAATAGGAGGCCAAAGGAGAACACAGTGATGCTGCTCTGAGGATAAAAACCAACTTGTAGTAATCAGCTGGGTGCTGATGACAGATGTTCTGCCCCTGTTTTCACTCTTAGCATTTTCTAGCACTATCTCAAAGCACTTTACAAATGTTACTTATGTTGATTTGGTGGGAAAAAAAACCACATGTAGTGATAAAAACTACAAATTTGACCTGGAATGATGAAGCCAGTATTGGAGGGCAAAAATCAGTTGACCAACATCCTTGGGCCTTCTGAGTTTTCTGGGATGTTGTCCTGGTTTTTTAAAGGCATTTGTCAAGAAGATGACAATCCCAAGTGAAGTGTCCAGATTTTAATATTTTTTTCCTACCCATGCATTTCCAAGGAGCTTTCTCTGATTTGCTTAATTTTGTTTTGATAACGACTTGGGCCTTGCACAGTGCTGTCTGATTGAACAGGAAGAATTTAGCTTGGAAGAGAACAGCCTGCTGCCCAGGGAATCAGTGCAACAACTTCAACCAAGCAAAATCATTTCTGCTTTTCCACACCAGTAACTCTGTCCAGTAACCATAAAATCTCTTCACACTAGAGAAAGGTAACTCTGAGCTTAAAGTGGTAAAAAGCTTCAGCACAAACCCAAATCCTGCAGTTCTGAGGCAACACCTGAGAAGCTGCTTCTCTGCAGCTTTGGTCTCTGTTAGTCTGTAATTTTGAATTTTCTGGCACTAACAATGATCAGACACAAGGTTTGGCTCCATGTACAGTAGCTGAACAGAAAGAAATGTTTAATTTTAAATAAACTAATCAAACTTGCCTTGTGGCTCCCGAGTGTTTCAGGTCCCCTGGAAGTTCAGGATGCCTCAGGAGGCTGAGTGCTCTTCTTTCCCTGTGTCCAGTGGAACAGGCTGCTGGCCTGGGGAGGGGGGATGGAGGAGCAGGTTAAAAATATGTTAATGAGAACAGCACTGGCTGTGTACAGAACTAATAAACTACAAAATTGTGTTTTCAGACAAAATGTCTTTCTTTTCACACACTGCCTTCAGTGCATCTCATGTGAAGGAATGGGGGAAGGAGAATGAAGTGTTCAGCAGACCTCAAATTAGTTGGATTTTGGTGTTTCCTGTAGTGTGGCCTCCCTGGCTTTGCTCTGCAGCGTTGTAGGGCAGCCAGCCCCATCCCACAGGGATCCTGTCCCATCCCACAGGGATCCCTGTCCCATCCCACAGGGATCCCTGTCCCATCCCACAAGGATCCCTGTCCCATCCCACAGCCATCCAGCCCTTCCTGCTGCCCCCAGCCCCAGGGGGAGCACAGGTGACACAGGGCAGAGCTGGCTGTGGCATTTGCTCGGTGTCACTGCAGCTCCAGCACCAGCAAAAGCTGATCAGTGCCCTCAGCAAGGGCTGACCATGGTGCTGGGCAGCAGCAGCTTCAATTCACACAAGTTGTTTTCCATTCCTTTTTGGAGTTGATGTATTGGAAAACATTTTCCTTCCTTGCTGCTGGTGAGGATATTGTGCAGTTCATGATTTGCTGTGCCTCAATGTCAGCAAACAGTGTTTAAACTCTGCCTGACAGCCCTGCAGCCTCCTCCATCTCTGGGCAACACTATGGTGCTATTTCCAAAAGTGCTGAGCCTCTTGGTGTAGGAGTAATTTCAGTGTCAAGCAGTGACACCTGTAAGTGACTGTTCCTGCACAGTCCTGACACGAGGCGTCCATTGCTGGGGGTTCACCTGACGGGAGCGATGGACTCTTCAAAATGCCACCGTCTGGGGACGGCCTCACAAGGAGCCCGTGTTCCCAGAGGGGCTGGCAGCCCCTGCAGGGTGGCTCTGTGGGTTAAAACACCAGAGGGAGATATTGCCAGGGATCTGCGGGAAGCAGGAGCTCGAGTACAAACAAGGCAGGAGCAAGGCTGGCTTTGTCCTCTACTCAGCCTTGGTGTGAACTGCCCACGGCATGCAGGATATTTGGGACACTTCCCTCAGTGGGAGCCCGGGGCGCAGGGACGTTTCTAATCAGGCTCTAGCGGGGGCAGCCCTGCCGCGGGGACCGCCCGAGTCAGGCGGAGCGCGGGCAGCCACGTGGCGGGCGGGCCTTCCAAGCCAGGCGTGCGCGGCGCGGCGCCCGTCACGATGGTAACGGGGTCCTTCCCTGAGCGCGGCGCACAACATGGCGGCGCCCTTGCTGAGCGCGGCGCTTCGCGGGGCCCGTGGCGGGCGGAGCTTCGGCACGGCCGGTGAGAGACGGGAGAACCAGGGGAGACCCGAAGCCCGCCAGGGAAGGGGGAAGGAAGGGGAAGGTGCTCTCGGACGGCTGTGTCCCGAACGCCAGGCTCTATCACTAATGGTGTCCCCCCAGGGTTCAGTACTGGGCCCAGTCTTGTTTAATTTGTTCCCTAGTGATTTGGATGAGGGGTCGGTGCCTCCTCAGCAAGTTCACTGATGGCACAAGGCTGGGAGGGGTGGCCGATAGCCCAGAGTGCTGTGAGCCCTTCAGAGGGACCTGGACAGGCTGGGGAGACGGGCAGAGAGGAATTGTCCGAAATTCAACAAAGGCAAGTGCGGGGTCCTTCACCTGCGGGGGAACAGCACCAGCACAGGCCGGGACTGACTGGCTGGAAAAGCAGCTCTGTGGGGAAGGAGCTGGGAGTTCTGGTGGACAATGGGCTGTCCATGACCAGCGCTGTGCCCGAGGGGACAGAAGGGCTCTGGTGTCCCAGGAGCGTTAGGAAGAGCATTTCCAGCAGGTCAAGGAGTGATGCTGCCCCTCTGCTCAGCCCTGGCGAGGCCTCCCCTGGAGCAGTGTCCAGCTCTGGGCTGCTCGGGATGAGAGAGACACGGAGCTCCTGGAGGGTCCTGTGGAGGGCCACAGAGATGATCTGGGGACTGCAGCATCTCTGTCCTGGAGAAGGCTGAGGGTGCTGGGGCTGAGAGGGGCCCTCAGCCCTGTCTGTCCCTGTCTGCAGGGAGGGCAGAGCAGGCCCAGCCTCTGCTCCAGGGGGCCCAGCAATGGCACCACAGGCCAGGGACACAAAGTGACGCCCAGGAAATTCCACCTGAACAGATTGTCCAGAGAGGGCATGGAGTCTCCCTCACTGAGATATTCCAGAGCCATCTGGACACAATCCTGTGCCCTGTGTTGGAGCAGGGAGATGGGATCAGATGGTTCTGGTCCCTCCCAGCCTCACCCATCCTGTGACTCCATGAACGTAGCTGTGGGAGGTGGGGATGGCTCTGGCCCTGTCCATGCTCTGCCCACCTCAGGCTGCTTTCTCTCCCTCTGAACCCCCTGGGATCTGTGTTCCCCTCCAGCTGTGCTCTGGAAGAGGGCAGCCCCGCTGGGGCCGATGCCCAACGAGGACTTGGACGTCGGGAACCTGGAGGCGCTGGAGAAGTACCGGAGCTTCACGCGCTACTTCCGGCAGGCGGAGCGGGAGAGCCGGAAACCGCACTGGTGGAACACCTACCACAAACACACCAACCCCCCTGCAGGTACCCCTGTGGGCAGCAGCACGGGTTTGTCCCCACACCAACCCCGTGAGGTGCTCTGGCACAGGCTCAGACCTTTCCCATGTACAAGTCTGCAGGGTGCAAATGTCTCCAGGGAAAAGGGGTGGCAGTTTTCCAGAGGGAGGGAGGCAGGACCTGCCAAAAGATACAGAGCAAAGAAGGGATTTCTTGGAGCCTCAGTGGTGACAGAGAGCAGACAAGGTGTCCTTGTCCATTGCAGGGGTTGGAAGTGGATGGTCTTCAATGCCCCTCCCAACCCAAACCCTTCTGTGATCCTGATCTCTGGAAGTCTCTGTCTCACACTCTCAGATGTTTCACAGGGGTTTGTGTTTAGGTGGTTTGGGTACTCACATTTCACTTCCTCTGTTTTCACCCCTCCCTGAAGAGCCCCAGACAGACATTGGCCTGCCACGTGAGAGGCTGTCACGAGCAAAGGAGATCAAGGAAAGAAAGAAGATCCTGAGGGAGAACCGCCAGAATGCTGAGATGGAACGAGCGGCGCGGCTCCGGACTGGTCAGTGCCAGCACCTCCCTTCCTGCTCCAGCTGCTCTGGGTGTCCAGTGCTGCCTCTGCATCCTCCCTCTCTCTTTACAGTGCTCATTCCCCTCGAGGATGTCAGAGCTGAGTGGGAGAGGACCAGTGGCCCGTTCCACAAGCAGCGCGTGGCCGAGCACTGCGGGGTGTTCCGGGACCTGTTCAAGGGGGCCACCTTCACCCCCTGGGTTGCCCTGAGGGTGCAGTACAGCCAGGAGGACGAGTACCTCGTGCCAGTCTACTATGGGAACATGGTGACTCCATCAGAGGTGTGTGAGGGGGGCTGGGAACAGCCTGGAGCCTCTGGGAAGCCTCTTTCTACCAGGTGCTTCCAACCAGCAGGGTTCATTTCGGGGATGCTTTTCACAAGGGTGTTTCCTCTGTGCTGAAGGAAACATTTTGTGGATGTGATAGGGACAGAGACTGTCCCTATTTTGTCTGTCAGAAAGCTGATGGTTATTTATGCCCTGGGGCTCTCCAGGTGGATTCCTCAGTAACCTGGCAGTGCCCAGTCTGTGTTGTGTCCAAGCCTTGCCCAAACACAGTTCATGGAAGCTGTTGTGTGAGTGATTTACATTCTCTTTATGTTGCTCTTTTAGGCTTCCAGTCCCCCTGCAGTATCATATGAGGCAGACAAAGGTTCCCTCTGGACTTTGTTACTCACAAATCCAGGTGAGCAGTGACTTCTTTAAAGGAACGTGTTTAAACTGGGTTGTTTCACTCAGCTTTAAGTTAACTCCTGATTCTTTTGGCTGCACAGAGATGATAAATACTGGAAGGGTTCAAGGCTAGGTTGGAGCAACCTGGTCTAGTGGAAGGTGTCCCTGCCTATGGCAGGGGGTGAGATGAGATGAGATGGGTTTAAGGTCCCTTCCAGCCCAAGCTGTTCTGTGAGTGTGATATTGGATCTGTTAGATTGGGACATATTACTATGGAGGAAAGACTGTAGCTTCCCCAAATCTGTGGCAGCTGAGAGAAGGGACAGTGACCTGTGCCACACTATAGAAGAAACAATTTCCTGACTCCCTCTTTGTTTACCTCCAAACTCCTTTCCCTTGGCAGTCTGCCTGGAAGGCAGCTTTGCTGACACTGTTCACCCTAGAGACCAAGGCACAGTGAAGGGATGCAGCTGCCCAGGATTTCAAGAATCTTGGAATTAGATCTGCAGAGTTCTTTGCTCCTCATTTTAAACTCAGTCCTATAGGAATGAGTTCCTTTTCTGCTAGGAAGGAATGCTGGGAGGCCTTGAGCTGCTCCCTCAGCAGGTCTGGGCATTCTCACTTTGGGGATGATGTTGACACCAGGGTGTCCCTAAGTCACTTTTGTCTGTTGTGTGTTGGCAGATGGACATTTGAGGGATGCAGACTCGGAGTACCTCCACTGGCTGATGTGAGTACATCAGAGCCATGTGCTCTGTGCTTGTGCACTGGGCAGAAACTCCTCCAACAGCTGAGAATCCATGGCCTTTTCTGAGCTCCTGCCATTAGCTCCTTTAGCCCTGTGTTCTGTTCTCCTGCTAAGGATGCAGGAGTTCCAGACATTGCTGCTGTTCAGTGCTCCAATCACTGGGTGGGATTTTTCCTGTGCAAAAGCAATCTCTACCTGTTCCCTTATCAAATGGGGCAGAAATCCCATCACAGCATGGCAGAGTGATTTGCAGTCCTGGATGAATCTGCTGGAGGGAAATGAGTGTAAATGTGTTTGTGTTCAGGACCAACATCCCAGGCAGTGACATCAAGGCTGGCAAGGAGATGTGCCATTACCTGCCCCCCTTCCCTGCCATGGGGACAGGCTACCACCGCTTCATCTTCCTGCTCTTCAAGCAACACGGCCCCATCGACTTCAGCCAGGATGCTCGGCCAACACCGTGGTAATTCCTCTGCTCACGTGCTGGGCTTGGCTGCTGCTGCTTGTGGGCTTCATGTACCTGTCACTGCAGTAGAGGAGCAGCTCCTGTCACTCTGCAGAACTCTCCAGGGCTGCTTTGGGTTTGTGTGTCCTCTGCAGTCACAATCCCAGCACTGCAGAACAGGCTGTTAGAGAGTGGTTTGTCCTGCCCAGAAATGTGCTCAGAGCTGGAGACACTGGGAGATTTCCTTTTAGTGGCTTCTTTTTCCACCTCTTGCATATGCTCTGGGGTGATGTGGAGCAGGGTTCTGCTGCAAGAAAAGGTTCACCTGGTGCTTGTCTCTTGTTTCCAGCTACAGCCTGAAGATGAGAACCTTTAGCACATTTGACTTCTACAAAAAGCATAAGGATGCCTTGACCCCAGCAGGGCTGGCATTTTTCCAGTGTCAGTGGGACAGCTCTGTCACTTCCACCTTCCATCAGCTGCTCAGTAAGGAATGGGGATGTTGGAGGGGGTCTGTGGGTGGGACATGGCCCTGTGGCTGCAGGCTCTGACTTGGTCTTGGCACTTGTCCAGGATCAGACTAAGCCCTCCCAAACTAACAGCACCCTGAAGGAACGACCCCTAATCCTTGGATGAGGATTTTAAAATAACTCCATGGGTGTGTTTGAGCAGCCCTGGTTGTGTGTGGGTGAAGGGGGGGGTGGGGTTCAGATGTGAGCCCTGCTGCTGACCTGTCACTCCTTTGCAGACATGAGGGAGCCCGTGTTCGAGTTCGTGCGGCCGCCCACCTACCACCCCCCCCAGGTGAAGTTCCCTCGCCACCAGCCCCTGAGGTACCTGGACAGGTACCGGGACACAGAGGAGCCCACCTATGGCATTTACTAGGAGCTGTTCCCCTCTTTGTCCGTGGGATGCTGGCTCCTGGATTTGCTGTGCTCCCCTCAGTTCCTCAGGAGGGAAATGATGAAGTCTCAGCCCCTCAGCTCCCTTGTGCTGGGAGCTGGCATTGGGTGCTCACAGGGCTGGCAGCTACCTGGTCAAAAAGCTGCTTAACAAGAACATTCAAAGTGAATCCATGGCCAGGCTGAAACCTTGCTCCTGATTCTGCAGCAGAGCTGAGCAGGGGCTGGCAGGTTGCATCTCCCCAGAGATGCTCTGCTTTGCTTCCCTGCAAGGATCACACTTCTCCTTTTGCCTGTTTATGGAACAAACAGAGCCAGGCCAGCCTGGATTTTCTCCTCTTACAGTGCTGTGGTTCAGGACTGTGACAGATTTTATTTGTGCCATCCTCCTGGAGAGATGAGTCTGATTAAACACTCTCTGAGCAGTGCTGGCAGAGCTGTCTTTATTGGAAGGGCCTGTTACCCTGGCCAGTTGGCACAGAGCTGGGGAGCTCAGCAGGGTGCAGGGGAGATGGGCAGCCCTTCCACTGGCCAGAGCCGCTTCCCTTCTTGGATGTTGTAGTTTGGGAAGAGTGTGGCTACAAGGTGGTAAAACCTGCATGAGGTTGGTGTTTGTGGAGGTGGCTTCAGCTACCCAAGCACATGGACCTCAGTCTCCTTCCCCACTCCCTGGGCAGGATGTACCTGGCATGGGCAGGTGGAGCAGAAGCAGAGCTGCTGCTGCTGGTCCTGTTCCCAAAGCTTGGAGAGCCTCTGCTTTCTGCTGTGCTCCACTGTGCAGCTCCTGTTCACATATACCCCAAATACCAACATGTTCTTGCTGGCACAGCTGCCTCTTCCCAGCTCTGGTTCCCAGTGACTTTTTCTGAGGCTCCTACCAGGAAATTGGAGCCTTCAGCAAACAGCTGAGATTGGGCTGAAGTGCCCCCCTGCTGCCTGTGCTCAGGGCACAGTTACCAGTTATTCCAGAGCTTCCTGAATTCACCTCCCACCCTGAAGAGTTCTGGGGTCTGGTTTAAGCTGGGGTGAGTGCACTGGGGAGGTGCCCATGGTGGGAACACAGGTTCCAGGCAGACACACAGCTCATGCTATGCCTTTAAATATTTGGTCAGAATTGATAGATGCAACCCAAAGGAATGTTTTGGAGCTGAAGCTTGCTGGGACATGCAGAGAGTTGTGACATATCCCAAGTCCTCTCCTGTGGTCAGGGGGCTGCCTGCCTGTGGTGTGGAAGCTGGTGTGGATAATCCACCAGAGACCTCCCTGCTTGCCCTCACCTGTGCAGGTGAAAGGGAAGCTGCTCATGGGGGGAAGCTGCAGAGCTGCTGAAAAACAAGGCTGTCCCAGCAGCCTGGGAACGTGTTCGAGATAGCACGTGGGCCTGGTAGAGATAAGGCTTGGGCTGGGAAAACTGAACTATGTGACAATGAGGTGAGAGTTTGCAGTGCACAGGTCTCCGGGCAGGAGGCTCCACCTGCCACCTGAGCGGGGACAGGTGGCCCAGGTGCCATCTTTATTGTGTTTCAGGGTGCTGCTGTGCGCAGGTGTTGCAAGGAAGTTCGTAGGAAAAGGTGTGGTGGGTGGGAACGTGGCAAACAGCAGGAGCTGTGGTTTAGAAGATGCAAGGGCAGAACATGGTGCTGGTGTGTCACAGCCTTGCCCCTGCACAGGGAGGTGACATGGCTGCAGCAGCAGCGGGTGCCCCTCTCTGCTGGTTCCCAGGCAGGAGCTCTGTACAGAGGTCTCTGTGCCATGCTCAGCTCAGGGATCCAGCCCTGACAGAGCTGAGGATGCCTGGAAGTTCCTTCAAAAGGCAATAGAGGAGTGAAAGTTCAATTGTTCGTGGAAACATGTTCATGGAAATACACATTGCTCTGATCCCTGTCCGGCTCCTGCGTGTCTCCGTGTGCTGTCACTGCAGCGTTCCATCCGCTCCGGAGTGTCCCACTGAGCTTCACAGCCCTCCTTCTCCGCGGGGGAACAGCTCCAGCCCTCGGGCACAGCGGGTGTGACGAGGGGACAGCCACCGGGTGTCACTTCAGGAGCGCTCTGGCCGGGAGCCCTGCCCCGCCTCTGGGCACGGCGTCACCCCTCTTCTTCCTCTGCGCTCCTCAGTTTCTATTTCCCGGCTTCTCGCGCCGATCTGCGGCACGGGCAGCATGGCATCACCCATCTCGCAGAAGCTGGAGGAGAAGCTGGTGTGCTGCATCTGCCTGGAGCTGTTCCGAGTGCCCGTGACTTTGCCGTGCGGCCACAACTTCTGCAAGCGCTGCATCAGCGACCACTGGCACAAGCAAAAGCAGGAGCCCTCCGGGACCGCCGCCACCTACACCTGCCCCGAGTGCCGCAGGGGCTTCGAGCGGTGCCCGGAGCTGGAGAAGAATGTCATCCTGGACAGCGTGGTGGAGCTGGCACGGGACAGCGAGGCGCGGGGCTCGGGCACGGGCCGGTGCGCGGTGGCCCCGGGTGAGCTGTGCCGGCAGCACGGGCGCCCGCTGGAGCTGTACTGCGAGGACGAGCGGCGCTGCATCTGCTGCATCTGCACCGTGCGGGACTGCCAGCGCCACCGGCGGGTGCTCTTCGAGGAAGAGCGAGCCAAAAAGCAGGTGGGTGACAGGGCTGGGGCGATAGGGGTGTTGTGATAGCGCAGCATCCACCTCCTCTGTCCCGTGTCCTGCTGCAGGGATGTGATGTCCCTCTGTGTGCCAGACTGCCCAGCCTCAGCTGGACGTGGGGCTGTCCTAGGAGATGTCAGCAGTGCCCAGCTGCTCCCTGAGAAACCAGGTGTTGTCAGGAGCAGCAGGAAGCTGGGGAAATCCAGCAGCACGAGATGAACAGCGCCATATGTGTTTGTTATCCTCTGATCTAGAGGAAACAGCTAAAAAAGGGTGAAAGGCAGCACACAAAAATCACTTTTTTTATCCTGACACGGAGTACCCTTCCCAAGCTGCCTCCTTCCCTGCTAGTCTTGTCCTGCAGCACTGACAGGGTCCTGGGGGCTGGGTGGGCAGCACTGGGCTGTTCCACAGGATGAGCAACGGGACACAACTGGGAGAAATGACTGGATATGAAACTCAGTGCTCTGGGCTAGCTGGGGGGGTTCAGTCACAGGTTGAACTCGATGATTTTGGAGGTCGTTTCCAACTATAATGATTCTATGTTGGTGCCTCTCTTCACAGACCATTTTGAAAGAATCCCTGGAAAAAGCCCAGGAGGAATCAGAGAGGATTGAGCTGGCAATGAAGGAGCTGGAGTTGCAAACATCGAGCATCAAGGTAACGCTGCAGCCTCCCTGTGCTGGCCTGTGGGTGGGAGCACACTGGTTCTCATGGCTCTTCCTGCCCAGGACTGCTCTGAGCTCGAAGCTGGGATTCAGAGCAAATTCACCCACCTGAGGACAGCTCTGGAGGATCTCCAGCGTCAGACAATGGCCAGGATTGAGCAAGAGAAGGTGGCAGCACTGGAGCGTGTGGACAAGAACTGGAACCTGTGTAAGGACCGCCTGGATGTCCTTAGCCAGCACAGGGAGAGGGCTCAGAGCCTGCTGGCCTGCTCTGACCACAGGACCTTCCTCCAGGTACCTTGCACCCTTTTGATGGCAGCAGAGTCATGTTCAACCCATTCCCACTGGGAATGCATCCTCACTTTGGCTCAGGGATGTGATGGGGCTATGGGGAAGACCTGGTTTTGGGGGTCCCTGTAAATTGTGTGGGCAGTGCTGGGATGCCCCTGTTGCCCACTGAGGAGACACGGTGAGTGCAAACAGGTTTGCACAGTCCTCCCCAGACTGATGCATGGTGTCTGTGTGTCTGTCTGCAGGAGTTCCCCCTGCTCCCACCTCTGGAGAGCCCAGAGGCGCCGGTGCCCGTGGAGTTTGATGTGGCTGCTGTGATCAAGCCCATCTCTGAGATCCTCACCAGCATCTCCAGGCTGCTGCTGGAGGACCCCGCTGTCTCCGTGGCCCCCAAAGCCCCAGACCTTGCTGGCCAAGGTAGCCCTCCTGCTCTCAGGGGTACTTTGAAGGACTCTGAGTTATCCTGAAGATGAGCCTGGCCTGTGTCACTGCTGGGGACACAGCTGCTGGGCACAGGGTTTGGGATGGGACACAAATTTGCTGTTCAGCAGATGAAGTGGGATGAGCTGGGTGGCCTCCCTGTGGCCCCTCTTTGCTGGGAATGCTGAACCATTTGGGTGGCATTACTCAAAATGCCTGTTCTCATCCTCCCCAGGCCCAGTGCCTCCCCAGGAGCTGGTGGTGAAGACTGTGACCCCTCTCCACAGGTGCCAACTCCGAGCTGAGCTTCTGAAGGGTAAGGAGCACAGGGGGCCTGGAGGGACAACACCCCACTGAAGAAATGTCACCAAGTCAGGCTCCTTCCCAAGAGGAGGGTGGCTGTGGCTGCAGGGACAGGGACTCCTTCCCTGGTTCTTCCAATGTGTCTCCTTAAATGCACAGAAGGGTGGTGTAGGGACAGGATGGTTGGGCTGGGATAGGAAAGGACTCATTAGGGGGCTTAGCAGCAGCAGGAATTGCTTTCCCTGTTGGGAAGAGGGTTGGGTGATGTTCAGGCAATGTTGGTCATGTCACTCTTGCCAAGGAGGCAACCACTGCCTATGGGACCTGTAGGAATTCCCTCCATCAGACCCAACAGAACTTTCTTAGGGTTATTAATAGGAACCCCCTGTTATTTATGGGCAGCAAGCAGGAGCCCAGCCAGCTGCCAGGCCCAGGTATTGGGGGAAGAAGGTGGGGAGCTGGTGGTCAGTGAATGCCTGTGGCAGGAGCTAGCACAGCCTGTGCAGGGGAGAATAACTCCCTGCAATACTGCATTTGCTCACTTAAAACCTTGGGGCTTTCCCCCACTCTCCCAACCCACTCTGGTACTGTTTTGCTCTTAAAACAAAGCACATCCCTGCCAAAATGGCCACAGAACCACTGTAGTCACAATGGCCATTTGTTGGTTGTGAGCTGGGTTGTGCAAAGCATCATGTCTCGGTGCCTCAGCAGCTATTTCTGGGCTTTTCCATTCCCTCTAGGGCAGGTATTGCATCCTCCCCTCTCCCCTTCCCCTCCAAACAACTTGTTCTCTTTCATTTCGAGATCCAACCCTGCAGAATTCAAACCCCATCACTGCTGGGAGGGCACAAAGGTCAGATGAAGCATTTCAGCCCCATCCATGCCCTTGCTCTCCCCAGACCACCGCAACCTGACCTTCGATCCCGACACAGCCAACAAGTACCTGGAGCTGTCCAAAGGTGCCCGGAAAGCCAAGCACGGTGCCAGTGCTGTCCCTGGGCAGGAGCAGGGCCCTCGTTTCCAGCCCTGGCAGGTGCTGTGCACGCAGAGCTTCGGCCCTGGGCGCCACTACTGGGAGGTGAAGATCTCCAGCCACTCTGTCATCCTGGGGGTCACCTACCGGGGGCTCCCCCGGGAGCAGCAGCGCCACAGGTTCAACATCGGGCTGGATGGGGGCTCGTGGGGGCTGCAGGTGCTGGAGGATTGTTACCTGGCCTGGCATAAGGGCCAGGCTGAGAAAATCCAGGAGCAGCTCTACAAGAACTTGGGGGTCAGTCTGGATTATGGCAAGGGACTCCTCTCCTTCTATGGCCTGGGGGAGAGGACAAAGCTCATCCACTCCTTCCACAGTGTCTTTACTGAGCCCCTGTACCCTGTGTTTTGGCTGTGTGAGGGGAGAGTGGTGACACTGTGCCAGAGGGACTGAGAGAGTCACAGAGCCATAGCCAGGCTGGTGCCATAGTGCATCTGCAGCTGAGGCTCTCATGGTACAGTGGGAGCTCAGTGCTGAGGCAGGTGTGGAGTGCAGTGTTTTAACAAGAGCTGATGGGGACAGAGTTGTAAATTAACCTGTTTGGTTTACATATGCAAATATCACTAGTGACACATGGCAGAGCTGGAGCTCACCATGGCTGCCCCTGTCCCTGCAGACAGAGCAAGGGAATGGGGAATAAGGAGGGTGGAAAAATTATATTTTCCTCTTTCTTCTATCCCTGTCAAACTTCCCAAACTTGGGGAAGGTTTGGGATGAGGGGGACCACAGAGGAAGGTGCTGCTGCCACAGGGTGCTCTGAAACAATTTGGAGAGACCTCTGTGCTCACACAAGTCTCACATGCAGGCAGGTCCTGCTCCCCCCAGCCCTTTCTTGGTCTCCTCTTGCCATTCTCAAGGCCTGGCAGGGCAACTTCTCAGGGTTCTACACTGTAGTTCTTTGTACAGTGCTGCTTTTCCCAATAAAGCTCTGTTTTCTTGCTGGTTTGACCTTGCTGCTGTTGGGAGACGTGAGACCCAGCAGCACTGGGAGTGGGGGGAGTTGTACACCCCTGCTCTCACAACCATCCCTGCAGGGCCCCATCCTGTCCCTCTGTGTCCCCATGACCAACCCTTGGAGTGACAGCTGGCAGCAGGACCAGAAGGTGCTTTATTTACTGTAGCACTGATAAGGAAACCTGGTTTCCTGCTGCTCTGCTCCAAGGTTGATTTGTCACAGGAGAAAATCTGAAGTTTTCATTGATGTTATTCCAAGAGTGAGACCACAAATCCGACGTCTCCTCTGGCTCCTGTGGGAGTGCTGGTGAGGATTAACGGGGTGAAACTGGGCACTGGGTTCAAAGGTGCTGGGGATGTGAATGCCTGGGGAATGAATCACATCATTTTTTCCTTTGGGGACAAAAAGCTTAAAAAGGATCAATCTCCTTCTTCAAGAACAGATGTTATTTTTCTTGTGCTTCCTGCTTCCCTCGACATCTCCCTGGTCCTCCCAGCCCTGTCCTTGGGTGAGGCCTTGGGCCAGCATGCACCTGGGAACTTATCCAAGTCAAAAAATTGTGTATCCTGCACAGAAGGGGGGCAGAGATCTCATGGGGCAGATCTTCACTCTAAAAGCATGTCAGGGTCTCCCATTCCTCTCTGGTGCCTGCCAGCTCCTGCCAGACCCCAGAGGAAAAGGGGACAGTGGCTGAGCAGGACCTGGGCACTGCAGCCCTTTCTGGCCATGGGGAGGGCTGATGTAGGTCCATGGACATGAGGGCTGGCAGGAAAGCACCTGTGCACTGCGGGGGCTCAGGATCTTCCATGCGGCCCCAGGGCGGGAGCAGAGGACTCCTAAAGGCAGAAGGAATGCTCACCGAGGGCAGCAGATCCTTGGGAGGGCAACAGCTTCCCCAAATGGGAGATCTGGGGAAGGTCAGCAGCCTTCCTTAGGAGCAGTGGAACACTGGGGAGAGTCCAGATCCCAGTGGGGCAGATCCTTTAAGAGACAGCAGCCCCTGGGTGGGAGGCAGCACATCCTCAGCAGGGTAACCTCCCCTCGGGGCTGATCTTCAGGCAGCAGAGAGAGGAGAGGAACCAGATGGGAGCAGATCCCATTTGGGGCGAGACCCTTCCCAGGAGGGCGGGTGCCGGGGTCGAGGCTGTGGATCAGTGCCCCCAGGACGGGGGAGAGCGCAGTCCCGGCTGCGGTTCGGGGAGGCGGAGCGGGCGGGCGGGGCGCGGCTGCCGCCCGCCTCCGTCGGGGCTGGGAGCGGGGCCGGGGCGGCTCGGGGCGTTCAGGGATGGATGCTGCGCCCGGGAGCGCCCCGCCGTCCTCCGGCGCGGCGTTGCGGCTGGCGCTGGCGGCTCCGGGGCTGCCCGAGGGTCCGCTGGGCTGCCCCATCTGCCTGGACGTGCTGCGGGACCCGGTGACGGTGCCGTGCGGACACAACTTCTGCCAGGGCTGCTTGCAGGCGCTCCGCCAGCGGCCAGGCCCCCCCGACGGCGGCGGGACGGGCGGGGCCGCCCGCTGCCCGCTGTGCCAGGAGCCCGTCCCCGCGGGCCTGCGGCTCTGCAAGAACCGCGCCCTGTGCGAGCTCCTGCCGCTGCTGGCGGCCGCCACCGGCGGCTCGTCCCCATCGTCCCCGGCCGCCGCGTCCCCGATGGCCCCGGGAGCCGAGGAGGAGGATGCAGCGGGGGAGGAAGGAGCGGTGGTGCTGTGCGATGTGTGCCCGCCCGGGTCCCGCGTGGCGGCGGAGCGGTCGTGCCTGGTGTGCCTGGCGTCCTTCTGCGGGGCGCACCTGGAGCCGCACCGGCGCGCCCCGGCTTTCCGCGCACACCGCCTGGTGGCCCCGCTGCGCCGGCTGGAGGAGGGGCTGTGCCCCCGCCACCTGCAGCCCCTCGACGGCTTCTGCCGCACGGAGCAGAGCTGTGTCTGCTCCCGCTGCCGCGCCCACGAGCATCGCGCCCACGACGTGGTGCCCCTGGAGCAGGAGCGAGAGCACAAGCAGGTGTGTGGGTGGGGGGGGCGCGGGTGGGATGAGGTGTGGGGGTGTCGTGGGTGGGACGAGGTGCGCATCCCTCGGAGGGTTCATCCTGCACCCACGTCCCCACGGGGAGCCCGATCCTCGGGTGGGGTATGTGCAGGTGCAGCACATGGTGGGATGCCATGGAGGGTTGCGCTGTATTCTCATCCCTTCGGGGGATTCCACCCCAGCATATGGACAGGGTGCTGCGCCATCGGGAACCCCTGGGACTGGGACAGGATGGGTAGGTGGGGACGGGTATCGGGGCAGAGCCGCTGCCAAGGCATCATCCCGTGGGGAATCTTCCCGCTGCGGAGCCAAACTCGCAATGCCGTGGGTGTAGGGCTGAGGCGAGGCTGCCCGGGACACCCCACAGCGGCCACCCCCGCGGTCCTGGGGCACCCGGCGGCTCCGTGCCGTTCCCACAGCTCCGTCAGAGCGGTTGTTCTGGCCGCGCTGGCAGCCGGCCCGGCCGCCGCTCCCGCTCCCCCAGTCCTTTGTATCCTGCCGTTTTGGCAGCGGGGGTTTTTCCATCACTCCCATTCCCAGATGTGACTGAGTCACCTCCTAAACTCACACCCTCCAGCCTTCCCAGGAGCCGGGGCTCCAGTCCCAACGTGGTGCTGCCTCCCTGGGCACTGCTGCCTTGAAAGTGTGGGGCTGCAGGCAGAGGGGAACCTGTGAGACTCTCGGTGTGGTGGCATCTCACATGGCCATGAGGCATTTGGAGACCTGGGGAAAGTTTGCCTTTTCTAAGGAGGAGCCCAGCCTCAAGCCAGCTCCCAGTCCTGATGGGCTGCTAGGATTGCAGGAAAACCCTTTTATCGGCAATATTAGTCATGGGGTGCCTTAAAATAGAAAGTGTGTGTAATCCCAGCCCCGAGGAGCTGTCAGACCTCGGGCGCTGCTTAATGTCGCCTGCACGGCCTCTGTGACTGCCCTGGGCCACCGCCCTCACTCCGCAGGCTGGGATGGATGCACGGGGAAAGCAGCTGTACCTGCTCCCGGGCACAGGGAACAGGGCCACGGGGCTGCTGTGGCTGGGGAGTGCCCTCCTGGCTCCCCAGGGACCTGTCCTCGTGATGGGCAATGGCTGAGCCAACAATAGCGTCTCAGGAAACGCCGTGTTCGGAAGGTGCTTCCTTTGCAGCCCGTGCTCCGGAGCTGGTTTGCTCTGCTCCTAAACAGAAACCTCCAGGGGAATCTCTGCTGAGTTTCTGAGTGCTCCAGGCTGGACTTTTAGCTTCTGCACCAAACCCAGGTGGATTTTTCCCAGCCCTGGGTACTTGCTAAGAGCACTCCCTTAGCTGCAATCACTGCCTCATGAGTTTGCTTTCAAATTCCTCTTTTGCTTGGTTTCCGCTGGGACCAGGGTGGGGAATGTGGAGCTGGACATGACTCTTTCACTTTCCAGTTGAGTGAGAAGGGAAGTTTGCATGTGGGATGTTGCAGGAAAGGAAAACAGGCAAACAACTCGTGTTTCCCCTTGTACCCTTCACCTGAAGCCTGGTAGGGAGGTCACGGTCACAGAGGGTCTGTGGGTTGAGCTCAGGGAGAGGCTGAATGCCCTATGGCTCCACTGGGACTGGGGGTAAAGCTCAGTGTTTGTCCTTCATGTCTGCAGGCTCAACAAGCCAAATTCCTCAGCGATGTGGAGAATGAGCTGGAGGAGCTGGCAGTCACCATCACCCAGGCCAAGAAGATGGTGGAGCTCATTAAGGTGACTCTGCAGTGGCTTGGCTCTGTCAGTGCAGCTCTGTTGGGCTGGGGGTGGAGGAGAAGGGGCTGTGAGATTTTGAGGTGCATGGGATGTAGAGAGGGTGCTCAAAGGAGCACTATGAAATGATGGTGATCCTGGCAGAGATTCCTGAGGATTCTTTCTCCCCATCTCTGCTGACACTCATGGCATCTCTGGTTGCTTTAGTTTTTAACATGGAAGAAGGAGCAGGGCAAGGACCATGCCAGGGCATCCTCTGGCTCCTGCACCTTCTCTCCCCAGACTCATGGGGGGGTTTGTCCCCTTTGGCCCTGGTGCAAAAACATCACTTTCCTGCTTGGGGACACCAAATGTGGTGCAGTGCCCAGCCAGGTCCCTTGACAGCTGTGCTGTGATCTGAGCTCTTGGGTGCAGGGGGTGATGGAGTGTCAGGGGAATTCCACAGAGCCGAGAAATGGATGCTGGGCTGGGCACGAGGGACTGACCCCTCTCTCCCTGCCAGGGTGCTGCCACAAAGGAGAGGGAAAGGGTCGGGAAGCTCTTTGCAGAGGCCTCTGAGGTGCTGGCGACCTTCCAGAAGGAGGTGATGGGGTTCCTCGAGGACGGGGAGCGCTCCATGCTGGGGGAGGCTGAGGCCGATCTCCGGTGGAAGGAGGAGAGACGAGCCAAGCTGGCACAGTGCAAGCAAAACCTGGAGAACGTCCCCAGCACTGACACCATCTACTTCCTCCAGGTGGGATGGCAAGAAGAAGGTGACAATGTTGTACTTCGGGGATTTGTCCCATTTCCCATGGAGCTGGGGGCCAGGAACCCTGGGATGTGCAGACTGCAGTCTCACTCCTGTTGGCACAGTCCTCTCCCCTCTCCCAGGGGGACCAGGCAGCCAAGATTTTCCCCTCCATCACCCCCACCTCTGTCCTGTGTGTGACTCAGGAGAGGCTGATGTGCTGCCCAGAGTGGGTACCTGGGTGTGGGGGAGAGCGAGAGTTTGGGGTGCCCCACTGCCTCCTCCAGCATCCCCCAATCCCTGTCAGCTCAGCAAGAGGAGACATTTTAGGGAGGAGATGCTGCTCCATGGGAGGTGGGCATGGTCTGAGTCTGGGTTTGAAAGGGAGTGAAGAGAAGGTGCCAGGAACACGTGGCTGGGAAAGCGCTCTCCTCCCTCATGCTGTCCTTGGGCCAAGTCCTGAGACCTGCCAGATCCCAAATCCTCCAGGGCCGGGTGGGGTTGTGGAACAAGAGACAACTTTGGCTTGTTTGAAACCTCCTGAAACTCTGTCCTTTTTGGCTCAGGAATTTCAGGCCTTGAAAGCAGCCATGGAAGAAAACCTCTCTCCACCTCTGAGCTTCCAGAAAGAGCTGAACTTTACCAAGTGCACCCAAGCCGTGGGCACCATGAAGGATGTGCTGTCCACTGCCTGCAAAAACCAGTGGAACCACTTGCAGGGGAAAGGAATTGATGGATTGAATTGCCAGGAGATGGAGGAAGGTTTGTGTTCACCTGCCTGGAAGGTTCCCTGTCCCTTTCCCTCCTCCCTGCCTGGGTGGGAGGTGGCTGCAGGCTCCATGGCCCCTCTGAGCGCTCTCCCCTGTCCTTCCAGCCCTGGAAGCTGCTCAGCACGGGTTCCCTGCACGTTGCACAATCCTTGTCTGGGCTTACGCCTCTTTGAGGTTTTGTGAAATTTTCCACGGAGACTGGAGACTGGAGAGGCAACAAACAGCCTGGGAGTTAGGCAGGGCCCTGTGGGAGTGGGCAGGTGGCCAAAGTGGCCTCCTGTGAAAGGGGACTCTTCTTCCCAGGACAGACAGTCCTCCTCACAGGGCAGGCTGTGGGCTCTCAGACATGCCAGGGTTGGAGAGCTGATGTGGCAGCTCTCTCCCAAGCTGTCTCATTTAACCTGAACTCTCTCCTTTCTCATTTTCTTGGATGCCCATGGGAATTTCTTGCCCTGCTGCCCACCTACCTCCCTGGGGTGACAGAAGTGTCTGTCCTTTCCTGTGTGGGAGCCACTGGGGATGTGTAGGGGGAGTGGGGATGCTGTGACAGCTGGGTGCCATCAGGGACAGGGGACAATGCTCCAGTACCCCCTTGCTGGTGGTTTGGTTCCTTTGCTGATGCAAACCCTTCTGTCCCTGTTTCCACAGCATTGCCTGAATCCCGATTACCAGACAAGTCAAACGATCCTGCCTGCCTGGAGAGCCGTGATTATTTCCTGAAATGTAAGCAGGGGACTTTTGCTGTGGTGGTTGTTGCTAAGGCCCATCTTCCCTTTCCTCCCTCCTTCCCGCTCACCCGGCAGCCCTGACCCAGCAGCTGTGGGAGTGCTGCCACCAGCAGAGGAAATATTGCTTGGCTAACAGGGAAGCCTCCTGGCTTTCCTGACAACAGTCCTAGCCCATTTAGGTGATGTTTTTTTCCCCTTGTCTGTGGTTCTGCTGGCCCAGCTGCCCCAGGGGGGCTGTAGGCGTCCTGTGAAATTCCTGCTGCCTTCCAGCCCTTGGCAAAATGGATCTTTAAATTAGATCAGAGTTTGTGCATCTGCCTTTTTTGCTGAAGGACTCTGGGCTGGTGAGAGTTGTCTGCAGCAGCAGAATGACAGGGATCACACTGTGGTGGAGCAGAGTGAGGCAGGAGGGGCTGATGCTGGAGGGTCCAGGGCTGGGTTGGAGTTCCCACACCCCACCTGTGTCCCCCAGCCTAACAGGGAGTATGGGATCAGGTTGGGACTGCAGACTGTTCAGACTGCAATGCAGTTGGTGGTGATCCAGGGTTGTTCCCTGGAGGAACTCCTTGGACATCCCCTCTGTGTGGGATCCATCAGTGGCTCTCACATGGCCCATGGCCCCACTTGCTGGGGGCTGCATGTTTGTAGCTGTGGCATACCTGGCTGTTCTCTCTTCTTGGGGTCTCTCTCAACTGCATTTATCTGTGATACCTGAAATATGCTTTTATATGAGATTTTCTTACCACCAGTCAGTCAGGTGGATTCTCCAGTGTCTGGTATCACAGTTGAGCTCATCAAGCAGCCCCTCTGCTCTCTCCTCTGCCCAGTTCCCTGTATTCATCCTGCTTATGGGGGTGTCATCTCTTTCAGCCTTTCACCCTCGTTGACTGAAATTTGCCATGGGGTTACAAGCAAGGGGACAGAGTGATGGGAAAGGTCAGACAGGATCATGTTCCTCATCAAAGGCTGGGGCAGGGAGCCTCACATTTCCCTCTGCATGCTCATTTCTCCCTCTTGCCCCACACAGTTGCCTTCATCATCGACCTGGACAGCGACACAGCCGACAAGTTCATCCAGCTGTTCGGCACCAAGGGGGCCAAGCGGGTGCTGTGCCCCATCCCCTACCCGGAGAGCCCCACCCGCTTCATCAACTGCGAGCAGGTGCTGGGTTTGAACCTCATGAACAGGGGCAACTACTACTGGGAGGTGGAGCTGATCGACGGCTGGGTGAGCATCGGGGTCATCGCCGAGGACTTCGACCCGCGCGAGGCGTACAACCACGGCCGGCTGGGCAGGAACGACAGGTCCTGCTGCCTGCAGTGGAACGGCCAGAACTACGTGGCCTGGTTTGGTGGCTTCGAGTGCACCATCCAGCAGCCCTTCTTCCACACCATCGGCGTCTTCCTGGAGTATTCCGAAAAGGCTTTGACCTTCTACGGAGTCAAGGACTCCAAAATGACCTGCCTGCAGCAGCTCAAGGCCACCCCTTCTGTCAAGGGGAAGTTTGGCCCGTTCCAGAACAAGATCAACCGCCAGTTTGCCTCTCTTTTCTCGTGCAGGCTGAAGCCAGCCTTTTTCCTGGAGAGCGTGGACGCCCACCTGCAGATCGGGCCGCTGAAGAAGGATTGTGTGTCGGTGCTGAAGCGCCGGTGACTGCCCGGGGAGAGCGGCACGCACAGACCCACAAAAGCCTCTCCTGGAGATTGCTGCCACCTCTCTTTGGTAGCCCGGTCTGTCTCTGTGGCAGCCCTCCCTCCTCTCTGCACTGTTGGGGACCCAGGGCTGGATGAAGCCTCCTGATGGGCAGGGCGGGGGCCAGGATCCGAGTGCCAGCTCTGCCACTGAGGGAGCTTGGGCGAGTCCCTGTGCTGCTCCCTGCCCCTCAGCTTCCCTTTCTGGACATCAGGGACTGCAACAACCTTTCTTGGTAAAGTGTGCTGCTCAGAAGTGCCACATGGATTTGGAGCTGTGCCTTGGCCACCTGCCCAGTCCCTCTCCTTCACCTCTGCTCGCTGTGCCCCAGCAGCTTGTGCAGATGCTTTGTGCCTTATCTCAGGCTCTGTTGCTGATGCTTTTTTGAGTGCTGCTTCATCAACACCTTCTGCATGCTCCTCACAAATGTGTGGACCTGGTGAACCCCCAGGGCAGACGTGGTCACTTCCCTGGTGCCACATCACCACTGTACCCTGGCATGGAGAGGTGGTGCTGCAGGGAGAGGGATCTGGAGGAACCTGCCTGGGTGCTGGGGTGATGCTGGCTGATGCAGCACCTCTACTGCCCACCCATTAGTGCTGCAAATGTGAAACAAGGATCTCTGCCCAGCTGGGAAAGGGAGAAACCTTCCTGCAGCACCACTGTTCCCAGCTGGAGATGGGGAAGGGAACAGCACAAACCAAGTTTTGAGGACATGCTTTAAGCAAACACATTTTTAGCAAAGCTTTTCAGCCAAATTTCCCCCCATGTTTTTGATGACACTGCTGTTCTGGGGGATTTTAGTACTGTTACACCACCAACTCTTCAAGAACCCTGGGCACACTTGAGCTGAAAATCTGCCCCTTAGCTTAGAGATTTTTAAGTGACAGAGGTGCTGTGAATATGTCCCAGAGATAAATGGTCTGGTTTAGTGTTCTAGGGACAGCTGTGAGTGCCTCGATAAAGCTGCAGCATCAGTCAGCTACTAAACGACCCTTTAGACTCTGGGAATAAGTAACAATTAACAAAAACTACTCTCAAGCCGAGAGGGAACACTGTTCCCTTCAGGAAAGGTGGAAACTCAAGGCTGAGAGACAAAACTGGCAGTTCACATGTCCTAAGGGAGCTTTTTCAGAAGGAAAACACAGAAATAGTGCCTGTGAGGGCAGCACAGAGCAGCCCCTGTCTCAGCACAACGTGCCTTTCCACAAGTTTATTTTTTCTGGGGTTATTTTGCTACCTACCTCCCAAAGCTTGCTTTACAGAGCCGTGGTGCTGTGTAATGTACACCTGGAGAAAAAATACAGAGGGGCATGAGTGAGTCAGGGATGATGCAACAACCATCAGCAGGGATAATAAACAGCCCTTTTAGCTAAATATATGATATATATATTTTTTCTTTTCTCCAAAGGATAAGCTGGAAATCATAGTGCTATATTCAAGCAAAGGGAAAAATGTGAACATGAATAAAAGGCAGGCACAAAGCTGGGAGGTTTGAAGTAAAAGCCACGTTTACATCCTGAGGCTCAAAGAGCTCCTTTACTGTCACTCCTTCACCAGCACTGCCAATTCCTGCTGCTGCAGAAAGAGCTGCCAGTGCCCTGAAAATGAGGATATTTGAGTGGATGAAGGGTCTGAATGCAGCCACCCTTCCCTGGGGCAAGGCTGGTGAGTCAGTTTGGGAAGGGGCTTGCTGGGATCTGTCTGCAAATTCCTTCTCCTCCTCCTCCCCTGCATGAGGTGACTCCTAAACTGCTTCGAGCAGTGGGAAAAGGAACAGTAGGGCTTGCAGAGCGAAATCTTCAGCTGAAATCTTGGCCTTTCCTGGCTGGTGGGAATGCTGCCCAGACTTCAGTCCGGATGGGAATTCATTCCCTGCATCCTGAGCCTCCAACCCCTCTTTGTTTGGCTGGCGCCAGCAGCCCCTGCAGAGCTCGGCCCTTGCACGAGATGTCAGCGGTGACACAGAGCAGGAGTCGCTGCTGCTCTGTGCACAGAGAACAGGAGTGCCAGGAGCTCCTGATGGAATGGGAAAGGTGGAGCTGTGCCACAGCCCGTGCATGGCCACCTCCATGAGGGCGAGGAAGGAAAGGAACCTTCATCTCTGCAGGAAGAGATCTCCGTGTGGGCCCACACTGGCGCCCTAAATCTCATTTATTCAGGATAAGCTCCCACAGTTTGCAGCAAGGAGTTTTGCCAGAGTAAACACAGCAGATCTGGGTCTTTGCCCTGCTTCTTTTCACTGTAGGCGGATTGATTGCTCCAAGGGGAAACCCAGGCTGGAGCCATGCATCCCACCCTTCTCCACTTTCCCAATTCAGACACAAACCTCTGACCTCCTTCAGGGCTTGGGAGGCTCAGAGATTCCTCTCTCTCCACCCTGTCACCACCTGGAGCAGCTCAGGAGGCTGCTGGGGTGTCTGGGCATGGTGTGTGGTTGTGCTGCTGCTTTGGGTGGATTCATGGATGCATCTCCATGGAGGAGATCCCTGTGGATGCCACAGCTGGGAAGTGCTGCCCAGCCCTCTCTTTCCTGCTGCTTGCTTTTCTCCTGTTTGAGAGTGCTAAAATCATCCTGGGTTAGGGATGATTTACAGCAGGAGCAATCCCCTCAGGAGCTGGGCCAGGGTTTGCTCTGTGCTGCCAGTAATTTGGGCTGTAAACTGGAACTGTCATGCAATGTGCACTGTGCCAGCTCTGGATCCCTGATTTTGCTGTAAACAAAGGGTTAATCACAGGGTGAGATGAGTTGAGATGGTTCAATAACACTTGGCAATTTAAACAGCCTTTCCTTGTTCCCTTGGGTTATTCCTGCTGTCACAGAGTGTTCCTCTTTTTAATTAGGATTTTTTAAATACAGTAACTGTAGGGTGTTTTACAGTATGTGAAAAAACTGTAACAGAATAATATAATGGTGTTAGAGACTATGATTTGTCCATTAAATATGATACAGTCATTGCCCTGGGTTGTCTTTCCTTTAAATACCAAACCATTTGAGTTGTCCCATTATCTCATGTTTACTTTTCTGTGTCCTGTACATCTGGCATAAAATAACACAGATTTTGTTTTCCAAGTGTGTCCAAGGGAATTCTGCCACAGACACATTTTTATTGCAAAATGAGCGGAAGAACCTTAAAATCCAATAATAATTGTCAACCCTGGGCAATTCAAAACAATGAATTGTCTCGGTTCTCTCTTCTATGTTTGTCCTCATCCTACAAATAAAAAAGATTATCAGATTAGGTATTTTTTCCTTAGCGTTTTCAAGTTTTAGAGTATAAATTTCCAAGGTTTTCTGTGTGATGAAGAGGTCTAGAGCTTCATACACATACACTTGCAGTTACAGCAGCATCTTTTTAAAGTGAAGGCTGCTTTTCTTAATCCCAAATGTCAGCTGGAGTTAGATAAAAATGTTATTTGGTGAGCCTTAGTTCATGCAAGGTGCCAATGCTCCATCTGGGCATTTCAGTGGAAGCTGAGTGGATTCTGCTCCTGACTTTAATAGGAGAAGAATCAGAACTGTTTGTTATGGCTGTTTCTTAAAAGGGAAACTTACTGCTTATTGAAAAAGCGGATATGAAAAGCACAAACTTGCTTTTTTCCTGCCAAGAAACCGTACAGATTATGTCACTGGGTTTATTTAAATCTGGTTTCCATTATGTTTTTCTGCTCTCCCCCTCCGCCTGCATCTGGTTCTCAGGCACTCAGACAGGACTGGGCTGCAAATCCAGGGAATAGCTCCGATCCCTCTAAAAAGATAAAATAGAGGGTAAAACATGCTCTTATTTATATATTGTTGATATACAGCTGTCAGTTATTGATCTGAGGGAGCCCTTCAAACAGGGATTAGTTTTCCCGTTTTTAACAAAGTTATGCAATCATTAATTTTTTATTTTTTTTAATTCCTCCTACTTGCACAGCTGGAGGCAAGAGTTTAGACCCTTCCTGCAGATCTGCAGGATGCCACAGCTATTTTATCCCTCCCAGATTCCTGACAGAGACACACCGTCCTGGCTTCTTAACCCGTTAGTCCTTCTAGTTTAACACACTTCAATATAAAGGGGAAATTTTTCGGACGCGCTTGATTCCATCACTGAAAGCAGCCAATAACAGGATCAAAAATCTGTTTCCAGGTGTGCAAAACAGAAAATGCATATCAAGTGGGAATTTAAAAAAACATTGGAAATTAAGCATCTTCGCTGTCTTAGGCGCTAAACCTCATTTCACGTACAGAACCGCCAGATATCCGGGATTATTTTTATTTTACTCCACCAAACAGCACAATTACAGAGACAGGGTGCCAGGCCCTGAGGCGGGGAAGGGGGGGTATCATGGCGAGCGGCCTACAACTCCCAGCATGCACCGCGTGACCGACGCGGACGGTGTTAACGCCGTGCATGGACGGACTACAGCTCCCGGCAAACACCGCGGGGCAAACGGCGCCGTGCTAAGGTGGGTGAGGTGAACTACAACTCCCAGCATGCATCGCGCGGAGACACCGAAGTGACCGACTCTATTGATTGAGATGACTACAACTCCCAGCATGCCCCTCGGTCCCATTGACGGCAACAGCCTTTTTCCCGCGCAGGCGCGAAGCGGGCTGGATGCTGTGAGGAGGAGGAGGAGGCGGAGGCGGCGGCGATGGCGCTTAACAAGAACCACTCGGAAGGCGGCGGCGTCATCGTTAACAACAGCGAGAAGTGAGGTGCTATCCCCTTCTCCCCTCCTCCGGCCTCGGGAGCCGGGGGACAGTGGCGAGTTGCTTTCTCCTCCCGCCCTCCTCCTGCCTTCCCCCTCAGGGGGAGCGGCTGTGTGGGTCATGGGGGGCGCGGCGGGTGAAGGGGGTGCTTTAACCCTCTCGGTGCCGGTGTTGCTCGTCCTCCCCTCACCTCGCTAAGGGATTAGGGCCTGTACGTATCCCCCTGTCCCAGGGCCTGTGCGGGGTGAGCTCTGCTGGGCTTCAGCCGCAGGCCTTGCCCACGCTGCACCGCTCCCTCAGCGTCCAGACTGTCCCCAGCCTGTCCCCAGCCTGCTGCTGTCCCCAGCCTGTCCCCAGCCTGTCCCCCGCGGGCTCAGGAAGGGCTGGCAGAGCTCAGCTCCCGTTCAGGTGATGTGGGGATACTGCACCTGCATCGTGCCCCAGCTCGCAGGCTGCCCGCCGTGGTTTTCCGCGTTGCTGGAGCACAGCCCCCTGTCTGTGTGTGCGGGAGGGAGCAGCAGTGTTGGAAAAAGGTGCTGGGATATAACCATGGAAACGGCGAGGCTGCACAGAGCTGCCTCTGTCTGCTGCCCTTTGCTGTCCGCGCCCGCTGTCTGCCAGCGTGCTTCTGACGTGGCAGTCATCTGCTTCGGGGACAAAGGAGTGCTTCATCCTCCAGCGCTTCTTCCACAGGGCCACTTAAACATTGCTGTAGAAATCCTGTGTCTGACTTCCACTTGGGATGTGACCTTTCTTAGAAGTCTTTGGTAACATCAGTTCAGGTATCTGAATTTGCATTCCCTGAGAGAACTGCAGCAGCTGAAGGTGTTGCTGTTCCCTGCTGTCAGCCTGCCTTGCATCAGGGCCTGCCTGTCCCTGGGTTGATCCAGCTGAAATGCTGCAGCCTGAGCAGAGCTGCTCCCACTGCCCTTCCCGAGCTGTTCCTGGAGGGACAGGTATTTACTGGCAAATGGCTGAGGATAGAAACACGTCAGCTGCCAAAGATAGAGGTGGTGGAGATTTCTGCAGCTTTAGGGATTAGAGTGCCTAATGTGGATGCTGTAATGTCAATACAAGTTACCTGCTGTGCCCATGTAACAGTTTTAACCAGATTGTAATTGAGAATTAAGGAATCAGTGCTGGCAACACGAGTTAATGAAGTCTTGTGGCAATGAACTGGAGTTGCTCTGCATCACATTTTTGTGTCAGAGGTGCTAGAGCTGTGCTGAGACCTTCAACAGCCGTGTTGCATAAGCCAGCTTGAGCAGTTTCTTCTCCTGCAGTCCTTCCTCTGTCATGTTACTTGGGGACAACTGACTTAGGGAACTGATCCAGCAGAAATGCAAAACAATTTAAAACAAACAAACAAAAAGTCTTGAGGTTTCGATCAGCTCGATTGACCGAGTTTGCTGCCTGGTTGTGCAGGCAGCAGCAGCAGCAGCTGTGTCAGCACACTGGGAAGGGAACGAGCAGCAGTGCTACTTCAGTTGCTGCTGCCAACAACAACAACAAAAAAGGCAAACCAGAACTGATTCTATCTGCTCAGCATCTCCACCAATGCTGAGGTTACAGGTGGTTTTGGTAGGTCAGTAAACTGCTGTGCATACTGCACTTGTGCCTTGAGCTGTAACTCCTGTCTGTTCTGTTACTGTGTGCAGTGTTTTGATGACCTATGACCATATAGAAATTACCTTCAGTGATCTGGAGCCAATGCCAGAGGCCTTCAAGGGAACCAAGAAGGGGAGTGTTTTCCTGACTCCCTATCGGGTAAGTGGTGAAAGGCTTTATCTTGTCTAAGGAGATAACAGCCCTGGAGTCTGTATTTAAATGTCCTCAGTGCATGAAAGTCAGGGTAATCTACTCCTGCTTGAAGTATGGCTCATCCTCTCCCTCTGGGAAGCATTATGAATTCATGGCATATCCCCTCTATTTGTCAACAGATAATAAATCTGATTAGGTCTTGTACAGGCAGCTGTTTAGTCCATCAGGCATCTTCAAACTGGAAATTAGCAGTGGTCTGGAAATGCTGAATGCAGCAGCACAGCTACTAAATCATAGCTGTGTGGAGCAGCAGGTTCTCTGGAAGCTGGGTGGAGCATTGTCTGAGCAAGAGACTTCCTGGAAAGCCTTAGTACCTTGAGGATTTGGTTTACCTCTGTGGCTGCTGTGTGCAGCTTTTGGCTTGTGGAACTGGTGATGTGGGAGGGAGGTTCAGTTCTTGGAGAAGTCTGTTCATGTAATAAATCATGTGTTTCCTGTTTGTTTTGAATAGCTTTTGTAATGTTACTTTCTTTTCAGGTTATCTTTGTGTCAAAGGGGAAGGATGCTATGCAGTCATTTGTGATGCCCTTTTACTTGTTGAAAGATTGTGAGATTAAGCAGCCAGTGTTTGGAGCAAATTACATCAAGGGCACAGTGAAAGCAGAGGCAGGAGGTAGGTATCACTCAGTGTAAGTTCTGTGTCTCAGTTCAGCTGCTCAATTCATAGCAAAGTCCTGGCTAACCAAACCTTGACACTGTCCAAATGGGTTTTCACACTCCTGTGTTTCTGTCACTGGCAGCTAAAACCACTCTCCTTACTGACTCCCTGCTGAGTTACAATGAGCAGATGTGCTCTGCACCCCATCTCCTTTCCTGCCCTCAGCAAAATGCAAAGTTCAATCAAACAAGTGATCTCAGCAGATAAACATCAGAGTGGAGTCAGCAAGAATGAGGATGTCATTTTGCTTTTGTCACTTGGGATCACCTGTCCCACCTGCATCCAGGTTCTCCTGTGCCAAAAACTCAGATCCTTTCTGGCTCTGTTGGGGTTCAGTGCAGATCCCCAGAGCACTTTCTCCACTGTGTTTCTTGTGCAGTTCAAGGACAGGTGTGCTGTTGCTGCAGTGCATCCTGGCAGTGAAAATGGCACTTGGAAGGGAATGGACTGTCCTGAAATCAATAAATTTAAGGAGCTGTTTCACATTAAACTCAATGAGAAGGCTGTGGCAGACATTTTCAAGAATAATTTTGATTTTGACTGGCTTTTTTTAACCAAAGGCACAGAGTTCAGCAAACTGTCATCCTCAGCTTGATTCAGTCTACTGGTTGTGGCACAGAAATCACACAGGGTGTAAGATCCTTCAGCTGGAGTTCTGCAATCAGCATTGTAGCTTCTGCATAGGAGCTGAGTGGGATCATCCAGCATGAGAGGGAGCCTGAGCATTAAAAACAAACTCAACTGTGTGAAAGGCAAAAGGCTTTAGCTAAATCTTTGTGAATTTTCCCCAGAGGCCATCTCTTTTAATGATGATGTTGTCTTAACAGCCATGAGAGTCTGGTTTACTTAAAAGGCTCTTTAATCTACTTGTTTCTGCTTCAGCACAGCTTCTGCTTTGATGCTTTCTTGGGACTCTGGACTGTGCATGTTTTTCTTTTTTATACTGTAATGTGAGATGTCACTAATTTATTTGTTTTTAATGATTTTTTCATCCTGACTTGAAATATCTTCCATGGGCTCTAATCAATTTATGTGGACCATGTTTTTCATTAAGCTCTTTGCTTTGTTGGGCACTCAGACTCCCAAACTAATTTGGAGCTGACAGTTAGGTGTAGTTGCAAAGGCTTTTTAGCAAATGGAATTAACAAAATCCCTGTCTTCTGCACTAATCTTATCCAAAGCAAGAGCAAATCCAGCACTCCTGATAGCTTGGCCTGTGACAGCTACAGTGGCAACAGCCACAACTCCAGAAAGCTTTTGAAGCTCTCCCTCATGGATGTTTCTGCTTCAGGTGTCTCTTGACCTGACAATAACCCCATGTGAATTTTTCTGATGATACCATAATTCTACCTCTTCCTCTGCTTTTTATTTTTTTTTAATTTGGATTTTAGGGATAAGCTCTTTAAAGAATTACATACAGAGCATCTGTAGATGCAGCATGTAACCTAAATAGCAAAGAAATGGCTTCTCCTTGCTCCTTAGTGCTGTCTTTCCTCCCTCAGGTGGCTGGGAAGGATCTGCCACGTTCAAGATGAGCTTTGCAGCTGGGGGTGCAATTGAATTTGGGCAGCGGATGCTGCAGGTGGCATCACAAGGTATGCAAGTCTGGGGGTGTCTGCCAGAGCTCTGTGGTTTCAGCAGCCCCTGCCTGAAGCTTGATTTAAAAAATACTTTTTTCACATCCAACAAGCAGTAGATTTATTGGTATGACACTTGTTTTTCTGATAAGGAACTCTCTAAGTTTGCTGGAGTCCTTGGGCTGCATTTGAGACAGACTTAATGTTCTGATGAGATCTTGTCTTTGCTTTTGCAGTCTCCAGAGGTGAGATACCCAGTGGAGCTTATGGCTATTCCTACATGCCAAATGGATCCTATGCTTTTGCACCACCTGCAGCTAATGGGGGCTATCCATACCCACCTCCTCCTCCAGGTAAGCCTGGGGATTATTCCAGTCAGTAAGAGTTAAAAAAGGCAAGAAAAACAGATTTTACACAGTGTTTTAGTAGTGACTTGTCTTGTGTAGCTTTTGTTCCTGAGTTTAACTGCATTTACCTTGGCTTCTTTTGGTTGATAGAGAAGGAGGAGTTAATTCTCTTGCTGTGTGATCTCCTTTCCTGACAGACTTTTATCCTGGTCCTCCTGCAGCAGATGGAAACATGGGCTACATGCAGCTTCCACCCCCACCCTACCCAGGGCCCATGGAACCCCCTGTCAGTGGCCCAGACCTGCCCTCCACTCCTGCAGGTAAGGAGTGTCCAGGTGAAAGAACTCACAACAGTTTTCTTAGGAATGAAACAGATTTTGTTTCTTGTCTTTTGGGGAACTTTGAGGCTTCACTTAGAAGTTGAAATTTGTTTAGAAAGGGGATTAGGGAGCTCCCCTAATCTCCAGTTTTGTATATCCAGCTCAGTCTGGAGTCCAGCCTGATTCTCTTCAGGGTAGACACCATTAATGGGTATTTTACACATGGATTTCTTCTTCTTTTGACACACAAAAAAATACAGTTTGTGATTCTCCTGTGGTGGTAATCTTGCCCTAATGGATTAATACAAGGAAGCTGATGGTGAAATGTGTTTGTGGTCTGTTTTAGTTCACAACTGTGGCTTTGGTGCTATTTGTTTCTCCTTCCCCTGTTTCACTCTTAATGTGATTATTTTTGATGAAACAATATGGAACAGGGGAGGAGATGATGGAAAGGAGCTGGGGAAATATCAACCTCATTTTTCACTCATTTGGGATTTATTAAAATGAAAAAAGAGCTTTTGTGGCTGAGCACAGCTATAGATCTCTTGCAGATAAAAATATTTGTTTGGATAAGGTTTTAACTTTCTTCTTTGGTTTGAATAAACAACCATTCATCTTTGAACTATTATTTGGAAAGTGGCACTGCTCCAGAGGGTTGTACAAGATTTTTATGTCCTGCAGAAATGGAGGAGCTGGATTATCCTCATAAATTACCATCTTTAATACACTAATCCCCTGAGCTGGTGTAAACTTGTGCTGATTTTTGTTTTGCCTGTTGATTTCACTCCCAAGAAAGATGGTTTGTTCACTCTTTATAAAGGGTATTGTCTGTATTTAGGCAAGGCTACAGCAGCCATTTATTTATGCCTGACATGCAAATCCCAGGTGACATTTCCAAACTCAGTCTTCCTCTGTTTCCCTGGGAATCAACAATTCTGTGGTAACTGGAAGGGATAATGCTCAATTGTGTTTGTTGTAGCTTTTCTGCAACTTGAGCACTGGTCATAGGGTGCTCAGTTAGTAACCCTTGATGGCCAGGAGTTCTTGTTTTATTGTCAGAATTCTCTGTGTGTTCCTAACCTGTCACTTCTGTCCCTGTGACAGCTGAAGCCAAGGCTGCTGAGGCTGCTGCCAGTGCTTACTACAGCCCAGGCAACCCCCACAATGTCTACATGCCCACGGTGAGTCCCTGCTGCTCTGGCCTTGGGGGGGAGCCCAAGTGTGTGTCTGCCAAATCTTCTCTGTGGCACAGCAAAGTTGGTCTGAACTGATGGTGGTGTCTTGGGTTTTTTATTCTCAGCCATGCACTGATGTCCTTTTGTCATCTTTATTGCAGGACCAGCCACCCCCTCCTCCATACTTCCCACCAGAGGACAAGAAGAACCAATAAGCTGACAGAGAACTTCTCCACAACTCATTGCTTTCTTTTTTTCCATTTTGGCAGAATTCTGGGGCACAGTCCATAGCACTGAGGAGTAGAGCCTTCCCCCAAGGCACACTGCTTTCAGGGGCTCTAGGAGTAGGTGTGTGCAGAGCAAGGGGAGGGATTTTGGCAGCCTGGATCATCTGTGGAGCTCTGAGGGTTTGCTGTCCTGCAGCATTCCCTCCTCCCTGTGCACAGTATCGCTACACCTGGGGGTTCTCTTCACCTCTGACTGCTTCCCTTAGCTCTGTTTCTTTTCATACTTAAATTATACCTCTTTAGAGTCAGCATCTGCCCTAAACTGCTAATTAACATGATCATGACATGGAAACAAGGCTCTTGGGGGTGGGAGGTGCCTTGAATTTACCTTAGTGTGCATCCAAGAGCACCTCTGGACACAGGGATGCCTCTGGGTATTCTTTTTAATCCAGAGTGTCACATACAACTCTTTGCTTTTGAGAAAGGACTTCAAAGGCAACCTTTGGGATCTCAAAGGAAATACGCACCTATGACATTTTTCAGATACATACTCAACTTTCTTGGGTTTCTTTTTTTAATTTTTTTTTTTAATCTAAGTCATTCCTGACAATCATAGCAAACAGTCTGATAGCCCTTCAGATTTTCCTGCTGCTCACCACGTATGACAATGCTGACCAACTTCCTTTCCTCAGACATGCTGCTCTTCACAGGGCTCTCCAGTACCATCTGACCAGTTTAGATCCCATGGGAACACTAATATTTCTGCACTCTCTATTTTCCAGTTAGATAATGTGAGTTCACTGAGTCCTGAACATCCTCCTCATAGTCTACAATGCACTTTTGTTTTTCCTTTGTTGTAACACAAGTTCCACTTTTTGGCCAGTGAAGCATCTTCCTGCTGTGATTTACCTGGTGAATTTACAGCTGATGGGCAGAAAGCAGTTGCTTTACTTCTACCCTGAGAGAATATGCAAAACATTGGAATAAGCTCTAAAGTACAAAGTGTTGTTTATTGCTGTTTGTGTTCCTGGTCCAGCTGTGAATTCCCAATCACCCAAACGTGGACTCCTCATAGCATTGATTCCTTGGTCTCTTTAGCAACAACTCCAGTGCAGAACCTCTGCAGGACTGATCAGAATCTGGGCTGGGAAACTTTTGTGTGTTGTACAGAGAAAATCCTTCCCAGCAAAGTGTGACACAAGATCCTGTGCTAGGGAACTGCTGAGACTTGCTGCATGCAGCCTGCTCGAAGAGAAAAAAGGTTCACCTCTTGTTTTGTTTTTCTTTGAGTTTAGCTGATTAATGAAATTGCTACTGTTTGTGCACTGACTTTTCTAGAATTGCTACTGCGGTGATGTAAAGAAATGGTTATTTAAAAAAATATTTATTTTGAAAGCATTTGATTAATATATTAATGTGAAATGACTTTTGAATGCAGATTTGTTTTGCCAAGACTGTGAAGTAAAAAGAAATGAGCTCAAAAATTGAAGTGTTGATGAGTGTTGGTGTTGGTGAGTTGGTAGCTTTGGATGCAAAGAGGAGGAATTAGAAGCAAAACCACTTGGATTTTCTATTTTATTATTAGAAGCAAAATCACTTGGCTCTTGGCTGGTGACATCAGTTGCTTGATTTCCCTTGGGTGACTTTGTGAATGAGAAGAAAATGTTAAAATGTTTCAGCAAACTCCCATTTCTCAGTTCCTGTTGGAAGCTGGTGTAGCAGCTGCTTTACCCACATGTGTCACCCAGGTTGTTTTTCCAGACCAATTGTCCTCATAAATGTTACAACTTGTTTACTGTTTTACTACCTCAGCAATCCAGCATGATTAATGCCTCTAATTAGAAGCAAGCCACAATTTTATCCTTTTTTTCCCTGTAAGTGTGCTGAGGTGGCTGGTGGTTGTGCCCAGTGAGTCTCAGGTGTGCTCCCCTGTGCTGGAAAAGCTGGGAGTGCTCCAGCAGCAGTGCCAGAGCCATCCCTCCCCCTGAGCTGAACCAGGTGTGTCAGTCTCACCTGGCAGGGCAGGACAGGAGTGTTCCACGTGGGATCAGCTCCTGCTCAGTGCTCCTGGCTCACACTGACACCTGTCAAACAGGAGCTGCTCTCCAGGTATCATCCAAACCTTGCTTGGTTTTATTCCTCTTCCCAGCAGCTGCTGTGGCTGCCTTCATTCTCCTGAGTTCCCTGACCAGCCAGCAGGGATATCTTCCAAATTCTGCTCATTTTTACACCCCTTTTGTCTCCCACATCCTCCCCCATGGCTGTTTGACTGTTTGTTTCCTGTAGAAGAAGGTGGCTGAAGGAGGAAAGTATTGAGATAAAATTTTACAGTTCAGTAGGAGCTGAATAAATCCTTCAAGGTTTCCTCAGTCACACCTGATGGTGCTGCAACCTTTCTGTTGTGACTCATTCCCAGTTACCTCTACTCTGAGACAGAGTCCTAGAAAACAAAGATTTGCATGAACTTTCCAGAGCTCTTGCCCAGCCCCACTCCCTGTGCAGCTCTTAAGCCAGCAATCAGAACAAATCCACGAGGTTCTTTTAAAAGAAGTAAAGTAAGTAAGTGTGCTTGAGAGAGAAATATTTAGATATCTGCTCCCATGGGAACTCAGCTCCGTGGCTCAAGCTGAGTCACTTCCCTTGGAGTGGAGAAGTGGCAAGACCTTCCAGAGACACCATGAGGTTTCTGTCTGGCAAAAGGGAAATGCACTCAAAGGATGAGTCAGGCTGGAATAAATGAAATATTCCTTAGCACGGGTGTCTGGGCTAAATCTGGACTTGAAGCTGTGGGCTTTCCACAGTGGTTTGAGATTGAACGTTCCCATTGCCCCAGGCACGCTCTGTGGCGAGGTGGAGCAAGCCAAAAAAAGAGATTGGGTGTGGTCTCGATGTGTTTGGAGTGTGCTGCGGGGAAGTGAAGCGCGTTTTGGGAATGCAGGTTATACACTCAGGCAGGGATTGGGCTGAGCGGGCCAGCACGATTTGGGATCCAGAATTTGACTTTGGTACTCAGCACTCCCTGCCATCCCCCTGATGGCAACTGGGAGCTGTTCTGTGCTTGGGAAAGGGCTCAGGGAGAGTGGAAGGGTCACCAGTCCTGCTGCCCACGCAGAAGGTTTTAAACATTAAAGCAGGCAAGTGCAATTTGAAGTCTGCTGCTGCTCTGGAAGCAGGGTGGGAATAGGACAGGAAGAAATGTTGTGCAGTGACACGTCTGCAGGTCTGGCCCCTGCCTCAGTGATTAACTGGCTGTGCAGCAGGAGGCTGCCATGTGACACCCAGATTGGTACCATTAAATTCCAGTAGTTGGATGGTATTATACTGCTGAAGGAAAAGAGGAGACACAGGGAACAATTAGTGTTGGATCCTTTGGCAGAGGCAGATTTTCCCACCACCACCTGCAGTTCTGTCTCTTTGGTGTGACTTGGGCTCTTCACTTGAGATGTCTCTCCCTGCCTCTGATGCTGGGAAATGCAGCTGCTTCCCTGCTCTGGAGAGTGTGGGGTAACTGGGTATTTCCAAAGTGCTTTGAGATCTTGTGCAAAGAAGTGTTGCTGCAGGAACTGCAGCTCTGCTGACAGATTTCAGACTGTCAGCCCTGAAATCCTGCTGCTGTCCCTGGGGGCTGGGGAAGGTCTTTACCTTGGAAGGATTGCCCCATCCTTAGGGATTAAGGATCCTTACCCTGGAAGGATTGCCCCATCCTGTGTGTACTTGCCTGGGATTGCCTCCAGACAAAGGAATAAACAGGGTCCTCCTCTTCCTCCAAACCATTCTGCCCATGTTTTACCTCAAGTGCTGCAGCTTCATGCATTAATCTTCTGGCTGGGGGGATGCACTAAGCAATTGTAGGGAGTGAGGTTAAGCCCATCTGGCCAGCACCTCCCCATGCTGTGTGTGCCTTCCTTTGGAGATCATGAGGAATTCCCACCACTCTCAGAGCTGTAGATGGTCAAACTGCCTCTGCCACATGATGATTTATCAGCTCTGGCTCACAGCATTGTCTCCCTTTGCAAGCACTGCTGGAGGTGGCAGGAGCTGTGGGGTGAGGTTTGGATCCAGCTGCTCCCACAGCATCCAGGAGCAGAGCCAGCCCTTGGCAGTGAGCAGCTCCTGTCACATCACAGGCACCACCACCTGTAAAAAGAGCTGCCAGAGGTGTGCTGGAGGTGAGTTTTGCCAAGGCAGGCTGTGATCAGGAAGAGTTTCAGGTTGAAGCTGCACAGAAAAGCCCAAGGGACAAATGTGAGGTTTGTGGGTGGGGACAGAACGCTGAGATGTGCAGGGTAAGGATCTTTATTTCAGTCAGGGCTCTCTCTGCAGCCACAGCAGGTGTTACTCACCTGTCTGCTCTCTGGAGTGAGTCAGCTCCAAGAGACTGGAACCAGAATTTCAGCCCCCTCCTTGCTCAAGGGCTGGCCCTGTGCCACTGAGAGAGGCCCAGCGGGACATGAAGTGGCCACTCAAAACCTGCTGGGACTCAAAGCTGCTGGATCTCACAGCTCAGGGTACGACTGGAGCAGGATCCCTCCCTGCCATTCCCTACACAGCTCCTCTGCTTTCCTGATGCTGGAACAAAAGGTACCAGCTTGGCTCCGTTTATGAGCTCAGCTCAGCAAATCCTGTCTTTCTAAACTTTTCCTTTCCCTTGCTCAAGTTGTCTCCTCCTCCTCCTTTTCCATGTACTTTGCTGTGTGAGGGTTGGGCTCTGGCTGGGACACTCTGGCTGTTCCCGTGGCACAGACTGGCTGCAATAATATTCCATGTTTTGGCGTGTCCCTCTGGAATGCGGGGGCGGTGGGAGGGACTGTCCTGCAGCCTCCTCCCATCACCCTTGCATTTGTCTACATGGAGCTTGGGCTCCTCAGGGGCTTTGGCAAGTGTGTGGGGAGGATTGTTGGTGGGAAAGCCGTGGGGAGAATGCTCTGTGCTGGAGCTGGTCAGCAATCTGTGCTCCAGAATAACCTGGTTAATGGGCACCATGGGGGCATGGGGGTACCTGGGTGTCAGACCCAGGTTCTTCCACCTTCACAAACATCCCCCAGCCCAGGCACATGCTGTAGGTCCTGCTGCTCTCAACTCAGCCCCCAAACCAGATAAGCTGGCTTTGAAATCTGTGTCCACCACTCTCTGTCCCTGCAGTGAGGGGATGATAAATCCAGTGTCTGAAATGGAATTATCTCTCTGGGAGAGGGAAGTGGAAGACAGCACATGACAGTGATGGTGAAAACATTTTAAAGCAGTCAAAAGATGCTGTGAGGCAAATGAGGGACATCCAGGTCTTCACATCACGTCTGTGACTTCCTCAGAGCCATCCTGGCATGTCCCTGCCATGGAGCTGGCAGCTCTTGTGCCAAACCCCTGCTCCTGCACAGGGCTGCCAGGGGGAACAGAGCTTTCACAACTGCCCTGTCTTGTGTGGGTGGCTGGAAGTCCCCTTGTTCTTCCCAGAGGGATGGAACTTTGCCCTGTTTGGGGCTGCCCAGGTGAGGGATCCCCTGGGTCCCAGGGGATCCCTCACCTGGGCAGCCCCAAACAGGGCAAACAGGGATGGCTCTCATTCTGAAACCACCTTTGTCTGCCCTGCCTACTGCCTGCACTGTCCCCTTTGCCAATGCCTGGCAGGCGCCACTGGCTTTTGCAGAGTCATCAGACCCCGTGTTTAAAAGGAGAAGTGAGGGAGGGACATGTTGAAATCAGGATTTTGACTATTTGCCCATTTCCATCTGAGAGATAAGAGTGAGGCCAGGCTGCGGTTCAGGACCAAGACAAGAGGTAGGAGATAAATTGCTGTTACTGCTGGTGTAAGGTACCTCCCTAGCAGGTTTTCCTTTTAGGGGAAGGTGATTCCCTATAAAGAAGGTGATGATGCTTGTTCTTTGGAGATCTGTTTTCTCAGCAGCACCTCTAACTCCATTCACCAGTGAACTGTGTGCTTTATTTATACTGGGGACAGGTATAAAGGGTTTTACTTTAGAATGATTTGTTTTTAAAAGGAATGTAAGGCTTCACTCCATATTGTGAATATATATGTTGGTTATTTTGGGAGGCAGGCTGACAGCGTGGGAAGCAGGGGCTGTTTTGGGGAATGCTAACCACTCCCTTTGGAAAGTCCTGCCTTGGATGTCTGGGATGTTTTGCCAGGGGTCTGCCAGTGTGGGGAACAGAGTTTGTTAGGATTGTGTCTGCTAACCAGAAATCCTCACTCATTCTGGAGCTGCTTTTAGGGCTCCTCTCATTGTTCCCTGGGCAAGGAGTAATTTGTTACTGGAGCTCAGTGATTTTGTCACTGGTATTTTGTGGAACAGGTGGCTGCTGGTAAAACCCAGGGGGGAAAAGGGTATTTGCTGCTTTTGAGACCTGCTCACCCAACAGCTCCCCCATGGCACACACAGAGGCTCGAATCCATGTGATCCCTGCACTAAATCCTTCCCAAGGACTGTGCTGGCCTCTGAGGGGAGCTGTGTGCTCCCACCCAAACCAGTGCAGTGGCCAGCTGGGGACCTGCTGGGGAAAGTGCTTTTAAACAGCCACTTCCACACTGCAGCTGAGCTTTTGCTTTCTAAAGCCTGCACAACCCCAGCCCACCCATCAGCTCCTGGCTGGAGGGTCACTGCCTGATGTTTGGCAATAGTTATGACTGGATTTTATTTCTCCAGTGTTAGAAGGAGGAGAGAAGTGGATTTGAGGATTGACTAAAGGTTTTCAGCTGTTCTTTCTGTGCTGGTTGAGGTAAGAGACATCCTGACTGCTGCTATTTTTTGTTGGCAAGGAGAAGTGAAAAGTGTGAGCAGCTCAAGGATGCTGAGTCCATGTCCTGCCTTTACCTCTGGGGTTGCTCTTTGCAGGGCCAGATTTTGCTTTTGCAATCAAAGCTAAAAGCAAAGATGGCAGCAATGGTTTCCAAAGGCCATCGTGCACTTTTCTCTAGTTCCCACTAAAAGTATTTTGCAAGGGAGCACAGAGCTGATGTCCCAGATCAATAAACTGCATTTGTGCTGTGACAGGACAGGAGCTGGCTTCTCCATCAGTGAGGGAGGAGATGCTTTTAAACTGTTTGCCCAAGGTGAGCCAATGGAAAATGGCTGGATAAAGCCAAGGCTGAGGCTGGCAGGGCTGGGAGAGCACCTCTGAGCATCTCTGACAGCAAAGGGAACAGGCATCCTCCCCAAGTGTGGCTCCAGTGCCGAACTGGGGAGTGCACAAAGAGGGGTCTGAAATGCAGTTTCTTGGGGCACCCAATTCCTGGGGACAGTTACCAGAGCCCTCCTGACAGGGAGGGAGCAGAACTGTAACAAGCAGCTTTTTTAAACCTCAGGGGACAGGGCTGAAAAATCTCAGCAGTGCCTTTCAGCATTTTGGTGTCTACCCATATCTTTGGGTTTTTATTCTGTAGATTATCTTGGCATCCCTCTACTCCTGGAAATTCAGGAGTAAAAATTGCACAGTTGTTCTATGCAGCCCCTCTTGGCCCCAGTCCTATGCTGGCTGACCTGGATAAAGAAAATCTGCCCCCACATCAACCCCCTGCCTCTGCTCTCAGCTCAGCCCTTTTTTCACCTCCTGGTCCCACAACTTCAAGGAACCTCTTTTGCCATTATATATATATATTGTAATATGTATATATATATAAATAACCTGCTCTTACAGGGTTCCAGGGCAAAGGGAGGTTGTGTCTCTCTTAATTAAAACAGTGCCACCTGCCTCAGTTAAAGGACTGGATGAGTGCAAGGCTGGAAGGGACTGGCTGCCTGCCCTCCCCCTCTCAGAAAATGCTGCTGCCAGCATCCTCCTGCAGCCCTGCTGGGAGCCAGCGTGCTGTGGGGCTCTGTGCTGATGGACTCTGATTCCTTCTCTGGTATTAAGGAGACAAACTTTCCAGAGCAGTTTCCATGGTCGTGGTTTCCTGTTTGGGTTCAGCACAAATCCCAGCGCCCCTGCACAGTACCACTGATCCCAGTGTACATCTTCTTACATCTTTTTTTTTATGGCTTTTGGGCCATCCAGGGCCCAGAAAGGTGTGGGGAGCACAAACCTTCCCCTTGGGGAGTCACTGCCCTGCTGCACAGAGCCCCAGCAGTGACACCAAACCCCAGCAGTGACACTGGGCACAGGCTGTGTCCTTGTCCTTCCCCGGGCTGTGGGAAATGCTTGTGCAGCTCAACAGCTCCTCCAAAGCCCAGGCTGCTCTCAGCTGTGCCTGTAGACACAACACACACCCAGGAGCAAACGGGCTCTGCCCTGGCCAGCTCCTGATGCCCAGCCAAGCCTTCCCCCGCCCAGTTTGTGATCAGTGAGAGCATCCTGATAGGGATCTGCCTGAGGAGAAACTGCCTGACAAGCTGCAGTCAGATAAAGCGTTTACAAGAATGAAAACTGATGGTAAAGAACAAGTTTTCAACGTCATTTCTTTCTGTTTTCTTTCTCAGTAACCAGCTCTTTCTGGACAGCCCGTTTGGGGAAAGGTCACAGCCCTTTCTCAGTGCTGTTCTTGGCTCTTTACTGCATCTGCTCTCAGCCCAACCTTGTGCAACTCTCCTGAGTGTTGCAAGAACTTCTCATCCTGCAGCTTCTGCGTGGGGTTTCAAATCCCCTCCATCCCCCAGGGCTGAAGACCCTGCAAGGTCCCTGTCTCTGCTTTCAGGGCAGGATGGATCCTAAAGGCACATCAGAGCCCAGATCCTGAGTGTTGCCCCCACCAATCCTCTCCATCACCCCTTTCCCTGCTGGGCTTTGCTTCTCAGGGTATTTCTCTCCACTTGCTCCCAATTCCTTTGTGTTCAGTGACAGCAGGGGCAGGATGTGACAGCAGGGGCAGGATGTGACAGCAGGGGCAGGATGTGACAGCCTCCTTTTGCCCCACGGCCTGTGTGCCCTGCAGTGCCCATGGCTGAGGGTGCAGGGGCAGCTTTGGGGCGCCTGCGTGCCCGGGCTGCTCTGTGGGGAGCCCTGGGAGCGTTTCCGCTGCGCTAAAATGGCCACGCTCTGATAAGGGCTGTGGTTTCCTCCTCCGAGCAAGCGAGGCACTGGGGGAGGCTGCAGCTCCAGGCACAGCTGCAGTTCCAGCACAGCTCCCCCTGAGATGGATCCTGCTGGTGAGAGCCCCCCGGGGACCCTCCCCGGGGAGGAGAGCCCCGAGGTAGGTGGCTTTGGGCTCAGGGGGGCTGGGGACGGTGTTTGGGGTGTGATGGCAGCAGGCAGGGCCAGGGGGCTGTGCCAGGGGACCCTGGGGGCAGTTCTGGGGCTGAGGCTGTGAAAGGGGAAAGGCCCAGAAGGGACAGAGGCCTGGGTGTGACTGAGAGATGGGGGCACTGACCCCATTGTAAATGGGCACCCCGGGGTGAGTACGGGTCAGCTGCAGCTCTGTGCCCCACTGAGGGTCCCCTCTGAGCTTGGCTGCAGCTTCCCAGCACCTCCCAGCCCCTCTGGGCTCTGCTGCTGGCAGCTCCTCCAAAACCCTGCTCTAGGCCATCCCAACCCGAACAACTTCCTCTGGGTACCCGTGAGATGGGAGCCACAGCTCTGCCCGGTGCTGCTGGGAGCGCCAGGGCACAGAGCCGGGTACTGCACCCCTGGGATGGTGTGTGCTGCACCCTGGGATGGTCTGTGCTGCACCCCTGGGATGGTCTGTGCTGCACCCCTGGGATGGTGTTGAACCCCTGGGATGGTCTGTGCTGGACCCCTGGGATGGTCTGTGCTGCACCCCTGGGATGGTCTGAGCTGCACCCCTGGGATGGTCAGTCCTGCACTGATGGGATGGTCTGTGCTGCACTGCTGGGATGGTCTGTGCTGTGTCCCTGGGATGGTCTGTGCTGCACTGCTGGGATGGTCTGTGCTGCACTGCTGGGATGGTCTGTGCTGCACCCCTGGGGTGGTCTGTGCTGCACCCCTGGGATGGTCTGTGCTGCAATCCTGGGATGGTCTGTGCTGCACCTCTGGGATGGTCTGTGCTGCACCTCTGGGATGGTCTGTGCTGCACTGCTGGGATTGTGCTGCACCCCTGGGATGGTCTGTGCTGCACCCCTGGGATGGTCAGTCCTGCACTCCTGGGGTGGTCTGTGCTGGTGTTGTCCCCCACTCAGGGACTTGTCCTCCCTCCCAAGCACCCCTGTCCCTCTGCCTCCCCCCTGCTGCAGCTGCTGGGCTGGGTTGATGCTGCTCTCTGTATCCAGACCTGGATTTAAGCAGCACTCCTGGGTTTGAGCTGGGCTCTTGGCATGAGGATTAGCAGCAGTAAACACGTCCTGGAGGCTCAGCTCAGCTTTAGCTTAACCAGTCCCCTGTGCACAGAGCAGATCCTGCAGCTGCCGTGTCTGGGGCAGAATGGGACAGCAGGGAGCTGCCCCCAAAACCAGCAGGGATTCCTCCCCTGCCTTCCTGTGCTACCCCACTGCTGGGCAAGGAGCAGATGATTCTGTCTTGCTGATAAATAACAGCAACAGAGAAATAAAGTCCTTTTTCTGTCACGTTTGCACCTGTGACCTTGCAGTGGGGCAGCGCTGACTGTGGGGATTTGAAAGATTTGGGATGGGGCCATGCCCCCCGTGCTTGGTGTGGGCAGGACAGTGCCAGCAGCAGCAGAGGTGCATGGAACCTGGGCAGAGGCAGGCTGGGACTCTCCTGACTGCACCCCCCTTTCACGAGGGGGCACCGAGCCACCAGTGCCCCCAGTGGGTACAAGAATGGATGTGGAGGCAGAATAAGGGAGAGAAGCAGCACAAGAGTTAAACTCACCGGGGCTGGAAGGGTTGAATTCAGTCCAGATGGCCGGGGGATTATTCCAGCCCTAGATTTGCCATAAGCAAATGTTAATGTTCCAGCTCAGGGTTGGTTTATTTTTTTTTCTGTTAGGGGTTCCTAAGGTCACTTTGGGGCCTGGGCTGACCCACAGGTAGGATTTGTCTGTCCATCCATCCATCCATCCATCCATCCATCCATCCATCCCCACCAGCCCTGCATGGGCAGGTGCTGGGACCATGCTCTGCAAACACCCCTCAGCCCAGAAAAGCCCAAACTCATTTTAGAAACTTGTGTTACATTTTTTGGTGTCACCCCCTTGTACTCCCAGAGGCTCCAGTGCCAGGACCAGTAACAGATGGCACAGGGACTCTGCTCCCCTTCCTCTGCTGGTGTCACTGCTTGGATTTAGTTCTTGTTTGGAAAGTCAGTGCTGCTGCTGGTCATCCTTCAAGAGAGGAATGAGCAGTGCACCCTGCAGCTCTCAGAGATTTGTAGCAGTGCACCGAATCCTGGTGGCTTTTGGCATCTCCTTGCCCAGCCTGAGCTCCTCGTGGTGTCCCTGTCCCTCATCTGCTTTGCTCTCTGGTGCTGCTGGACTGAGTGGCTCTGGGGGGTGAGAGGTGCCTGGTTTGGCTTTTAAAGCCTCCTGGGGGTCACCCCAAGCTGCTGTTCCACCCTTGCAGCCCCCTCCTCAATTCATGGGGCTTGGGAGTGAAGCCCCCCACGCTGTCCCTTGGCTGTGGGGTGTCTGGGGGGTGTCACAGCATCCTTTGGGACATCCCACCCTCACGTGCTGTGGGTGATGCCACCCCATCCTGGCTGCCCTGCCCTGTCCGGCCACCATTTCCTCCTCAAGCCACGCTCTTGATGGGAAACCTCTCTGCTTCTCTTCTCTCCCCAGATGGATCTGTCCCACCGCTTCTCCAAGGAAGAGGTACGAGTGTGGCCCCACTGAGGTGTCCCTTGGTGGCACTGAGGGGGTGACAGTGCTGCAGGGGTTTGGGGACGTGGCTCAGTGCCGGGAGATGCTGCCCAGCAGCTGGGGCAGGCAGGGCTGGGTGCATTGGGGCTGGGGGAGCCTGAGCAGGAAATCCTGCTGCTCTGGGGGATGCACAGAGCAGGTCCCTGCTGCTGTCCCCACGAGGTGACAGCACTGTGCCCCACAGCTGGCCCTGCTCTACGAGGAGGTTCTGTACACCATCCTGCACCGCCTGGGCAAGCCCGAGCAGCAGCACGTCGGGGACTCCCAGGAGCTCTACTCCTACGTGCAGAAGGTGTGTCCCTCCTCCCCAGACCCTGTCCCCAAACCCTGTCCCCTGATGTGTCCATCCTCCCAGCTGCAGGGAGGGGTCTCTTATTGCTCAGCGAGTTTTTAAAGGGGTTTTGATTTACTCTGGTGGTTCACAGGAGATCACAGAATTCTCAACAGGTTGAATAACAAACCTTTACTTGCAAACTTGAGAATATTAGTGCTGAATAAGGCTGGGCTTTCCGTGTGCCAGAGGCTTGGACAGGACCAGAGACTCCAGGGGCCAGGATGTGGAAGTGCCCCATCCCAACTGTGCAGAACTTGCCCTGACCCCCCCCACACACAATTTCTCTCTGTTTTTTTGGAGCCAATAATCATTCCTCTGGCCCCCTACAGGGTCACTCAGAGGGAGCTTTTAACAAACACCACCAAAGATGTAGCAGCAGCATCCAGCTGGAGGGCTGGGAGCATCCTGTGCTGGGAAATAGCCCTGGGGAGAATTGTTTATCTTAGGCTGGGAAGAAGGCTCTCCCTCAAGAGCTTTCAGCTGGTCCCCAGCCTTGCTGCTGGACTCTGCCACTCTCCTCTCCCAGGGAGCAGAGGGAAGCCCCTGGCTGCTCTCCAGCCCCTGTTAACAGGGCAGCATCCATCACAGCCCCATTATCCACACAGGCTTTTGGCATGGACCCGGAGGAGCACAGTGTCATCATGCAGCAGGTCATGGAGCTGGAGGTACAGTGTCCCCAGGGTGCAGCTGGGGTGGGGCTGGGGGGCTGCAGTGCCTCTGAGCCCCTGGCATTGGCATTTGGGGTGCCCTGGGGTTGTCATTGCAGGGGTGGGAGCTGATGGCAAGGTCCTGCTCCAGCCCCATCCTTCCTTGCAGGGTTGATCTTTCCTCACAGGGTTGGTGACCTTGCACATTAATTGCTGTTTTTTTCATTTTTTTTCCAGAGCCCCATTTACTGCCTGAAAGCCACTGTGAAGGAAGCCAAGGGAATTTTGGGTAAAGACGTCAGTGGTAAGTGGAGATGGGTGGGTGTCTGTGGGAAGAGGAGCAGCTGCTGCTCCCAGTGGAATTCCCACACCTCCACCCTGGCAGGGCTCAGTGACCCATACTGCCTGCTGGGCATCGAGGCCAGGAGCCAGGAGCCAGCCCACCCTGAGCACAGGAAGAGGATGAAGGCTGTGGTCAAAGACCTCATCCCTGAAGACCAAATCCATCGCACCCAAGTGATGAACCAGACCCTCAGCCCAGTGTGGAACGAGACATTCATCCTGTAATGCACCCAGCCCCTGGTTCTGCTCCCTGGAGCATCCAGGGTGTGCCCAGGGCTCTTGCTGTGGGTGGGGGTCACCACTGGTATTTTATCGAGTAACAGCATCCCCTGGTGCCTTGCAGGGAGTTCAAAGATGTGGAGACAGCCAGCTTCCACCTGGACATGTGGTGAGTGACAGCACCCCAGTGACCCAAGGACTCTGCCTCCTCAGGTTCAATCTGAAACTTTTTTAAAGGCCCAGAAGCTGGGAACCCCTTTGCCCATCACTTTCTGTGGAGCAGTGCTCCATGCAGATGTGACCTGTGCCAGCAGAGAAAGCCCAGGTTTAATTCAATTAAACCCTGGTTTAATTCCTGAGAGAAGCCAGGTGCTCACAGATTTGGGCTGGGTTTGGGGGTGGCCTCAGTGCTGACACTTCCCTTCTCCACCATCACTGCAATTCCTGCTGGGTTTTCCATCACTGGATTTCCCCTTTCCCCGGTGGGTTTTGCCTGGCAGGGACTCGGACACGGTGGAGTCGATGCGGCACAAGCTGGGGGAGCTGACGGACCTGCACGGCCTCAAAAGGTTGGTGCTGGGGTGGCCCCAGGGCTGCTGAGGAAAGAGGGGTGGAAAATCCTTATTCACCTGCTGGATTTTAAAAATCGCCCTTGGACGGAGGGAGGGCAGCAGGTGTGTGTCCCCTTCTCCACCCCGGGTCACAGGACACCTTCCCGCCCCCTCCGTTTTGTGCCTTTCAGGATCTTTAAGGACGCTCGCAAAGACAAAGGGCAGGACGATTTCCTGGGGAACGTGGTGGTTCGCCTGAAGGTGAGGGTGCCTCCCCTGCCCCGAGCATCCCCGGGATCCCAGCCCTGAACAGCGCCCGGCACACCCCGGGTCCCCTCAGAGCCACAAACCGGTGTCAGGTCCCTCCCTGTGCCACTCGGTCACTGCACATCCCGTGGTTTTAATCCAGTACAGAATCCTCCTGCCCCATGAGCGCAGTGGGATGAAGATCCCCTGGTCTCTGGATGAGATCCTTCTCCTGGGAAGGGTGCCCAGGGCTTCCCTCTTGTCCCTCTGTGCCTGCAGGACCTGCACTGCTGGAATGACCAGTGGTACCAGCTGGAGCCACGGACAGAGACTTATCCTGAGCGGGGACACTGTCACCTGCAGTTCCTCCTGACTCACAAGAAGGTGGGATGGGATGGGATGGGATGGGATGGGATGGGATGGGATGGGATGGGATGGGATGGGATGGGATGGGATGGGATGGGATGGGATGGGATGGGATGGGATGGGATGGGATGGGATGGGATGGGATGGGGAGGGGCTCCTTCCCCATTGTCCTGGCAGGATGGGACAGCTCCCTGTCCCCTGGGGCTTGTCTGGGGCTCGCAGGTGCCTGCCCCAGCATCTGCAGGTGCTGGAGCCTCCCCTGAGCTCTGAGCCAGCCCCAGGACCCTGCTCCTGGTGCAGCTGTAGCCCTTGGCTCTCCAGCCCTGCTCTCTGTGTCCCTGCTGTGACTGTCCCCGTGTGCCCAGGCAGGTGATGGCTCTCTCTCCTCCTCTCTTTGCAGAGGGCCACCACCAGCAGCCGGACACAGCCCAGCTACACCGTCCATCGCCACCTCCTGCAGCAGCTGGTGTCCCACGAGATCCTCCAGCACCAGGTACCCCCAGTGCTGCTGCCAGCACAGGAGCAGCCCTCCAGGTGGGCTGGGGGAGGTTCCTCTGCAGCCCACACCCAGGTTGTGTGACGGGAATGAGGGTCAGGATGGTGCCTGGCATCCTTCCCACTCCTGCAGACACCCCGTGGTGCCTGTTCCCCTCCGTACTCATCCTGTCTTGCCCCAGGACACATTTCCCCCTCTCCCTTTCCCTCCTGGCAGGCTGGCAGCACCTCCTGGGACGGGGAGCTGAGCAGCCACGCCAGCACTGTGCTGTACCTGCATGCCACACAGAAGGACCTGTCTGATTTCCACCAGGACATGGCGTGAGTACCTCACACCCAGAGCACCCCAGTGCAGCACCTGGGACCTTCTGAGCTCAGGTGTTGCCCCAGGACACCTGGGTGCCACCCCTGTGACTCCCCCAGCGGTGACTGTGGCTGGTTCCTGGGTGTCCCCCAGCCTCCAGGGGCTCAGCCCAGCCCTCCCTCCTCCCCAGGCAGTGGCTGGCCTACAGCAAACTCTACCAGAGCCTGGAGTTCAACAGCAGCTGCCTCCTCCACCAGATCACCAGCATCGAGTACCGCTGGGTGCAGGAGCGCCTGAGGCCAGAGCAGGTGAGAGCTGGGCAGAGAGCAGGGGAAGGTGCCCCAGGCACTGAGCCTCTCCTACCATGTGCCCCTGTTTCACTCCCCTGTTCCAGGGAGGGCAGGAGACTGTGGGGTACAGGGGTGCCAGGGCATTTCCCAGTGGTTTGTTCCCCCTCTCTGTGGAGAACCCCTGACCCTTTGCACTGACATCCCCCTTCCCCCTCCTGCCATCAGGTCAATCACAACCCCCTGCAAAACTTAAATATGACCCAGTTTCTGCTTCTCCCAGCCTGTTTTCCCAGAGCATCCCTGCACCCTGCTGAGACACTGAATTTTCCATGCATAGCAATGAGGTTTAAGCACAAAGCTCAGTTCAGTCCCTCCAGGGAGAAGCTACCACAGACATCAGGGTTTTTTTCAGGCTGGAAAGGAATGGGAGCACCAGCTCCCTCCACTGTGGTGCTGTGGTGCTGCCAGCATCTGAGGAGGACAGTGCATGTTTCCTTTCTTCTCCCCAGAAAGCAGAGCTGGCCGAGTCCTTCCAGTCCTTGCTGACCTACGGGGTCTCCCTCATCCGTAGGTTCCGCATCATCTTCCCCCTGTCTGTCCCGAGGTCCAAGGACAGGCTGCAGTCCCTGCTGCGGTGAGTTGGTCACTGGGCCAGCTGCACGTGGGGTCCTGGGCTTGGTCACTGTGATGGACAAGCCCCTGAGCTCTGTGTGAGCCCTTCCTCCCCCCTCTAGCTGCTGTGACACTTGTCCTGTCCCATCCCTCATCCTGGGCTCCCTGTGGGGAGTGCTGCTGGGAGGGGAAGGCTGTTTGGGCAGGGGCTGGGTTTCACTTGAGGTTCTCACTTTGCAGGGTCCTTGTCCAGATGTGCAAAACAAAAGCTTTCCATGAGCTGTGCACACCCAGCCCTGACCTGCCCCAGATGGTCTCCACAGCTCTGAAGGTACCGGGGGCCTCACCCACCCCAGCCCCTGCAGGGTGGGACCCTGTGGGTCTCCCTTTCCTTCCATCCCCTGCCCAATGCCCACAGCTCAGCAAATCCACATGGATCACCATGGCATGGGAAATACCCACCCCTACAACCTGGTGGCCCCAGCCTGTGGTTCTCACCTCACCCAGGGGACAGGGAGAGTGAAGGGGGTGACAGAGCTGGCTTTGCTCTCCTGCTTCCCTGCCATCCCACCAGGACTCCTCTCTTGCAGTCAGGCACAACAGAGTGGTTTCACATGCAGAAGCAGCACCTCAAGCCCATGGTGAAGGTCAGTTCCCATCTCTGTCCCTCTGACATGGTAAAGTCACCTCAAAATGTCTGAGCATCCAAAACCAGCTGTTCTTTCCTTTGCAGAGCATAGAGGAGAATAGCAAAGCCTTGTCCAAACTCCTCCTGGAGGTGATAGAAGATCTCAAGCAGTGCCAAAAGATCTGGAACAAATTGTTCAGCACGTAGGTCTCAGTGCTTGATCTCATCCCTATCCACCTTCCCTGGGATCAAGAGTCACAGGGCACTTTGATGCCTCATTCCTTGACCCTGGGGATCCACAGGTGGGATCTGTGGTCCCACCTCTGCCCCTCAGAGCTGTGCTGTGCTCACCAGGACATGGCCTGGCAGGGTCTGCTGGACTTGGCAGGCTCCTGGCTCCATGTTTCTCTCTTGCAGCAACCTGAAGTTGAATATCTTCTCCATTGCCTACCTGGAGCTGGAGAGCCTGGTGAGCAATCCTGGGCTGCTCTGCCCTCAGGGCACTGAGGTCTAAAGCCAGGCTGAGGTTTTTGGCCACCCTTCAGGTGACAACTGCTTGTTGCAAGCATGGAAGGGGAGCAAGAGAAACTCCCCCTCTCTCCCTGTGTGCCCACAGAGTGACTATGGGGACTGTTTGACCCAACAAATCTCCTGAAATGCCACCCAGAAGGAAGAGCAGTGCCCTGAGCTGACCCTCACTCCAGAAGGAGCCTTCCTGGCCAGACCTCACTGTGTCCCCCTGCCCTTGCTCCCATCCAGGTGGCAGAGCACGTCCAGGAGCAGCTGCACAAGGTGGACAGCAGCATGTCCAAACCCACGGCCGAGAGCCTCTTTGATCTCTACAGGAAGCTGCAGGAGCTCTATCAGATGAAGGAGTCCCTCCCAAGCAGGTATCCAGAGAGGAGAGGTGCCAAAGGGAGGGATGGAGCACTTGACTGAGGATCTCCAGATCCTACCCACTCACCTACATCACTGATTGCACATCAGGCAGAGCAGGCTCTTGGTGTCTGGTGTCAAGGGGAGCATCACAGGAGGGTTTTGGGCTCATGTCTGGGTGGGGTTGGTGTGAGAGCAGGAGGGGTGAGGGTCCTGTGCAGTTGGAGAATCCAGTGCCTTCCTCCCTAGGGATGGACCTCTGGCTCTGAGCAATTTCCACCAATGGTTTGAGGAAGCACTGCCCCTGTGGCTGCAGAAGGCCTACACCACCACGCTGGAGAGGGCTCAGAGAGCCATCCAGATGGACCAGGTAATGTGTGGGGCAGAAATCTCCCTCCTGCCTTTGGGGACATTCCAGTGTCCTCCATGCCTTGCTGCTGAGCCTGGCTCACAGCCCTGAGACCACCCCATAGGTGCCTCTGGCAGCCCAGGAGCAGGCTGGTTCCTTTCCCAAATGTGTAACAAAGTCCAAACTGGTCCCAGACAGCTGATCCCACCCACCCTGGCCCCACACAATGTCCCTGTGTCCCTTCCCTTGCTGCTCCCTGTCAGCCCATGGGATCTGAGGACCCTGCATTTTGGGCCATGATGGGAGAATCTCCTTTGCTTCCAACCTCTCTGAAGAGGGGAGGGAGGGAAGGCAGCCAGGGGGCCACAGGCTGCTCCTCAGTGGGGTCCAGCAGTACAGGGTGGGTGTATGGAGGGAAGCAGAGAGCTCGTGCTGCTCCGTCCATCCTCATCTCCTCCACTCTCCAGAGTGACACTGGGACATAAGGAGTTGATGATGGGCCAAAGAGCCCCAAAGTGAAGGAGCAGCTCTGCCCTCTGGGATGGCATCTCTCTGTAAAAGCTGTGTTTGCCTTCTCTGTCCCTCAGCTGAAGCCTTACGGGTATCACAAGCACAGCACATCCACCGTGGACCTGTCCACCTGCTACGCCCAGATCGTGACAACCTGGCAGCAGCTCAACTGGCCAGACCCTGAGAAGGCCTTCATGATCATGGTCAATCTCCTGGAGGTTTGTGCACCTGGGCACCAGCACCTGGAGTTTCCTCCTCCTGCTCCTGGGGATGTGTCTCCACGGAGGAGCCAGTACCCCAGTGATGTGTCCCTGAGGTGCCTGGTTCAGTCCTGCTGGTTTCCTCTCTGTCCTGCAGGATATGTGCAAGATCTCCCTGATGTACTGCAAGCTCATCAAGGAGAGGGCTGAGGCTCTGTCACTGAGCGAGCAGAACGAGGGCGAGGCGGCCAACAAGGTTGGTATTGGAACCTGTCCTGACTGCTCCAGGAGGGGAAGGATTTGGTGCTGGTTTCTGGACAAAAAAGGAGCTGAGCTGCTGAGAACCCAGCTGAAATCCCCAGTTTGGGTTCCACAGGGACCACTTGGCCATCAAAAGCCATAATCCTGGAAAATCAGGAGAGAAATGATGTGAGCAGGGGGAGCAGGATGGGCATGGGGGCACAGGTGAGGATGGAGATGGTGATGGAGATGGAGATGGGACACAGGTGAGGATGGGGATGGAGATGTGAATGGGAATAATGATGGAGATTGCATTGGGGATCGGGATGTGGGATGCTCCAGGGGGTGTGGACCCTGAGGCAGACCCACCTCCCCAGCTCTGCATCGTGGTGAACAACATCGAGCAGCTGCGGCTGCTGGTGCTGAAGCTGCCATTGCAGCTGGACTGGGCCCAGCTGGAGCAGCGCCTGAGGGGCATCATCGAGCCACAGCAGCTCCAGAATGCTCTGCACAACCAGCTGGACAGCACCGTGGCCTGCCTGGACCATGAGGTCCGGGACGTGGTGAAAGCCCTGGCTACCAAGGTGACCACCTGCCACTGATGCCCCCTTGGCCCTCACCTGCCCAGAGCAGTTTCACCCAAGGTGTCCTGAAGCCCATCATGCTCCTGGGATGGAGACAAGGTGGAGCTGGGCACGGGGAGGCTGGTGCAGAGGGCAGAGTCCAAGTCTCTTCTTGTGTTTCTTCCTGGCAGCTGGAAAAGGGCATTGCCAGGCACATCCAAGAGCTCTCGTCTTCCAGTGACACCCAGAAGCCTGAGGATGTAAGTATCTGCTCCAGGCCCTCCTGGACCATCTTTTTTGGGCAGCCAAAATGCCCATGTCAGCAGCAGGACCACACCAGGCACAGCCTGCCCATGGGAAGGAGCCCTTCTGGGATCCTCCCTGGCCTGCTGGATACACCCCCCCTGCCCTCCCCCCTGCCCTCCCCAATGCCCTCTCCTTTTGCTGCAGTCCATCATCCCACTCATGAAGTTCCTGGAGTCAGAGCTGCAGTACCTCAACGAGCATCTGGTCCAGGAGAACTTCAAAAGGTGACCAGGGCACTTGGGATGCAGTGTGGCACAGCCACCAGTGTCACCATCCCTTGGGCAGGAGCATCCCCTCAGCTCCATGGGCTTGGGGCCATCCCTCTGCAGGGCTGGGCAGGATGAGGCACCTCCTTCTGGGGCTTTGCAAAGCCCTTCAGCTGAAGAGCTGAATCCAGCCCAGCCTTGGATCCTGCTCACAGCCTCCCTCTCCCCTGCAGCCTCCTCACCCTCCTGTGGCACCACACCCTGTCCGTGCTCTCAGCAGCCCGGGGCCCACAGATACCCTCAGTCCAGCACTGCCAGAGGCTCTTCTGTGCCCTGAAGGTACCAAGGGGAAGCAGGGGGTCCCTGGCAAGGACAGGGGTGTGTTTGGTGGCTGACAGCATCCTTGTCCCCAGAGCCTGGAGCTGTGCTTCCACGCTGAGGGCTGTGGGCTGCCGCTGGAGACCCTCCACAGTGCAACCTTCCAGGTATGGAGATGGGGATGGGGAGTCCCCCTGGGTTCCTTTGGGGGGAAGGGATGCCAGGGAGGACATCCCCAGGCTCTGGACCTGTCCATGTACTTGACCATCACCTCTCACCCTCCCCACAGACGCTGGAGACTCACCTGGCTCTCTGTTCTGCCCCAAGCCGCAAACTCATCCAGAAATATTTCAGCAAAAGGATCCAGCAGCAGGTAGGAGCTGGGTGGTGCTCCCAGCCCCTTCCTACATCCCACCCTCGCTCACAGGCCCTGCCTGTGGAAATGGGGAATTTCCCCACTACCCTCCCACTCCTGGGGTTGTTGGGGCAGGTTTATCCACATTGAGCAGGAGGGGGCTCAATGCATCCCAGAGGATTCCAGCACATCCTGGTACCCCAAAATTTCTGCTGAGCCTCTGCCAGGCCCTGTGTATCCCTCCATGATGGGGATAAGGACCCATCCTTGTACCTTATCCTTGTACCCCACTGCCCAGCTGGACACCAGCTCAGAGAAGTACGGGGCCGTGACCATCAAAGCTCTGTACCGGCCTTCGGAGCAGAAACTCCGTGTGGAAGTGCTCAACGCCACCAACCTCATCCCACTGGACTCCAACGGTGGGTGTGGGTGGCCAGGGGAGCCACACTGCTCCAGGGTCCCCTGTCCTTGGTCCCCAGGCAGGAGAGATGCTGGCAAAGCTTGGGCTCTCCCTTTTGTTTTGTATTTTTATGCAAGGGGCTGGATTTGGGGGAAATGGGGGTTATTGCACTGGTTCTGGGTGGTTCCATGGGATGTGTCAGGCAGAGCCACGCAGGACACAGTGCCCACATCCCACTGTTTGTGGCACAAGCCAGCAGCCGGGGCAGGCGGCTTTTCTTCATCATGCAAAGCAGTCACAGATTAAGAAATACGGCAGGGTGAGCAGCGACCTTGTCCGGGTGTGGCTGTCGTTTGGGGAGCTCTCCAGGAGAGGTCACTCCTCCTGCAGCCACCCCTGCTGTGCCATGCGGGGTCAGGGATGCTCCTGCACCCTCCAGGAGCCCGGGCCGGGCTGGGGGCTGTGGGGAGGCTGCCCTGACCCCCCTGCAGCCACCCCGGTGGGTTCATCCCGGGGCACAGGGGCCAGGGGAGGGGGCTGATGTCTGCACCCCACCAGGCTCCAGCGACCCCTTCGTGCAGCTCACCCTGGAGCCCCGGCACGAGTTCCCCGAGGTGGTGGCCCGGACCACCCAGTGCAAGAAGAACGAGCTGCACCCCCTCTTCGACGAAGCCTTCGATTTGTACGTAGGGGCTGGCACCCACCGGGGCCCCAGGCTTCAGCAGAGCCTGTGCCATGGGGCTGGGCAGGGATCACTGCAGGGATTTCACCCCAGTGGGGACCCCCAAGCCCTGTGAGGGCGCTGGGCTGTGCTGGGCTGTGCGGGTGTGGGTCGGTGAGGGCAGGGGCTCCCATGGAGGATGGAAGGTCGGGGTGTGATGGACCCTGCCCACCCTGCCCTGCAGCTTGATCCCCTCCGAGAAGTGCCGGCAGGAGGGGGCCTGCCTGCTGCTGACCGTGTTTGACTACGATGTGCTGGGAACCAACGACCTGGAGGGCGAGGCCTTCTTCCCCCTGTGCCACCTGCCCGGCCTGGACAGCGAGGAGGACCAGGCCGACATGGGCCGGGTGCCCCAGACCCGAATCCCCCTGACCCACCCCAAGCCCACGGGTACGTGGTGCCACAGCCGGGCTGAGGGCGGAGTGTGGGGAGCATCTCCCACCATGGCTCCCCTCCTCTCTGGCAGATGAGATCCTGCAGCTGCTGGAGTCCAGGAAAAGGGATAAAGAAGCTCAGGCCTTCGTTAAGCTCCGCAAGCAACGAGCCAAGCAGTCCAAGGAGACAGAGTGAGGGAGGGGCAGGGAGGTGGCCCTGAGAGGAGGGGTCCAGTCACTGGGACCCCAGGACTTGGTGGTGTTGGAGCCAGAACCATCTGCAGGGAGTGAGGGGACAGAGGGTCCCTGTGCCAGCCCCACATCAGCTCCTGCACCAGCTCACCCCATCTTCGGGCAGCTCCCGTGAGCCAGCAGGGCTGGGCAGCTGCATCGGAGGGGATTTCTGTGCCTGCCTGGACTAGAAACACTACACGAGGGATGTGGAAGTGTGGCTGTCCCTGTCCATCCCCCTAGAGCCTGTCATTGCCAGTGCTGCATCTCCTGGCCGTGTACCCAACCCTCCTGTCTGCAACACGACTGATGGGGACAGCCATGGCCATGGCCAAACCTGCCTTCTTCCTACCTTTTTTTTTTTTTTTTTTTTTTTTTAATTTTTAAGTTTCTTTCCCCCCCTCATTTTCTTGTGGATAAGCCTCTTATTGGAAATGAAAAGCCACAGAGCTGATGCATGGGCTGTGTGCTTTGGGGCAGGGCCCTGTGCTGGGAGCAGCAGCACAGTGGGGTGGGACACGGCATTTGAGATCTGGTGGGAGCTGCTGAATTTCTCCTTTTTTAAAATGTGCATAGCTCTTGTGTCTGTTTGTTTTGTTATTTTTTTATTTTACCACTAACTTTACCGACCTCCTGGGAGCCTGGGATCTTGCTGGGCAGCAATAAAGAGCATCACAGCCCTGGAAGCCAAACCAGGAGGCATTTTGGGCAGCCGAGAGCCCAGGCATGGGGTGCAGGTCCCTGGCATCACTCCCGGCCTGTGCCAGGGATCTGGGTCCCTCTGGAAGTGATGGGAAGCTCTGCAGGGTGCATCCCTGTGGGGTGACCCAATATGACAGCAAAAATGCCTGACCAGGCAGCTGTTGTAACAATTAGTTGGGTTTTTTGGAGCTTGTTTTTGCTGCAATTTTAAATACTAATTATACACCTGGAGCTCCCTCTACCTCCACCCTGCACGGGGGTGTGTTTGAGCTGCAGTGGGTCCCTGGGAGCTGCCAGGGAATTAAAAGCATCCCTCTCCCGGGTGCCTGAGCAGCAGCTGCTCCCTCGGCGGGCAGAGCAGCCGCTGGGTCAGCTCAGGTCAAATCCTGGATGCGGGGGTGGGAAAAGAAAAAAGCTCCTTTGGTATCTGTGTGACAGAGCCCACAGCAGGAGGGATTAAGGCACTGCAGGCTCTCAAGGAAGCCATTTGCTGGCTTAGGCTTCAGTGCAGGGAAATAATATTGCAGAGCTGGCTCTGGGATTGTGGGGATGCTGTCCTGGGCTGTCATTTCAACCAGGTCCAGCACCCTCCATGTGCACCCTGCAGCTCATCTGGAGCTGGAAGCAGCTGGCAGCCACCTCACGCTTTATGACAAGGTTTACTACATAAGGCTGGAGGTTTGGATAAAGTCTCAGCTCATTTTTAGCTGTTTTTTAAAAAATCAATGTGTCCCTACTTGCCCTGGGCTGCCACCAGCCAGGCATGTCCCAGGGAGCAGGTGGCACAGGCTGACCTCTCTTTTGAGATTGTTTGCATTGGATTATTCAATGTGTTTTAGCTTAATTTTTGCTCAGCTCCAGGCAGTTGTGTGGGTCTTCTCCCACCCTAAAAGAAATCCCTTTAGAGCACACAGTTTGAGCAGGAGAACAGCTCAAACACTAAAAAATATTAAGGCTTGAAGCACACAAAACCAGCTCCTAGCAATGCAAGAATGACAAAGAGAAGAAATCTCCATCATCATCCTCCTCCTAATCCTGGTGAAGAACCCAACACAGGTGGATGGCCAGAACACAAGAGGGAAGGGACTGGCACTCAGATCTGATTTTATTGTGTTACCAATAATCTGCAGTACAAATGGGGCCATTCAGATTATTTTTGTGATTGGACTAATGGGAAGTGGTTGATGCATTTTTGAAGCATTAATTAGACCAAAATTAACAGGTAATTCTTGGATCCACAGACCAGGTGTGTTCTTTTGGGTGCACTGTTTGTATCCACTGTGCAGGCACAGCTCACCTCTGCCCAGCCTGGCTCTTCCAAAGAATTTGGGTGAGAAAGTTTTGGATTTACCACTTCCAAAGGGGTTTCTGCCCCACCTTAACCACACTGCACTGATGCTCCCCCTCTTTCGCCACACCTCCATCAGGAAAGTAAATTGCAACACCCCGAAAAGGGAAGGGAGCTCAGAAATTATTCTTGGTTGTGTGAAAATTGGCCACAGCTCTGTTGTTCTGAGGGCTCCAAAGCCCAGATCTCTCCACCCTCCCAAGGCCCAGAGCAGAGGCTGCACATCCACCCGGGCACGCATGCACACACACACACACGCGCTGCTTCAGTTTGTATTTTTTTTTTCTTAGCAAAAAAATAAAAATTTATTGTCCTCTAAAAAAAAAAAAAAATCCATCCTGCCCTTGGAAACTGTGACACAGATTGAGTTCTTTCCAGCCCCACATGCAAATTCACTCTGCCAAGAAAAGAGTCTAAACCAGGTTTCCGACAGCCAAAACACATATTTACAGAGTACGAGAGAACGACAGCTGAAATCACAGTTCTATACATGGAATCAACAACACGTTTTACACCACTGATCACCATTCTGCCAACTTCTACACGGACTAGGGGCGCCTCTGCCCAGTTCCCTTCCTCCTGGGGAGAGCAGGGAAGGGACTGGGCGAGAATTGCCACCAGAAATACTGCAGTGTGTATTATTATTATTTTTTTAAAACGTATACTGTATTTATTTTGTTTTAACATTGGAAGCTACGGAGTGGGGAAGCCCCAGAAATCTCTCCAATGCAGTCACTACTTTGCAGGAATATTTCACCTTTAAAATACTAGGTTTTACATCAGTAACATCTATTTTGCTGTTGGCCATCGCTCCAAGGATTATAGTAACTCTGGAGGAAAACACTGGTAATATTCTTCCTTCTCAGATAGGGGAAAAGGAGGAAGAGAGGAGGTTTGGAGGCTGGTGGAACAGCAAGGGATGACTGAGTCCATTCAGGGTAAGGAATTCTCTTCATTGTCTCAGCTGCACAAGCCTTGCCAGTGGCTCAGGTTCAGCTTCAGAGATGTACAAAAGTGTAAAACCCTTCAGCAGGGGATCAGCTGCAGGAACCCCCCAGGGGTGGGATCTGCTTTAGGAAATGTGCTCCAGCTCTGAGACCTTTCCTGGGTCCCTCCTGTGCCCCACAGGCACATGGCTACAGCACCTAAGGCTGGAGAAGAGCTCAAAGTGGTCCTGTTAGCCCAAAATGCTAAAATCCTTCAGCTCCTAGCTCTCAGCTACAGCTCTGACCCTGCTTGTTGCTCTGCTAGTGTTGTCCCACAAGCCACCTGCTTCTAGGTTGGTTTTCTGTAATAATGTAAAAGTTTATTGACCTTTAGGAGGCTGTGGTTTCAGAACACAACCACAACTCCCTTCCCCCAGCTCTTAACTCAGAAGTGCCTGACCTGCCCAGTTCATCACCAAGGTCAGCTCTTCTGAAGCTCCCAAAACTTTGGGGAGGAAAATGTCATTGTCCACTAAGGAGTCTGAGTGAGGAGGCACGACCCAGACTCCCCAAGGATCCCTGTGGACCCCACTTTTGTTGTGAAGCCCCCTGAGCTCTGCTGTGTTACTGTGTGTCCTGTAAAGGGAGTTCCTGCTCCAGAAGCAAGCCTGACAGTACGTGACAGGGGCTGCACTTATTAGCACCAGGTTTATTTCAGCTCTTTTTACACCATACAAAAGCTGATCACAGACTCTTAAGCCTCAACTGCAGTGCTGTGATTATGGTTTGTCCTTCCTGCACGGAGCAGGCAGCAACAACTGCTGGAGTGGGTCAGGAATGCTGCTCCTTCCCCCTGCTCCCACCTCATTTGGTTCAGAAATTGTCTTTAAATGGCCCACCAGAACATTCACAAAATACGCAAAGATGAAGTTCTCTTTTCCATCTGATGCTTAAGAAAATAAATTCACATTTCAATATTTCTCTCTTTTTTTTAAAGCAGCAAACAAATTGATAGAAACCTAAATTTAGGAAGTGTTTCTTCAAGAACCAGAGGAAAGTGAGAAAGTCTATGTGCTTGTGCAAAGAGAGTGCTGAGAGAGGCTGGGTGGGGGCAAGGGAATGGTCTAGTGCTAATTCCTTCAGGCTGCTCTGCCATGAGTGCAGTGTGGCAATGGAAAGTTAAAATTTAAGGGCCACAAACAGGTGAAATTCTGAATTCTTTGGTCCTTCAGTATAAGTTTTAAAACAGAGAAACTGTTTTACTCAAAAAGGGAAAAACACATTTTCTCTGGCCTGGAATTTTTCCTTCTACCCCAGGGAAAATGGGGGCAAAGAGCTCTTTTCCCTTAACACCCCCAGGTCCTGCATCAGCCCATGACTGCAAATCCCACAGAGTTCCATGGGGAGGGATTCCCTGCTGGAATCATGGAGCTGGTGCTGGACAGATCTGGAAAAAGAGGGTTGGCAAAAGGCAGCATCACCCCTGAGCAGCCCCCAGGGAGGCAGAGGAGCAGAGAAACCCCACGCTCATAAAAAGTGTTACAAACCATAGCCAAAAACGGGCTGATCAGCTCTGCTGCTTATAAATATTAAAGATCTGATTCAAGAGTTTATTTCCTACGATTTAAGTTAGTTACAAAAAAACTTTTTAGTAAATTTTTTTTTTCTTAATTGGGCTTTTTCCTCCTCCTCCCCCCCCGCTTTTAATTTTTTTTTATTTTTTATTTTTCCTAAAAAAAAGAGAAATGTTCACGTATTTTAATAAAAGGTCTTTCCTTAAGATCAGACCAAGGCAGATGTGCTGCCCCATGGCACAGACATTCAAAGGCTATAACCAAACAACATAGCCACAATAGTCACTCAACAGTGTCTCTCCATTAAAAAATTAAAAAACCTGATGCTAGTTACAATAAAATACACATGGAAAAAAAGCATTTTTACCAAAAAACCCAAAAACAAGTTAATGGGAAAACATAAAAAAGAACTACACAGAGCTGCACTTAAGAGATCATCTGGGAATGCATATTAACCCCTTCCATGGAGAGGAAAGGTGGAATTATGGAAACAAACCTAATTATGTGTTTGTATTAAATATGAAGCTTTCTGAGAGGCTCTGGTAAAAATTCAGTTTTCCTACAATAGTGGGCTGCTGGAGGTTCCAGTGCTTTTCCAGGTCACAGAGGGGCAGCACAGGAGCATCCCTGTGCAAAATAAAAATGTTTAATCAACTGAGTGGCCTTCTGGTTGAGATCCCAGCAGGTTACTGCAATCCACCTGATGTAAAAATCCAATAGACAAGCTGGTAAGGAAAGTCACAGGAAAGCTCAGCTGCTGGGCAGGTCTGAGCTGGTGGCATTTCTCTGTTCTGCTGGATTATTTCTGTCACCACACATCTCCAGCACAAGGTTTTCTGGAGCCAGCAATCCACAAACCACCCCTGAGCTGCTGACACAGGCAACAAAAACGTCCTCAGCCTACCTGGAATTGGTTCATGCACTTCAGCAGTGACTACGAATCAGGTCCCTGTGGCTAAAACAAAACTAATCTGGTCTGAAACAGGAAAAAGTCTCTAGACAGCCACCAGACAAAGGGGTGCCTGGAGAGAACTAACCTCTGCATCCAAATTTCCTTCATAAAGGGCTTTGGTTCACCCCTAAGGCTGCTCAGACCTGGAATATGTTGGCTGCATCAGCAGTGAACATTGGTCACTAAATTTTGGGGCTTGGCTTGCTCTAGATCCAATATAAATTTTTTTTTCCCTCTTTTCTTCTTTTCATACAAATATACAAAGAGTGTAAAAAAATTTAAAAAGTGAACTTTGCTGATTAAATGACAGCCAAAGTTCCTGCACATTCAGAGATGGGCAGTGTGAGGCCCTCCAGGCAGGAGCCTGGCAGAGCTCCCATCAGGGAGGACGGCTTTAACCAAGCTGGGTCAGTGAAAGAGCAGGGGGACCGAAGGCAAGAGCAAATCATTTCAATCCACCTCGATCCTCCCCATGATCTCAACTCTTTCCTCTGGAAAGCACGTGGAAGCCCCTCTTGCCCACTCTAAGTCCTTCTGGAAATAGTCAAAAATTTGTTATCACCTAAATAGAAAAGAGGAGAAACACAGACTCTTTGCAAATGGCCCTTTGATCTGTATTAAAAACAGCTCTCAAAGTTCATCAAGAGTTAGAATTAGTGGGGCACGGGTGAGGGGCAGTTTAGATACGGGATGTAAAATATTAAAAAGTGCTCTGCAACTAATTTCTGTTTTCATGTGTGCATGTGCGTGTGTGTGCGCGTCCCTACACGAGCACAGCCACGCCCATCCACACACATATATACATATATATATATACACATACATATATATGTACGTATGTATAAAGTTAAAAAGTTCTATAGGATATGATCTGGAGGAGTGTCCTCGGGAGGTCACGACTGCAGAGAGTGGGGCCTGTTGGGGTGGCAGATGGGGCACTCGCCCTCCTCAGCGCACGTCTCGCACAGCACCGCGTGTTGGCACGGCAGCACCACCCGGTTCTCCTTCTGACACTTAAGGCATTTCACTGACTGCATCTGAAATACTGCCTGCAAGAGAGGGGACAGGGACAGCGTCACACACACGAAGGGAAGTGCCCTGGGGGAGGGCAGGGAGCGATACAGGATGTGACCACAAGTTTGTATTCTGTCACCATCTGTTAAACCAGGTGGGGCAGTGATCCTTATCTCTGTGGGAGATATCCTCTGCTAATGGACCAGCTGTTAAAAAGCAGGTAGGGCAGTGTTCTTTATCTTTACCACAATCCATCCCTCCTCCAGAAAGATATTTCCTGTTCATGGCCATTGAGTGCCACTGCATGATGATAAAATTCCATCATCCCATGGGGAGATGCTCCAGCCAGGGCAAGGAGCCAAGTCTTTCCTACCTAGATAAAAATCTGAGATTTGGAACACCAAAGCAGCCTTTTTTCACTGGATTCCAGAGGAAAACCAGACCCTTCCACATCTTCACTGGACCTTCAGAAAAAATCTGCACCCTTCTACCGGAGCACTGCTTCAACAGAACCACATCTGTCACTGCAGGAGGATGCAGCCACCATGGAATGGGACTGCTGCCAACACCCTGCCTGATGGGGTGTCACATTGTATTCTGAATCTGGCAGTGTTTGGGGTTTGTTCTTTGTAATACTGTATTTCTATTTTAATTTTCTTTGTAAAGAACTGTTATTCCTATTTCCCATATCATTGCCAGAGAGCCCCTAAATTTCAAAATTATAATAATTTGGAGGGAGGGGGTTTACATTCTCAATTTCAAAGAGAGGTTCCTGCCTTTCTTAGCAGACACTTGTCCTCTAAACCAGGACACCTGGTCATCTCCTGAAGCAAAGTAAAGCACAGTGTGATGCCTTTCAGGATCTTTAGGATCAACAGAGCAGCTTTGATTGATTTAAACTCTACTTTAGGCACAAAGAACATGGAGTTATCTTCCTGTGAGCCAGCTAGAGCTCACTTTGATTACATCTATGATAGGTTTCTGATTTCTGGGTGTATAAAAGAAAAGGGAAAAAGCTGTGACCTGCAGGAGCAGAGAGGGCAGAGCCCTGCCCTGCCAGGCCCTGGCACTCACCTTGTCCACTTTCTCCAGGTTTGCCCTCAGCTGTTTCTGCAGGGTGTAGAGTGATGAGAGTGAGAGTGTCTCCAGGTCAGAGAAGGAGCGCAGGAACTGCGGGTCCTGGCCGGTGTGGATCCTCTCCAGCTCCTCCTGCAGCTTCTTCACTTGCAGCTCCAAGGCTTCCCTCTGCTCCCGGGCCAGTTCACATTCCATGTTAGCTGTGTTGGCGCGATCATTTGCTTCCTCTGCCTCCTTTTTCCAAGCATCACAAGCCTGCAAGTTCCAACAGAGAGGGTAAAAGAAGCAGTCTGAAAACTTGGTCTGTCTCCAAAGAGAAACCCAGGCAAAACTCTCCATTTCCATACACTCCAACCTGCCCTGTTCCCAAATTCTGAAACACATTTGGAGCCTGACTTCAAGGCACTGCTCATTCCACATATCCCATCTGCTTGGGCTGTGGTCCTGCTCATCTGGCTCACAGTGTTCAGGGGATGAACTTTGTAAACTGACAAATTATCATGAATCAAAGCTCTGAGACAGTGTCACACACTTCAGGGCATCTGTTGGGACATCTGGCCTTGCACTTGCAGCATCTGAACACACCAGGCCCAGTGATTTGGTGATTTCCAAGGGAGGGGAAAGAATGCTGAGAATCTGTAAAACCTACAGCTGTCCATCACCTCCATGTCCTGTTGAAAGGCTCCTTTACACTCCCTAATGCCAGGATTTGCCCAAGTACCTGCTTGGCTTGTTTCCAAGACTCTTCCCACTGCTTTATTGTGCCGTTGGCCTCATCCAGTTCTTGTCGTAGCCGTGCCATCTCCGCAGCACCTGGACCTGACAGAAATGCAGGTGAGGTACTGGGCGAAAAACTCCCCGAAGCAAAGTGTTCCCATATGCTGCTGTTCATCCCATTTAAACCTGTTTCACAGGGAAATAGAGAGGGTTATGTCACAGGTGCTGGCAATTTCCCCATTTCCTCCCTAACCCTGTGAAATCCAGGATTCAAAAATGTGTAAATAGGATAAAAAAGTTCATCTTAAGAATCAGTTTCATCCCCATGCCCCTGGAATCCATCATAGAGGGACTTTATAGGGAGATTACACACCACTAGGCCTCATCTTTAGTGATGCAGGGAGGAACCATGACACTGAGTGCAGGCAACTCTTGGATCAGGCTGTTTTTAGAAGCATCACTTTTACAGAAGAGCTGACTATCAGCCTGAACCCCCCTTGTTTCAGGAGAACCCCTGACCTGCTTCTACCTTCCCACTTTTCAGTGCAGCACAGCCAGAGCTGGTTCACAGACCCCAGGTGGTGCTTCCTCCCACCCTATACCCTGAGAAATTTCTGCTTTTGTCCCCTCAGCGTGGGGCTTAAAAAAGGAGTGTCACTTGCAAACAGTGACACAAAAATACTCCAAGTCATTACTGTTTCCATACACAAGGAACAGAACTGGAAAATCCTGTTTATAAACAAGTAGAGACAATAGTATCTGTATCTGCAGAGTTCTAGCACTGAGCTGGTGAGCATCATCAAAGAAAACTAATTAGCCATTTCCCAAATTTAGCTTGTTCAAATAAACTCTCTTTTCAGGAAGAAATTCAAGGCTTAGGAGACAAAGGAGTAGAGTAGCAGCTGTAGACAAAACTGGCAATTTTTCCAGAGTCCAGTGTTCATACTCCTTCAACAACTTTCACTTAAAATAGTGCATTTTCACTATTTTAGTTCACTACTCACTTCAATAACTTTAACTTTGCATTCAGGGCAAAACCAGTAGTAAAAGTTAACACTAAAACAGTGTGGAGTCTTACCCACACAGTTTGCTCCAGTTTGATGTGGGAGTCATTTTCATGCAGTGGTGCTCACCACTGGCTGGGAACATTCCTAAATCGAGCTGCAATTGATAATTCTGATCTCACAGCCCCTGAACTGTGCCTGCAAGTGAACCCTGGAGTCAACAGCCTCTCACTGAGGTCTATCCCAGCACCACTGACTTCCCAGCCAAGACACAAATAGTTACAAAATACACAGCTGAAAAATAGTAATTTGTCTTCAGCAATGGCTTAGGCACATGAACTCATTCAGCAGAGCAGCAAGGGATCTTTGCTGGCTCAGGCCACTTACCACAGATCCACTTCAGCTGCTCTGAAGGGTGCTCAGTTGAAAGCAAGTTTTAATGGAATTCCAACTCACATTTTGTTTTTTAAACCTCAGTTTTCTTGAATGGGAATCCAGCATTAAGCAGGATGCTGGCAAGCCACAAATTCTGCCACAGTTCTGACCAAGCTGATCCTGTAATTTGTTTTAACTCCCTCTTTCCATCTGCTGTTCCCATTTCACATTGGAAATATCAAGCCCCTTTGGGCAGGAAAGCCTTTTCTGCACATTTTGCACCTAGCACAGTGGAAACCAGCCCAGAACTAGGTATTTTAAACTCAATTTCAATACAAATAAGGGATAACTACACACTTGACATGTTATGTGCATTCACTAAGTTAAATGGAACAGATGACTGCCAACTGCTAAGAAACTATTTAAATATCTTCTCAAAACCCCAGCAAAGGATTTGTTGTGCTTATGGAAAAACAAATTTTATAAATAAATCATTTAAATCCATTTGTGATTTTCCTGCAATTTTTGGCTTTTTATTTGTATAAATACAGAGTCAAGATAAACATAATTAATTTTTTCTGAAAGAGCAATTTTTCCTTTCCTTACAAAAACTGGGATGAACAGCCAACCTCAACCTAATTAAGAGCAGAGATGGCCTCTGATGTCTTTTATTACAATAATTGTAATAAAAAAATGTAGCTGTTACAACTAAACAAGCAGCAATAGCAAGCATGGAAGCATGAGCCTGGGCTGTGCAAACAAGGGATGCAGTTACACATAAGTGCATGCAGAAATAGCTTACACAAGCATGTAATCATTTTATTAGGTTAAGCTGAATATTAAAGATTAAAGATTAAAGTGTATCTCAGATTTTAAGAGGCATTTATGTCCAGCATCAATAGAGAGAATTAATATTTACTAACAGAAAAGAGCAGAACTGGTGTCCCTGTAGCTTGGAGGCCAAGCAGTTTTATTTCTCAAGGTAATCTTGTATCTTGATAATAAAATAGATTTGTCTGCTAAATTCCCTGTTCTTCCTCATACTCATGAAGCTCCAAAGTAATTTCTCTTCCATCTGTCCCACATACAGGAGAAAGACCCTTGAGGAGGGGAAGGAGCAAAGGGGACAAAACTGGAACACTGACTTTTTGGAAAGTCCACACTGCAGAACTAGTGCAGTGTCAAACAGAAGAAAAAGTTCCAGTGGCCCAGGCCTGCTCAAGAGCTCCCAGGAGCCAATCTGACCCACAAGCTTTCCCAAAGGTAAACTGCAATCCCTACCTAAACTAAGCCAAGATGAGGACCCAGCTCTGAGTTTTATATGAAATCTCAGCAAAGCACTGCTGGCTGGAAAAGGCAGAGCTCTTTACCCTGGAAGGCATCATCAGAGCAAGGCAATTCACCTATCTGCCCCTTTTTCCCAGCCTAGAAACAAGGGAAGTAGAGGGAATTGCTTCCTTGTTCATGAAGTATTAGCTGACTTTTGGTAAAACAGCTTCTAAGCCCATTGCTGTTCTCATGGGAAGAGGAGATACATGGCAGCAGTGAAGTAACACTTTGAAATTAAAGCAAACTGAAAAGAAAATACTTACATGGCACAGACAGGCATGTACATGGGACACACACACTGTGCATTTACCTAATGATCCATGAGAAGCTGATGTCCCCAGGAATGTGTTTTCTGACTGGCTTAAGTGTCCCTGGGGCTGATGGAGGAAATGCGATGAGAGGCTGACCGGTGGAGAAGGAGAGGCGGAGTGAAAGGAGGCAGAGCTTCCAAGGGACCCGGGGATATTTACAGGAGCAGAACTTTGCAGCAAACTCCCACCTGGACAAAGAACACACAGAGAGGATGGCTATGTATGACCATGAGGTGTGGGCACAGGCAGGAGTTCAGAGCAGGAGGTGTCAGGTTCCCTTTCTTCTCCCTGAGCCCCTCGGGATTCCCTCCACTTCTCCTGAGGTTTCATTCCCCTCTCAGCCTTCAAGAGGAGAACTGAAGCTGCCATCCCATCACCCACACAGCTTGAGACCCTCCACAATTCAATGGATCACTCTTTCAGTGGCCAAAGGAACAAATGTTTTCTGAGCAGAGCTCGGTCCCTGTCAGTCTGGAGAAGATAAATTTGGTATCTGGTGAAACACTTCATCACAAAAAATTCACTTCTAAAACATGTGCCTCTGCCTTTAATACTTCCAAGCAACCTGTAGTGGGTGAGCTCATGATCTCAACCACTGAAAACCAGTGACTATCTGCAGTTACACACACCTGAGTGCCTGGATCTATCACTAATAAAAACCCACAAATAAACAAAAGCCTAACCACAAAAGACATCAACTTCCCTTACACAAGAGGTTGTTCTGCCTGCCACTCAAATTCAGGGAGATCTCAGCCCTGCTCTCTCCTCATCTATGTCTCTCCTTAGAAGATCACCAGGTAGCACCCAGGTGTGATGTGAAGGGGAGAAGGGGAGGATCCCCAAGGCACTGCAGGTGGGGAGCAGCAGCAGCAGGGCTGGCAGCACACAGGGACAGCAAACCTCCAACAGGCTCTCATCTTTGGGAAGTGGAAGTAATATTCTTTCCACAGGTCCTTTCCTACCTCAACACAGCTCCAGGCAGTGTGCAGTTCCCTTGGAAACCTTCAGACAACCAGAGTTAGCTCCTGTTCTAACACCTGCTTTACACAGCAAGGATAACCAGAAACTGCAACCACTTCCAAAAATGTTACAAGACGTTTCTTTTTTCCCTGGACACCCATCAGAGACAGGCAGAAGAGGCCTTAGCCTACCTCCATATATCAAAATGAGACAGACATTACAGGAACCAAATCAGCAGACCATGATGACACTCTGACAGATGGATGGCATTACCAGGTCAGTGAGTTTCCTGTTACAGCTAGCGACAGTTTTCTGCTTAAGATGCAAATTGTTACACTTTGGCCTGATTTGAAATGCATCAGATGCTTCTAGAGTCCACTTACACACTCAAAAAAAAAAAAAAAAAGAAAAAAGAAAAAAAAAAAGAAAAAAGGAAAAAGCAAAAAGAAAAAAAGGAGAAAAAAAAAAGAAAAAAATCAGGCAAGTCCCATTCAGTCTCAAGAAACATCCCCAAGACACCTGGGCCCAATGGCAACAACTCAGCTCTGCTAGTCAGTAAGGGCAAGCTCTCACTTCAGAGATGCTCAGGGGTTGCCAGAGTTTGTTGTAATTGCTGTTTTAACCAATGTAATTTTGGGACTGGTTTTAGAACTTGGTTGGGCTGGCTCCACTGAGGTGACTGGGCAACACTGCTTGGCAGAAGATAAAGAAAGCTCTGTTGCTTTCATGTACCTATCATGATGCCACTCGTGTGGGGCACTGTGCTGCTGTCAAATGTCTTCTCCAGGGCAGCCACTCCGAATTCATTCAGGTCCAGGTCATCCAAGGCAGACTCTGCCAGACACAGAGGTACCAATTATGTTATAAAGGACCAACAACTTCAAGAGATAGGATGGCCCAAAGAGCCTACATGCAGAGGAGCCTGTGCTTGCTACCTCTCAGCACCCTACTCTCCATCCTGTTCTCTGATGGTTTGGCAGAAGTGTCATGGGCAGCTTTTCAGTTCTGCTTCTTTTTGTCTTAAAGTATTCCCAAATGGTACACGAAACCAAAAATCTGATGAATTAACAGCAGATCCCATAAGTCTTCCCCAAACTGCTCTTTTAAGTCTGTCCCTTATACACAGGAACACTGGCATATGGCATGTCTGGGTCTGGTTTGTGCTTTGTCCCTGCTTTCCTGAAAACCACTTGGAAAAGAAATACCAGGAGAAGGGAACACTTGAAAAACATCTCTGAGGTTCACATATTGGGTAAAATAAAGCTTATTAATGCCTGAAACTGTTATATCTATTTGAACATGCCTCATCACTAATGATGATCAATATAATTTCATCCCACACATGCCCACTCATTTCTATTATTATTTTTAACAAATTAGTGAGATCACCTCAGAAACGTTACATTTAATTAAAAAAAGGAAAAAAAAAAGGAAAAAAAAGGAAGAAGAAAAACAGGTGACCAAAAAGCCTGTGCCTATCTAAGAGTGACTCCACTCTCTGGACTCTCCTGTTTTCCCTTCTCTCACAGCCTCTGTCCTACACTCTACAAAGGGCAAAGTCCTTACAATCTACCTGGTGGTAGCTCTGGCTATAAAATTGTCATTTAGAACAGAGGGGTTGTAACTGTGGAAAACACCCCTGTGATTTCCTGCCTAGTCCAAGACCTCTTTGTCACTTTGACAAAGCTAAAACTAAGGCCCTTTTACACTAGGTGACATTGTGAGTGGCCTTCAGTTGGTCCCGTGGGTGAATGTCATCCAAAATGACCTGCAGGAAACATCAGATGTGTCACAGTCACAGAACAAGCTTCAGCAATCTGCCAGCGCCGCCAGACACGGAAAACTGCAGGTCACTGCAACACCCAGCTTATTCCAAGTCTCATACCTTGATCCATGGCTGAGGGAGCCCTATTTTCATAAGTGACAAAGGCAAAGTTACCTATGACAGACTCAACGGTGTCACTGGTTGGGTAGAAGGGAAGGGCATTGGCATTCATGCCTGGAATGCTGCTGGTGCCGGCGGGGCTTGGGGGGGTTGCAGCCAGACTGGAGGTGATACTAGAGGAGATGCTGGATGTCAGTGGGCTCCCCACTGGGAGAATGCCCAGGATGTCCTGAAACAAGAGTGTGAAAAGCAAAAGAGGTAGGAAATAAAACATCTCGATAGAACAACCCCTCCAGAAAGGTGCAGGAAGGAGCCAAATGGCAGCAGCAAACCTGTTTCCTGCCTGCTTCCAACCTGACAGATGGCTACTGCTACACTGGGCTGGGGGTGGGGAGAGATTAACAGCTTTTCTTTAATTTCTGTCGACTGTTCTCCATTCCATGACCCCCATCCCCCTCCCCAGTATTCTAAACATCTTTCAGGCTGCCCCAGAATTAACTCCTGTGACCCACAAGTTGCATGCAATCACAGCCATGGGCCACACAATCACTCACTCAGCCTTAGCTCAGCACACGACTTAGAACCTGATATTAAATTCCCTCTGCCAAATCCTTGAACTTAAATGACTCCAGAGATCCATTCCAGCTCAATTTTCTGTAATTTGAAGACTCTCTCCTGCACAGTCCAGCCTCATGAATCTACCCTGAATTCACTCAGGTCTAACTACTCACAAATAACACCTCCAGCAAATCATCCCATCTTCATAAAGTAATCCCTCCAGCTGAGCATCCCTAATGGTGTCTGGACTGTTATTTACTCCCTGCAGAGCTGTCTGGATCCACAGATTTCTGTGGTGCTGGAAGCTCAGAGCCCTGCCAGCAGTTCCCTACCTGTTTGGGCTGTAACAAAGGTTGCTCCTGGCTCCTGTGCTCCAGGGAGTGGGACTTCATCTTTGCTTGCTGCAGTAAAGAAACAAAACAAAAGATAAGCAGAGGGATTATTTAGCAAAATTAAAAATGGCTGAGTGCTGGTTTTGGAGAGATCATGAGAAACACAGACCACTCTTCTCTTGGGCTGCTCAAGGCACTGGTGAATTTGGAGAGGGGAAAAGCACAGCAAGCTGAAAACATTCCAAAAAAATTGCTTTCTGTATCACCCCTAGAGTTATGCAGAGACTTGTCACAGTGATATTTGCCTTTAATGCTGCTGTAAGACCCCTGTTAGCACAAAGCACATCCTAAGAACCAGGATCAAAATCAAATTATTTTGCCTTGCTATAACTAACTCAGCAGCACTACTAGCATCCAACACCCAGAAAGGGCCACAAATGGTGGGAGGCACACTGCACTGTTAAATTATGCAAATATTTTTCAGTTTGGGGAAAATAAAAGTATGGTAGATTATGTTTTCCCTCAAACTTTTCCAGCTCCCAGGACTGCAAAGTAAAACACAGTGATAACCAACCAATTTTCAAAGCAAAATCACCAAACTAACTTTATTTTAAAATCCTCCCCTCATCTATTAACGTAAGAGCTCAAAGGTAGAAAACAGAAGGCTGTTTGGAATTGCAAAACTGCATGAATGCCAATACACATTTAGAATCCCACTATCCAGGCTAAAAATTCAGCTTAAGGTCCTTCCAGCATTATATCCTTAATGGATATCAACTGTCCTGCCTTGCAACATCAGCTGGGATGCAGCTGGGAAGTGGCCTCAGGAGCCTGTCAGTGTGTAACAGTCTGTCTGCAGCCCTGTCCCCTTCCCCTCTGCTGTGACATGGCACAGGGAGCCAATCCCACCCTCTGGGCACAAGAGGCAGCAAAAAAGGGCTGGGAGGCAGCCCTGCTGATTTACAAACACAGACATATTCCAGCCATAAAGCAAGCTTGGTTTTTATCCCCAATCCAGGCAGGCACCATCTCTGCAGGAAACTGAGGCACAACGTGCAACAGCAGCACAGAGGCACCACCCTGAGCTGAAATGACACCCCTTGACTTTCTGGCCTGAACAGTCTTGTGACAGAGATGAAGGAATGCTGGAGAGGGTGACGTAACCAGACAAGCAAAAGAGCAGCACAAGAATTCCTCCCTTGGTTTGATTTCATTAAATCATTTTCTCTGCTGAGCTCTATGCCCATGGGCAGACAGAGAGGTCAAAGCCTGGCAGACAGTTGGGAGATGGACACAAAGATCCTTCTGCAGTGGGGGCTGCTCTCCAACCCTTCCCTGAATGTGTCCACAACACAGGAGCCACGATGGGTTCAGTCTGTGTGGGAGAGCCATGCTCTGTCAGTGCCTCTGTGTATGTCTGATAATGCTCCTGCTGCATGATCCAGCACAGCCCTGCCCCATCTGACACTCAGCTGAACACAAAATGTGCTATCTCAGACGTCAGCAGCTCAGGGGAGGGCACACACACAGCCATGCCCCCACTGAGAGGCTTCCTGCCAACGTGGGGAGCTGCCTCTGCTGCAGCTCAGTCTTACTGAAAACACTTTTTTTTTCTTTAAGGGGGAGAAAAGTGAACATATTTCCAAGTTAGCCCCAGTTCTCACTGCCTGGAATTCACAGAGCACAAGGGGAAAATAGAACAAACAAAATGTCACCACTAAACCAGTCGCCTTTAGCTCTGAATAACATCAGAAAGGGCACACATCGAGACAGACATTCAAAGGACAGGCTGAAATTCTCCAGCTGCCTCTGTTGCAGTCAGGGAAGAGAACAAGGGACATAAATTATGAGTGAAATTAAATGTTTTCTGACCAGCATGGAACAGACCTACTGTGTTGTGTGTCAAGACTTGGGAACACCTCCTGGTTGTGGCATTCAAGTCCTTCCAGTGCAGCCAGCATTTTTCCAGCTTGCTAAATCTTTTGGGACTTGGGAAAAGTATTTTTAGCTTTAACTGCTGGCTCAGCCTTACCATTAACTTAAGACAGAAGGTGCATTTTTCATTCTGTTAAGTTAGAAACTATTTAGAAACCAATTCTACAGGGGAAAAATGACAAGGCCATTGCAGAACTGAGCCAGAGTGTCTCCTCTGACGTTTTCATACAGGAGCTGACAAAGTTAAATGCCTCATTATTGGTCTAATTTAAAGGGTATTTGAGAATCTCTGGTGCCCACTGCAGCCAAAGGGAATTACAGTAGAATTTTAAAAGTAAGTAATTATAGATTAAAGTAAAATTAAATCAGGACACTTATGAGACACCTAATTTTGTCTGTAGAAGCCTAGCATAAGGCAACTGTGATTACTTCTGTCTATACCTTAATAGCTATTTATTCCTATTTAACACAGGTTTTGCTTAATTAAAGCCACATAATTAAGCAGTTCTGTGAATACTGTATCTCTGTAGCACAGATCTGACTTCAGATAGAAATGCTCATCATCTGGCCCTGCTTTTGGAAGTCCTATTCATGCTCCATCCCCTTTCTCCTTGGCTTAGGCTTGCTGCCCATTTTCTCCAAAGCAGGGCCTCCTTGGCACCCTGCCCCTGCTGGCAGCAGACAGGGGTTCTCTCAGTCCTTCAGCTCTGGGTTCACTCCTCCTTTGCAGCAGAGGCCACAGAGGATGAGGACATGTTTTTCCTTTTGTTTCTAAACAACTGTTACAAGCTGCTGTGCCTGCAAGAAGTGCCAGGATCACAGCATGCTCTGCTCTTTACCCCCAAAGACGTGTTGCATCAATTTGCACTTTCCTAAGGCACATCCCCCTCAGCCAGACAAAGGGAGCATTGATAAGAGAGCACACATGCATATAGCTTAATCTGGATTTGTCACTGCATCATTTTAATTAGACTAAACAGTGCTCAAGACTGGCCCTACTGCAAAGCTTGGCCATATTTTCCCAAAGCCATAAAAATAAATAAAACCCATGGAGTCTGCTTCTAAATTCAACTGCTTTATGCAAGACCTTGTCTGGACAGGATATTTCCACAGTTTTCTCACAGCACTACAGACTCATTAAGACTGACTTCTTTAATGTCACAGACCAAAGCTAAAACATGGTCAGGCTGAAAGCAGCACTTCTTGTCCCTTCTGTTCCCAGGCAACACAGATCTGCTATTCTTATCCCTTTTTATATTCTTGTCCAAAAGAACTTGCAGGAGATACTTTTGCAGGTACCTCCTCACACAAGCAGCTATCCCCCTCTCCCTAAATCAAGATAAAATTACAAACCCAGTGAGAAATTAAAACTGAAATAAAAACCCAAGCTCTGGGTTGGGCTCAGGTTGGAAGGGGTGGTGCAGAGAAACTATTAATTGTGACATCAAGAAAGGAAATTCACAGCAAGAAGCTGACTGTGGAAAAGCTCATGTGTGGCAAAAGAGCTGGAAGAGACTGTTCCAGGCCTAGGGAGCAGCATGAACAAGGCATGACACCAGGAAGAAGACTGAGGAAGCAGCAAGGCAAGACTGGGATATCCACAAGGGATAAAAGGGAATGTCATTAAGAGATGTGGGTTGGGTTCTTCACATAAGAATGAGAAATTCTGATTTAATACAGAAGCCAGAGGATAGAGTCAAGGATCAGAATGATACAGCCACAGAAGCAAGAGACAACTAACATGCCATCTTTATACACCACAGGAATGGTGAACAGAGGACAAACCAAGTCATGGAGATCAAGGGAAGAGTTTGGAGTAGGAAGACAGAAGGAAGGATGAGCTTCCATGAGACAATACAGCAAAAGACACAGCAACTCTTGGCAAGGACCTAAACATGGAAAAAGAAAGAGCAAGAAGTGATGTGGGAAGCTGCCCAGGGTCAACACAAGACAGAAGTTGAGAGGGGTTAGGAAAACAAGCAGCAGCTTGACTTCTACAAACTGGGTGTGTGATGGCAGCAAGGGAGACAAGACCAGATGTGAGATGAAAGAGGCTGGAAGGGAGGCTGAAAGCAAGAGCAGAGATCCAGAAACTGCTCAACAAGAACAGTGCTTTTCCACTTTTGTTCCACCAGAAACAAAACCCCATTCAAGCTAGACTGGGCAATTTCTCATTCTTTCTCATCCCCCCCAACTCTTCCAGTCAATATTCCCCACTAACCTGGCATTTGAAACTCTTCAAATACTCGGCCCCCACCTGATCTTCTCGCTCAAACCCCGGTGCTTTCTTGTAGCTGCCGGCTGCTGTGACTGAGTCTGGAGGAAAACCAATGGTCTCCAAGCTGTGGGGCTTCCCAATGGCACCAGGAGGAGACCCACATATATTAGATGGGCTTCCAAGACTGCTGTTCCTACAAAGAATCTAACAGAGGGAACAAGTGTCAGCAAAGTACAGCCAGACAGCAGGAACTGCTCAAAAGAGGCATCCATGGAGGTGCTCAATCACGTCACTGTTTGTAGATCAATGACACTGACAGCCAACACAACCATACAAGCTTCAGTCAACATCCATTAAAAAAACAGGAAAAAGCTCCACTGAGTTTACACAGTCCCACAATTATGGTTTTATTGTTGTTACTTTGGAGTGAAGTCTTTTAAAATCTAACCTACAGCTCTAGTGACATTTATTCTTTCTGAGGCCTCAGAGGTGACTGATCAGGTTCCCAACATGACCAAAATACTCTTCTCTTCCCTTAGGCTACAGGGGTCCTGTCTGACTCTGGCTAGTGGTGTGGAACCTGGAAAGGTGTTGTGGCAGTCCCAACACTCAGGGATATCTGAGCTATATGGAATACTGTATTTTTTGCTTTGCAGTTGGAAATCTCCAAGTGTTAATATAGACACAAGTCAGGTATCAACAGCTGCATTTAAAATAAACCAATGATTTCCAACACTTCCATTCTTTGGACTAATACCAGGGGTCACAATCACATGCAACAAGGCTAGTTTTGCACTGTAGATGAAGCCACAGACAGCAGCAAAGGAAGTTGAGTTTTAGAGAATGTGTCCACCTGGATGAACACAAATATCCCATTTCTCTGGGACAAGAAATTATTTGCCTCCACTGGAAGCACAACTGTGCTTCAGACATCACAGATTCAAATGTGGCACAGTCTGGGCTGGCATTAGGGAAAAAAAAAAAAAAGGAGCAGCCTACAATGTTTTTATTTTATTTTTATACAGACATTCTGCTGTCCACGCTTCCCTACAGTCGCAAAGATAACTACTCACTGTGGTGGAGGTGGGGCTAGTTGGCAGAGTTCCTGATTTATTCCACACCTACAGTACAAATACAAAACAGAACAGGCCACGTGAGGCTGGCTGCTACAGGGACCTTTTTCTCTGATTAATTCATCATGTAAAATGATCACCAGCAAAGCCATATTTGTTTGCAAGCTACACGCAGATGCCCTGTGGAGTGATGAAGTCACAGACAGACGTGTGCTGCCATTTGGCACATAACCAAGGATTAGGAAAGACTGCTTGAAAGACTAAGAGCTTGAGATAGACAAGACCTAAACAGCCTAAAAGTAGGAGATATCTTCAACTGCCCTGCAGTTTTCAGAGAATTTCAATGATAATTTCATGAGATGGAGGGGTTTTGGTTTTTGTTGCTTTCCAGTGTTATTTAGCAAGAGACAATATTATGTCCAGACTTTTCAAGATCTGTTTGGAATTCTACCTGCAATCCAACTATGAACTGCTAGGTTGGCTCAAACACAGCTTCTCTTTTCAAAGAGAGGGAATAAAATAAAGCACAGGTCCTAGATGAGTTCACCTCAGCCTGACTAGTTTCAAATGAGTTAAATTCGTGTCATTGTACCTTCTCAAAATCTCAGCCAACCATTTGAAAAGGTTACACACCTTATCAAGTGCAGTACAAACAGGAAAGACTTAACAAAAAAAAAAAAAAAGAAAAAAAAAAGCTAAGTAAAAATGTAGTCTAGCATTCCATGGGTTTCTAATCTGACTCTGAGTATCTGTTCAGCACTTAGAGACCTCATTTTTTGTACAGACAACTAACTACCAACAATCTGGGGCATTACTAAAACATATCCCAGAGTTCTGTCTCCAGAAGTACAAGAGGGAGGGAACTAAGGATATCCTATAATGCAACACACAATATGCACAGGCTAAGGCTCTGAGATTACATATGTAAACAAAGTCCATTGTAGTTATGTACTTTACAGGCTGTTGGCTCACAGCCTTCAATTATAGGTCTTGGAAGCTAAGCCCAATATGTACCTCCAGACAGGAAGGAGTTGGACTTCATGTGCGGATGTATTCCACTTTCCTGAAAGTACATCAACAAACCCTGCTCAGAAAGGAAGGCCTGCAATTTTTATAGGTGAGAGGACAATACTAAAGCCACTGAATGTATGTTCCAAAAAACCAGACCTCTTTAAAAGTGTGGAGCTGAGAACTAACAGAAAAATCTCATATCCTCTGGGCTTTTGGGAGAAACTCAGAGAAACAAAGGTTTGCACAATATGGACAAGGCTTCTTCACAGCGCTACATACATTGCTAAGGTCTGGGGCATGTGGACTGGAAGGGCTGACTGGAACAGAGTCTCCAGCTGCTGAGGGCATGTACATCACTGGTGCTGTCTGGGTGGGGCTGGACACGGCTGAGGATTGCTGCAAATCTTCACTGAGCGCCGGCTCTGCGGGAGACAAAGCACAGGGAACACCACTCACAGCTGGGCAATTGCCATGGAGACCTTCAGCAACAAGAAAACCCAGATACTCCTGAGAGAAAAAATACTCCACAAGCACCTACTTATAAATATAGAACTAAGGAGAAACCTTACTTGGCTTATTTGCTTATCTAATATTCCTCACATTTTGACTGTCATCACAAACACTCTGTGCTGCTCTTTAGCTCATTAATGCTGCTCCAAAATTATCTTCCCTGGATGAATTGTGTGTTATTCATTCAGTTCTCTTGAACTAAGCAGAGTTTCCTTCTTTGCTTGGCACAAAGTTGATGGGTGCATTATAATTAGCTGAGGGAGTTAAAGTTTCCATCTGTGCTCAGTACAAATCATTACCAAAAAAAAAGAAGTGGTACTGGTTTAAAAGGCAGAGATGCTGTAGATTTATAGGATTTACATCTAACACTCAGCATCTTCACAAAAACTATAGAACTGACAATACATCTATATTTCAACACCCTCACAATGCTGGTTTCTTGCTATTCATCAGTAAAACTCAAGTTTAAGAGCAGATACAATAAATGGACTCCTGTTATTTTAATTGCATTAGGCCTGACCTTGCTTACCTTGTAGGAAGGACTAAAAGATAGAAATCAATAAGACAGTACAAGAAATAACCAAGTTGGAATGACCTAAATGCCATAGAATGTTACTCTAAGTAATATAAAATCAAGTGTAATAATCTTATTAGGAATAAGGCATTCCTAAACAAAAATACTGTGTTATACCCAAGGAAGTTTGCTGAACACTGTTCCTTTAGCAAGATTCATTTCCTAAAGCTTGCTGGATCCCACTGTGTAGCTGCACTGCTGTGTTTTGGGCCATTACAGCCCACAGCTCCAGCTACAATTACTGCTTGTCAACAAGGCTTCCTATAAAAGGAACTGCATAACCTGTAGGGAATTTACTCTCTCCATTCCTTGTCAAAGGCAGCAATTACTAATTCCCTCATTTACAAAGGATAATCAAATAACAAAGAGATTTTCTCAAGGCCATGTTGTGAGTCAGTATCAGAACAAATCTAGTAGTAACCTGCTCTAATTGTTGCAAATTCAGCAGTGAGATTGCAGAGCAGCATCTGAGGAGGAGCCCTAGGACAGGAAATAACCATTATTTATGAATGTTAGGACCACCTGCAGGTAGAACTTCCACAACTAAAACTGCATCACTAGTTTATAGTTGATTAAAGTGAGGATTGAAATAATGCCCTATAAGTCAGGGAGCTATTGAGAAAAGAGGATTTGAGATAAAGCAGTAAAAAAAAAAAAAAAAGCTGCATATTTTTCTTCTCCAACTTGACTTAAAGATTTAACCTCTAAGTAAAACCTCATAAAGAGTAAAATAGCTTTTTTTTAAAAATGGATCCACAAACTATCTACAATCAGCAATTTTATCTTCAGCTTTTAAAGATATGACACTTGGCAATTTAGCTAGTTCATCCATGTGCAGAAGAGAAGCAGCTTTCTCCACTTCCATCCTCCTGAAGTGACACCCAGAGAACTGAGCAGGAGAGAGGGGACAGAGGGAGATCCTCCAAGAGACAGAGCAGTGAGAGCTAAAGGCTGAGTCCTACAGACCACCTACTGCCTCCAGCTCTGCCAGCACCTCCCACACCAGCAGAGTTTTACAGAAATCAAAGTTTAACCCTTCACAGAGTTTTGCAGCTCTACATTTAAACTCCCTTGGTCAGAAACTTTCCATAGCTCAAACACCCAGGAAAGATAAGAGGAGTAGTGCACGTACGTTCTACGTGTGCAAAGGCACAGAAGGGTCCTCGGGGACAGCTGCCAGACTGCTGCATATCATTGCATTTGGTGGATTTGTAGATCTAAGGATGGGAAAAAAACAAAACAAAACAAAAACACCAAACAGAAATGAACAGAAAATAACAGTGACCACCAGGTACAGAAGTATTATGAAGAAATTTGACAGCAAGGTAGAGACGCAGATAAGAGGTGCAAAGGCCAGCAGAGCTCAGGGTGACCATTTCAGTGCTTTGCTTCAATGAAAGGAAAACCCACTGTAGCTGTGGAAACACCAAAATATGCCCATGAGAGCTAGAGTTCACCCAGAGACCAACCCACCACACACCAGCTCACCCAAAGGTCACCATCTGCCATGAAGTCCCTCAGACTCACTGGAAGCTCCATGGACATTACAAATAGCAAAAGGTAGGAAACAGCTGACAGATGACAGCACAGAAAGTTGCAGCCACATGTTTGCAAGGAAAATAACAAACCATTGACAAGGACTGTAGCAAATGGCTTATTCCCTTTCCCCCCAGTTTGACAGGCGGTGACAATGGTTACTGTGCAGATACGGGCCCCACAAAGCTTTTCAACACTGTAACATGAAGCAGACTACGAGAAGGTCTTAATTACACTTTCTGTAAGGATACTGGAATGCTCTGGGCATGCTCACAGCTAAGAGCTTGGTGGTGTTTAGTGCTGCCAACATGAACCACAAACTCTTAGTCAAGGAAACAGATGCTGTTTGCTCACATGCAGACCCACATTGTGCTTTCCAAAGGACCCCCACACCTGAGACTGCTCCTACACTCGAGTTTTCCCCCACTTTTCTTACCTCCTCCCATACAATCTATTCTGTTTAGCAGCTGAATTGCAGCTTACTCCCAACATGCAGCTTCTCTGCATCCCAGGACCACACTACAAGCAGCCCACATCCTCTCCCACCTGGCACAGTCATTTACTTTGTAAGACTGGAATGCTTTTGCCTCTCCCAGTGGGGTGAGGAGTTACTGTACCTCTGGATGGAACTGCTGCTCTGTGCGAGTGTGGCAGTACTGGCAGGAGTCTCCATTTTCACACTTACTGGGATCTCCCCACTCGTCCCCGTGTTTCACACTGGGGCACGGTGAAGATCTGTGGATAAAAGGGAGCAGGAGAAGAAATCAGGCTCACAGACCTGCTCTGAGCTTTGGGCAGGTGGAGGGAGGTGTTTCCCCCACTCTGATCCACTCCTGGAGGACTGCATCCAGCTCTGTTGGATATCAGAAGGATGTGGACCTGCTGGAGCAAGTCCAGAGAGAGCCAAAAAGGTGCTCTGAGGGTCCCTCTGCTCTGCAGCCTGGCTGGGAGCACTGGGATGCTCAGCCTGGAAAAGAGAAGGCTCCAGGGAGACCTCAGAGCCCCTTCCAGTGCCTAAAGGGGCTCCAGGAGAGCTGGAAAGGGCTTGGGACAAGGACCTGGAGCACCAGGACAAGTGGGAATGGCTTTAAATGGAAAATAGATTAAATACAAGGGAGAAATTGCTCCCTGTGAAGGTGGGGAGGCCTTAGCACAGGGTGCCCAGAAAAGCTGTGGCTGCCCCAGGATCCCTGGAAGTGCCCAAGGCCAGGCTGGATGGGGCTTGGAGCACCCTGGGCTAGTGGAAGGTGTCCCTGCCCATGGTAGGGAGTGGAACAAGAAGAGCTTTAAGGTCCCTTCCAACCCAAAGCATTCCATGATGTTAAAATTCCTCAGTCAGGGGCAGGTTTGGCTGCCCACCCTCAGCTGTACAATCTGCTTTTGCTGCTGCTTCCCCAGCCCCCAGCCAGCTGCTATTGCATCTTCTCCCCCTTCTTCCAATTTCCCAATGAAAAAACACATGGCTTAATTCTCTATTGGAAACGAAATACAACTTGAACCAGAATAACAATATTAGCAGCTGATGTGATTAGTGTCAGAGACGCTGGGTCTGGTTTCTGTTTTGGAACTGCACCTTCATAGAAAGCTAAGAAGTTAATTGGCTAATCCTAAAACACATAATACCCTTACAGCAGTATGTTTCCAGGTTTATAGTGTGGCCATGTAGAAAAGAGGCTGAGTCAGGTCACTGGGGAAAAGGCAAGTCCGTTTTCTTTCTCCCAGCCAAGAACAGTTCCTTTTTCCAGATCTGAATTTTTGCTGTGACCTACTTCCCCTGCTCTTTATGCTCTTAACCATTCCCTCAAACAACAGCAGAGGGAAGCAGACAGCAGCACCAGCACAGCCACATCAGCTGGGGTAGGGAAAACACAGGAGTGAGCACAGAGCAGCAGAGAAGCTTTCACCTCTTCCCTTCCCCAAGGGCCCAGAGAGGGGCAAAAAGCACATAGCTGCTGCCTGAAGACTGCCCTAATGGTTCTACTTCTCCTTAAAGCATTGAGATTAACATTCCTTTGATTGCTGCCTATTTAATTTTTTAAAATATGGAATTTCAGTGCCAATTCTAAAATTTCTGTGAATGCTGGGGGTGGGGAAGAAAAGCGAGAACATCCCTGATATTTTCTCTCCTGGCTTTCTGGTCTGCTCCAACGTTTTTCAAAAAGGAACTAAGGAAAAGCCCCACTGAGAGCACAACAAAAGCTCTGTTGTGTTGGAGGAAATGAGGGCCTATAATTTGGATGAAATGCGTTCAGGGAGACACAGCACGCTGAAAACTCCAGCGACAGCTGAGTGACAGAACACCCTGGTGCCTCAAAAGCAGAGCCTTCAGCAGCTGGTTAGGAATGCATGTCCAGCTACAGTCCCTCCTCATGATCCCCATCACCAGGCACACACAACAAGCAGCCTGATGATTCTGAATCCTTCACCATGAACACATTGTGGTGTGAGATTGTTTTTAGATGGGGATTAAAACTTTCTTTTGTTTTCTCTTCCCTGCACTGCTTTCTAAAGCAGAAGTTTATGTGGTAAGGGGAAGCCAGACACAGGTTCTCTTTGCTATAAAATCAGAGTTGTAATATGGTTTAACAATTCATTTATTAAAGTAGTGGTTGCTATATACAGGAAAACTTCCTGTTTAGTTTATTTTTCTGCTAGGAAGAAATAACACTCCATCATGGCTTGGAGACACACTAAAAACAACTATCCAGTGGTCAAAATCCTGCCTCCTGCACCACTCAGCTGGGAAGTACAATATCCAGGATCACAGCACCTGTATTTGTGTTTTCTTGGACTTCTTCTCCTGTCTTTGCTATTGTGGTAGTAGGGACAGGCATAACCCTGGCGACAGAGCCGGGGGGGTTTCTTACACTGCTCTGTCTTGTAATTTCCCAACACATACGTTGTATCTGCAAAAAAAAACAACCCATGAGTCAAAAGAAATGACCACAGAAAAGTTTTTACTACAGAAAAGTTTTGGCCAGGAGCAGGCACTTCACAGACCAAACTTTCCCAGACTCCCAGTGACACTCACCTTGCCACCTTGGCTCCTCACTGAGTATTTTCTCTATCATGGCATGGCTGGCAGCGACTGCAGACTGACCCTCAATGCCTCCTTCAGATGTTGTCTGACCATTCTGTAAAGCTTCCATCGCCTGAAGCTCTCTTCAGGGACAGAGTTAAGTGAACAAACAGACTGAGTAGAGGAAGAGTCAGATAAATGTGTATAAAAACTGACATACTGGAGCATTTGCTAAGTGGGTGCATTTCAGCCATGCATGTTTTGTCAGAACATCTTCAGCTGAACAGCAACTGCAATAAAAATACATCTTCATTCCCTGGGAATTCTAGATGCACTGTTTTGACCCCTCCATCAGTTTCCAAAGTGTGATCCCTTCCCCCATTTTAAGAATCCTCCCTGGAGATGTTTTACATTTGCCTTATTAGGAAGGGATATCTCACCATCCCTTCATTTCAGGTTGAAACAGCACTGTCCCTCAATCCTCTCATTTTCACTTGGGTACAAAAATTACCTTTTCCATCATCTCTTTTTGATTTGGGTACAGAAATGCCCCTTTTCCCAGGAGCCCCAACTCCACTGACCTGATGTCGTACACGGGGGAGCGCAGGTCATGGGGCCCGTGAGCGAAGGCGCAGTGCACTCCGTTCTTGGTGCAGTTTCCCTTGGAGTCTGTCTCATGGATGCAGATTCCAGTTTTGTAGTAGCGCAGGTGATACCTCCTCTCTGTGTCTCCAGTAGTTCTATGCAAGAAGGGACACCTGAGGAAGGAAGGAGGGGAGGAACAGACAGGATTCAACTAGCAGAAGACACTTTGCTGAGAGAAGATGCTGCAGTTGGCACCAGCTTTGCTAACTCTGCCCCTTCTCTTGTGCTGTGCCTTCCAACGCTTCAGAGAATACCCAAACCTGTCACTACAAAGGATGTAAGAGTTTCCCTCCCTAAAAGAAACCTGGATTATTAATCCACCAGCAACTTATTATTCCGGATGAGTGGCTGTCAGGGATCTGAAAAAGAGTAAGGATGTGGGACAAGGAAGAACAAATCTAAAACTATCATTTTAACTTGTTTTGTTTCCCCTTTTAGGCAAAACAACAATCTACATTGAGAAATAAAACAGAAATATAACAAGATGGAAGGAGAAAAGTTCAGATATTGCAGCAGTAAGGTAAAAATATAAATGAGCAAAGCTTCCTAGATGACAACAGCTTTCATTCACTGAGTTTGAGCCATGTGTTTACCAGTGATCTAGAAGCCAAAGCCCACAAACATCCCATTTCTAGTTCCTTCCAGATCTCTTCTAGTAAGGAAGAAAGTATTGAAACTGAGGCCTGAGGGACTATTCTATTCTGTTGTAGTCACAGAAACTTTACTTAATCAAGTTGAAAAATAAAAAAGTTTTGCCAATAAATAGCAGTTTTGTATGTTTATACTGGCACCACAAAAGGGAACTGAAATTCCATCTTTTTACAGCATGTCTCTATAAAACACTCTCCATATTTGACCACAGTTTGGCTACACTATTTATCCCATATTTGTCACATGGTTAAAGTTATATTAGCAGGTTAACCCCTTAATTGCTGGGGTCTGCCACACACATAGCAGAAATATTTGTGGTTTTGCCCCTACTGCAATCATGGGGGAAGAGCACCCAAAAAACCCAAACTCCTCCTCATGTTGCCTTTTTCTGTGTACCTCTTGGTTCTCTACTGGCATCTTAAAAGTTCAGAAAGACAAAATAAACTGATATGAATTAAAAAGCTGGGACAGATAACTCAGGGGGCAGACAAAGTTCCTCCTCTTTCTTCAATCTACAGAAAACTAACTTACCCTGCTAGTGAGAAAGAGCTGAGAGTCAGGGACATAGAGAACAGAGTGTTTCCAAACCCATTTGTCTCATTGAGCTGTTTTTCCCACTTCAGCTTTGCTGAAGATGCTGAAGCTCATGGGCACAACGAGTTCCCAAGAGCTGAATTCCCATCTAAGCCACCCTCAGCACTGTCTGTGCAGCAAGCCTGGAGCACACAGGCTGCTCTCATGTTACGTATGTGACAAAGCTGCTTTACTGCTGACTTGCCTCATCTGGCTGGAAGCATCACCTGGCCTGATCCCAAAAGCCTAAAGGCTGAAAAGCAGGGTGCAGCCTTTACTCACTCATCTCCTTCGGGGCAGATGCCCGTGGTCTCGTCGTACTTGGTGCAGTAGATGTCGGGGCTGTAGTTGAAGGTGCCGTCGCGGCGGCGGATGGACCTGCGCCGGCGCTGGTTCACAAAGTGCCAGTGGAAGCAGGTGTAGGGCCGGTGCTGGGTGCACTTGTGCTGCACGAAGAGCGGGCACTGCTCCGTGCGGAACTCCTTCAGGTACCTGCAGGGACCAGGCTGCCGTCAGTCCTGGGGGCTGGCTGGGCAGGGGCACCCACAGAGCCCCGTGTCCATCACAGACACGTCTGCTGTCCTTCCCACACCCTCCTGCTTCCCCTCCCAGGATGGAGGCTGTTTGTAACGGCAAGATATCCATTACACACAGGATGTAACGGGAGCTGAAATCACTTTGTGTTGGGATCATTCTGAAATCACTTTCTGTCGGGATCATTCTGAAATCACTTTCTGTAGGATCATTCTGAAATCACTTTCTGTCAGGATCGTTCTAAAGAGGCTTTTTATGAGCTTAAGAAACAGTTTGTGAGAAAATAGAACTCTTAAGTACCTTTCTACCCCTTTCTAATAAGTATCTTTCTACCCCTTTCTAAATCCATCTGGGCAAAAAGTTTTCCTTCTTACATGTTCAGTTTTTAAAAAAAAAACAGCAGAAAAAAAATCCAAATAGATATGCTTTTTTGAGTCATATTTAAAGCTTCAAGTTACTGAGTAAGATTTTTAAAAGACTCTTTCGTGCCTTGTCGTCCTGGCTTAGCTCTGCTTTGTCAGTACATGGTCAATTATGAAATAAAAATTAACCAGTTTCTCTCTTGCATTCATACAAATTCAGGGCTCAGTCTTGAAAAGTGGGATAACTATCCTCAAACTCCCACATGTTTATGTTGCTTTGATTTTAATATGTAATTCCCTGAAAGTACATGGCTTCTTTTATCCCGAGAACTAAAGAAGTCACAAGCTTTTATTTGTGACACTAATAACAGTCTCTAAACCCAGATTGTAGAGGATTACAAAATGGTTTGGATCAACATAATGATCTGACTGTGATCTGTGTGTAGGTGCTTACAAAATCCACACTGCTGAAACCCAGGGGCTGTCCTGTATTTACAGGGAACGTCCAAACAGCTCCAGGAGCTCAGACCCCAATCCCACCACGTTCAATCTCAGAGGCACATCCAGGAACAAAGCAGAAAACCCAGAGCATTCTGGTCTCTTATGTTTAGAGGTCAGTGTAAACAGTGAGGACCAAGATTTGTAGGTCAAAAAAAAAAAATAAAATACGAGTATTCTGCTGGAAGCAACAGGGTGATATAACAGCAGATTCGGACTCATTTTAAACCGCGTATGTAGTCCCAGGCAACAAAAAGGAGTGCAGGAATTCACTCCATGTCAGATAGTCTTTATCTCCTGTTTCTAAATAAATGGAAAGATGCCTGATGCCCAAAGATGTATTTACAGATAATACCACAATGCTAGGCTCATTCTGAAAGCAACATCTGTAAATAAAGCCTCCTTTCCTCTTTACCCCAGCTGAGGAGAAAGCCTCAGGAAAATGCACAGATTCAACCAAAGTGGTTTTATTTGTTTGCTATGAAGAGACAGTATCAGTGGCAAGAGCTTTCCTACATTGGATTTTGCAAGCATGAAAGGATAAAAGCTCTTCCTCTTCTTCAACCTCTAAATACGTGAGATTTGCAGGTTGCACTGCCTGGGATCTGGGAGCAGCCGGGGCTGGAAGCCTCCACAGCGGCTGTAAGCCCTTCTCTACTCCAGCCCATCTGTCCCTTGAAATCCACAGCGGCTGCAACAGTATCTGCACTGGGGCCCAAAAAAACCAGAGCCAGCTGCAGAACCAGGTCTGCTTGGCATAGGTGAGGGCTAACAACATCACTTTGCTCCTTTTCCCATTTAAAAATCTGGCTCTGTTCAGCCACACCAGCAATTCATCTGGAAACTGCAGGCTCTGGTAAATCCATCTATTCTCTAAAAGCTTCCCAAGTTGTTGGACCAAGCAGTTGTAGAAGGTGGAATTTCACACATTATTTTATTTTATCAGCCCACTAGGAAGACTTGGAACAAAAGTGACTGTAACAACATTTTGGTTAGAAAGTGAATTAAGTAACCCTAAGCAGGACAATGCTGTCCCCAGAGGATAAAATCACCAACCAGTCCCTTCCACTTACACACCTCCACATTACACCTCAGAGACACGAGATTTGTGTTATTCCCATTTTACACGCGGACAAATAGCAACACAGCTGGCTGTGAGCCCCAGCTGGTATCACACAGTAACTGGAATCCCAGACAGAAACCAAGAGTACAGTAATTTCACGATTATAAGCCGCACCATTTTGACTAAAATTTTGGTCCGAACCCAAAGTGCAGCTTATAATCAGGTGCGGCTTATATATGGACAAAGAATGAAAAGTTGCTGTTTTAGTTTGGAGGACAGGTGTCTGATGAGAAAGGCAGGAGCTTCTCTTTGAAATGGAGAATGTAAAGCCCCTCCCTCCAAATTATTATAATTTTGAAATCAAGGGGCTCTCAGGCAAAGATATGGGAATTGGGAATAACAGTTCTTTACTAGGGAAATTAAAATAGAAATACAGTACTACAAAGAAACAAACCCCAAACCCTGACACAGTCAGAGTACAACCTGACACCCATCAGGCAGGGTGTTGGCAGCAGTCCCATTCCATGGTGGCTGCATCCTCCTGCAGTGACAGATGTGGCTCAGTTGGAGCAGTGCTCCTGTACAAGGTACAGTTTCCCTCCGGAGCTCCAGTGGTGATGTGGAGAAATCCGGTTTTCCTCTGGAGTCCAGTGGAGAAAGGGGCTCCCTTAGTGTCCCAAAAACTCTGTTTTTATCTTGGTAAGAAATGTTGGGCTCTTCCCCCTGGCTGGAGCAACTCCCAATGGGATGCAGTAATTTTATCAGTCCCACAGTGGGACTCAATGGCCATGAGCAGAAAATGACTGGCTGGAGGAAGGATGGGTTGTGAAAAGATAAAGAACAATGCCCTGCCTGGTTTCAATGGATGGCCCATTAGCAGAATATCTCCCACGGAGATCAGGATCACTGCCCCCACCCTCAACAGATGGTGATAGAACAGATACCTTTTATCACACTTTGTATTGTAATGTGCGGCTTATAATCAGGTGCAGCTTGTAATTGTGAAATTACTGCATTTTAACTCCTCCATCCTCACCCAGTGCTGGGCTTAAGTTCAAGAACAGCATCCTGAACCTCCTCAGTGCTCTGGAAAGCACAGAGAGATATCAGGCAACAGCCTGGGTATCAAGCCCAGCACTCCACACTTGTGATAGGCCCAAATGAAACACTTAAAAATCAGAGAATTTAACAACTCCACAATCAGCTGAGCTGAAGCTGTTTCCCTTCAGCAGGGAAGTTTAAGAACCTACACACTGACTAGGGATTTCAGTCTCTAGTATCTCAATTGCTGCTGAAGAGTATTTGAAAATTAATTGCATTTCATGATGGGCTAAACTCCCTGGAGAAACATTTATTGTAATGTTAACAAGAGATAATTACATAAGTAAATGGTTCACCTGAAAAGTGTTTAACATCTCACTTGCTTCATCAGAAAGTATTTCTTTAATGATCCCTATTAAATAAATGATGTCTCACTCTTAATTTCAAAGCAAGTCCAGCAAACAGGTACCACTGAGCTCCACAGACATTAACTGTGCACAATCACCCTGCAACACACCCAGCTGAGGGAAGGAGAGTTGTCACATTAACTCAGTCATTTCAGGCCTTTCAATCACTGCTTTGGGTTTTCCTTTTTTCCAAGCCACTACAACGTTTTAAATCACCCTCCTCCACAATAGCCTGAATGGTAAATTGCCTTACAGCCCTTTATTTTCTTGATCCATGAAGTGAGTTTTGGCTCCTCTGGGAGAATACAGACCACTCAACCAGCCAATTTGTATTAAAATATATAAAAGGCCTCTGAACCACGTGTGTTTTGGGAACACAGAGAGGACACTGAGCCTGTTCCACTGCAATGTGATGTCTCACAAAGCAAAAAGCCATTAATATTTCAGGAGCCTTTTTGCAAAGGCTCTCAACAAAACACAGAGAACACTGTCATGACAGATCCTTCTGGTGTCAATGGTCTCTGCAAATTTTTTTTTCCCCCCAGAACAGCTGAAAAAAGGAATTTCTGAACGACCCTTGAAGCTGAAACCACGTTGATGACTGGTACACATTTCAGAGCATGTCAGCCAAACGCTGTATCTGCACAGGAAGAGGAAATCCAGCAATGATAACTTGCATTTGTCAACTCCTCTCAGGAAACTCTACAGCCCTCACTTGAGGGGCAGAAGAATTATTACCCCTGTTTTATACTGGAGCTACTTCCATATTTCTTTTGTTAAAAAAAAATCTAAGTATATGTTGTATTTTCATACCTATGTAATTATTAAAAAGTGGAAAGCACACAGTAGTGTCTTCTGATACATTAACATCAACAGCAACACCCAGATTATTCCTGGAGGAAATGTTATCATTTATGAGCCCTAGTAAACAAAGATGAATGCAATTCTAAACAAATAGGACAAGACTGGCCAGAACAATGCAGATCAAAGTCCCCAGGCTGAGCTGAACTTGCTGTCAAACAGGATGGAAGCTGCTGGAAATTAAAGTTTTTTTCCATAGGAAGACAAGAGGAGAGGTACTTAGAGTAGCTTTAGGAACTCCTAGAGACCAACAGGAGCAGCAAAACATCAGAAAAACCTAAATGCTACTTTGCTGAAATTCCACTTCCTCTGGGATGAGGGAAGGGGTACTGATTGTTCTGCAATTATTTACACTAGTGGGGAGCTGCTCACTGCGTTTAATTGCCAGCAGCAGCTCGAGTCTCCAGGGCAGGTAGCAAGTGTTTACCTCTGCAGCTTGGAATTACAGGAGTTCCCCCTCTGAAGGAATGAAGCAGGAACCTGCTCTGGGAGCTGCAGGGAAAAAGATAAGTGCAGCAGGGGAAGAAGAAAAAAATTCAAATCTAGAAAGAAGGAGCTAAAAAAAAAAAAAACAAAGTGAGAACCCAAGAAGAATTTTTAACCTAGAAGGTTCATTTTTATCCCCCACAATTGCAGCTGTGTCCTGGTCCCCTCCTTGCCTCCTAGTGCAGAGATCTCTTGTTTTTCTGCAGCTTTCCTGGCTCACACTGGTGTGCTCAAGCAGCTTGGTACGAGAGGATTCCTGCATCCATCCTGCTTCCAGGGCTGCAGCCCCTGTCAGACTTGACCCAAGTCACACATGCAATGGAGTGAGCTCAATTCAGGAAAATGTGCTGGTGATGCACAGCTGAGCTCCAAATTCCTCACAAAAGCCTTATCCCAAAGCTCCCAGAAATCACTGGAAGGTGCACACTGATGCCAAGACAGTCTCTGCTTTGTAAACAGAGGGATCACAAAGACCAGGGAGAGAAACAATACCAAGGAGCAGGGAAATGAAAAGATTAAACCCAACTCCTCAAAACTCTTGTGGCTTCTGTGATGCAAAGCTTTACCTCCTAACACCCCCTGCACTGTTTGAAATCTTCATGTAGGTCCCAAGACGAGCTCTTCTCCTTTGCAGCCCTTCTTGCTCTGCCAGGCCACCCCAAATTCCTCTCAGTCCCAAAGAGAGGCTCACAAACAGCACCTGAACCTTCTGCAGAACGACACCCAAGAGAAAAGCATTAGATAACATAACCACTACAGTCTGGCTAATCCAGACTAGGACACAGCCTGCAAATGTAGGGCAGTAGTGAGATCTAACACCACATCATCTGCATTCCACACAGGCTGGGGGTGTGTTTACACCCCTGAAACTGTGCTGTGCCACCTCAGGGCAGGCTGCAGCAGCACTGCTTGTGTGCTGGCACAGAAGTGTAAACTATGAGCAGCTTTTACACCAGGTCCTTACTCAAGGCACTGTCACTGGGGTTCCCTCCCTGCAGCTGCTCCTGGGTCAAACAAACCAGCCCAGAGAAGGCAGCCCAGGCCTGGCTTGTTTCTGTAAAGTCCAGCCTGGTGTGGGCACTCCACTTTTAGTATTAACATTAGAAATTACCAGTTCAGGGTTGTATAGAGATTCTCAGCCACTATCCAGAAGAGCCTCCTGAGGCAAATCTAATGAGAAATGTACAAATTAATTTTTAGATTGTGTGTTTTATCTTGGGTTTTGCTTTAGTTTTTTTTTCCTGTTCTGCTCTGTTTTTTTTCTTCAAACCCAGTCTTACCTTCCTTGTAAGATTTCTGGTATCAGGGAGAAAATGCTCTTCTGCCATTACCATTTATTTTAGCCATGGGTGCCTTTCTCTCAAAGTATTACACTGGCAAAAATGCCATTTCACTGGTACTAAAGTACATGGGAATGCTGGGGACACTTGTTGGCATTTCTGTATCAGTCATGTCCTGCTGTTTCAGACAGGACTGCATGAGGCCACTGACCTCTCTATAAAGTCTCAGGTGTTCCCAGTTCACATCCCTCCTGAAAAATGCACTCTGACTGAGAGGTCACTGCTCTCAGCTGCTCAACAGCTTTCCTCCTCTGGAAGCTTCGAGTGGCACTGATCTGTCCAGACAGCAGGATGGAGAAAGTTTTCCTAATTCAGGTTAGGAAAGATTTAAAAAAAATTTAAAACCAAAAAAACCCCATATATAAAAATACAGATAGATAGATAGATAAATAGACAGACAGATAGATAGATATCCCACCAGTTTCATTTAAAAATTTAAATTAGTGGTTTGAGCTAACACAGATAAAATTATCTGAAGCAAACCAGTGTGTGCTTACCCAAGACTGTCTGCTCAGTAGACAGCATTGCAAAACCCAGGAAAAAATATCTAACTATAGATATTGATATTTCTAATTCAATAATGCTTATCTTTTGGGAATATTTTCAGAACTGCTATTTTCTTCTCAGGCTCAGAGAGCCACCCCAACACAAGAGGAAAAGAGCTGTCCGTATTAAATCAGCTCTCTAAATTCATTTCACCCTCATAAAATTTTATTGCAAAAGATGATATCAGACACACTTTAAGTAAGAAACCCATGACTCAATTATTTTCTTTTACTGAACTGTGGTATTCCAATTGAAATGAGTCAGTGGTGCATGACAGAATCTACTTATTCCAACAGGATACTCAATAAAAATCCTACTAATGCACCTTTCATTTAACACATTACTGATAGAGAAAACCCATGATATGCAGCTCTGACATTGCTCAGGAGTTTTTGCTCTTGGGGCAAGGGAGATGTTTCAGAATAAGTGAGATAAAAATGGAGAGTTAAAGAATAGGATTGTTCTGAAATAATTTGGAGTTTGATACCAGCACTCACACAATGGCTTAGGAAATGCTGGCATTTCAATGCAAAGCTTCCTGACAGGGAACAGAACCTTCAACTTGGAACCTGGGAGGAAAGAAGTGAAACAATCTGACTCCATGGGAGTTGTAGTTCTTTGTTCCGTGGGGTGGCATGAGTCAAGCAAATCCCTGAAGCAGCAGCTGCAGACCCCCAGCACCCTGGTTTACAGCTCTGCAATGTTTAGTGTCCTAGTAAGAGCAGAAGTTAAGTCTGTTTCAATAAATATTTTTTACTGACTGGCAGATGTAATTTAATATTAAAACAGCCTCACATGAATTGCTGTTGAATATGAAACAACAAACACTTTTAGCAGCAATCTTCAAAGTTTTAATCATAATTTTGGGAAAAATTCTCATCGAGTTCTATCAGAAATCTGTGTCAAGCCTTGATTTGGGTTGAAGGGGATGTTAAAGATCATCTATTTCCAACCTCTTGCCATGGTCAGGGATGCTCACACCCTACATGAGGTCTATCAGCTACTGTGGCTCACCAATATTGGATATTTCCCCTTTTACCCCATTTAGGAGTATTTACAAAAATAACCTCATAATAAGCCTTCAAAATAAGCCTTCACACCCCAAGCTTTTTGCATACACCATTCACCACTTGGCACAAAAGGCAAACCTCACTCAGGACATCTCCACAACCATCAGTCCATCTGCCTTTCCACACCCTCAGCAGCCAGGTGCAAGTTCTGTAAACCTTGAAAAGATTAGAAGGCACTTAAATCTCAAAGAAAAATGCATGGATCATTTTATAGAAACAAAAGGCTGACTGTGAATGTGGGGAAGGAGAAAAGGATGAGGAGAAAGTTTCAGTAAGCTCAGATCTGTCAAGAAGATAGACTTCACATGCCTCAGTGTTTTCTTTATCACCTAAATAAATTGAACCATCAAGTGGAAAAAGGGCACACAGCAGACAGCAGTGTGTGATTTTAAAGCTGTTAGATCTCCCCTTCTCCATTAGAGCTTGACAACAATGTCAGTCTGAGGGCAAATAAAGAAAGTGACAGTTGGAAAGACATTACAGATGCATGGAGTTGGGTTTGTTTGGTTGTGGAAGTTTTTTGTTTTAAGACTTCATATAACTCATGGTGTACCTCAGTGATCAAAATGACAACTGCTCACATCCATAACTCATTGCTCCCCCATTTTTGTTGTAGAAATAGGCAGGCAAGCACTCAACTCTTCCATTTTGCAGGCATCTGGATGACTTAGAAAGCAGAGTTGAGCTGGATGCTGCCAAATAAATGGAAATGCAGAACGTGCTGCAGAGGGTAAAATACAAACTGCCAGATTACAGGAAACTGAGGATAACACACCAAAATACACACAGTCATATCCAACAGTAACCTGATCCCTGCTGGAGCTCCATCTCTGGATTTCAAAGGAGCTGGACAAGAACACAGCGAATTCATTTCGGCCGCGACGAATGAATTCTGTCCCACCAATACTTCATAGATAACTGAGTGACTGCAAGAGTTCAGGCTAAAAATAACACGTGTTGGCAACTATCAGAAACCATCAGGACTTTTTTCAATCAGAAGGGAAAAGTCAGACAAACAGTTGTGCCTTGTCTACACTGAAAAACTAAGGGAAAAGAGAGAAGCACTACTGTGTGTGCTGGCCCATCACGGGAAGACAGATTTGCACCAGCTTCAGGCAAAACATTGTTCAGTCTGCACCAAGCAAAAATGGCTTTGTTTGGAGAGAAATGCCACGTGGCAGCTAAGAAGTTCACCAACACTCTGTCCTGATGAGGAACAAAAAAATCAAGGCTTTCAAGCCGGAGTTCACTTGATAAAACGCACATTTATCACATTTGTGAGCAGCCAAGACAGGAGCTCCACGAGTCACAACTGTGTTCCTGTCCCTGGCTGGTGGGGAGTGGTGCCTGCTCAGACTTCCCAGAGCTGTGCATCCCTTTGCTTGGCATCTCAAGTTGTGTCACTCAAAACCCAAGAAATAAAGCGATTTAAATCAGTTTTTGGCTGTCTTTTAAAAGTAGGCACTTGTTGCATCAGCAGACCATGAAATGTATATAACCAAGTCATACCAATAAAATCCATTTCAAACACAAGTGTTTGTTTACACAGAGCTTTCACTTTTTAAATTACAACAACCCAAGCACTGGAAAAGGCAAACACTTAATGGCACTACATTTTAGAGGCATTTCCTTAAAAGCTATTCACCCAGATCCAGAATTCTGCAAAAAGCCTTGATCTTACATTTACATTTCCTTAAGTTAGTTATCCCTTTTTTCCCAAATTACTTGGCAATGAATATGTATTAGATATGACCTCGAAATTAACTCAGTATTTAGGCAGCTCATGCAATGTTTTAAACACACAGCCCATTTTTCCAAGTTTAAATGACATATTTGCAATCTGACACCGTTAGTTTATGTAAACTGTGCCTAAAGCACATTTTCCTGTTTTCAAACACGGATCACCCTGACTGAGACAACCCTCATCCCTCTCTGGGCTGGTTTTTGCTCCATAAACTATTTTGCTGTCATTAATCCTTCCCTACAGCACCTGTGTAAGTGCTGAGTCTATGAAAACACAATCATATGGAAATAATTATTTTTCAGTAATGTGGGTTGAGCCTGTTGCAGGGGAGCTCAATGCATCCAGGTCTGTACCTGCTTCAGTTGTCAGCACCACACACCAACATATGTTTAAATATGAGCAGGTAAATGTTTTACTACTAATTACTTCACAAAAACATCCATCCCCAGGTTTATCTATTATGGTCATTAATTCAGCTTATAGCCAGGTATATTTTCTCTCACATATTAACTTATATTATCCATCTCTAATGGATGGGATAGATGATGCCTCTTTATCCCAGTGTTAGTGTTCAGAGCCTCAGAAAGGTGTGGTTAACACACACCAAGTTTGGTACGACAAATTAAAGTCTGAATAACACCCTGATAACATGTGCTCCAAAAATTAAAGTTCCAGTTTCCAGCAAAGGTTTTTTCCACGCTGTACTTCTCTCACCACCAATTCAAGCACTAACAAAGCCTACCCAGGGCTTACAACTGCAGAAACACCAGGGAAGGCTGGGAACAGGGCTGGGCTGTTTGAAAACTTGTGTTACTCACTCTTCTAGTTCCCTAAAACAAAACATCCCACATGCAAGAATTCATAATGGCCAATTCAGAAAAATATTATTTCCATACAAGCCATTCCACAGCTCAGGCTTTCAGCTGCAGATTGTTAAGAGCATTTTAAACCAGCTAAGCCTCAACATTTTGTCTCACAGGAGGTGCTTTGGAAACAGAGCACAGAAGCCTTCCCTGTCCTGGCCATGCCAAGACCCTCAAGATTTAACAGACAGCTCATAGATCAGCTGCAGCCCCACACTCACAGGAGTTTTAAGACAGAACATGAGCTGTTTGAAGGGCTGTATTTACACAGGACCAAAAGCAGACAACCAAAGCTCCACATGACATGACAGCTCTATAGTGCTCTCACCCAGCCCAATCTACATTGGAAATGAAACAGCATCTGCTTCTTCTCAGGTTAAACACCAACCAGATTTGCAGCAGCCTCTCTGGAAAGGCTTTCCTTTGTGAACACACATTTTCTGCTGTGAGTTTGAAACAAAACACAGTGATTATCTAACAAGCATGAACCTGCATCCTCAACACATGTGCCAGCAATAAGATAAAAGCCAACCCTTACTGGCTGATTTTGAAGAATCAATGTCAACCATTCAATCGATTTTCTTTTCCACTCAGCACTCAAATCAGACTTCATCTGTGCCTGTTGTGGCCCAGAGGATTCTTTCAACACTCCACACACAGGCACACCTCTGAATGGAAGTCCTGACACCAGCTCTGCTCCAAAGGGAAAGCAGGCAAACCCCAGGCTATGCCACAGCTTCTCACTTCCCACTTTGACTAATCAATGCACTGATAAATCTGATGGCACTCTCATATTTTAAATGTGCAAACTATATATTTTTGTTGTTGCTGTAAAGTTGCACAGTTGTCCTCAGGCATCTGCTGTTTGTATTTCTGCTATGACAGTAATAGTCAAGTGCCATCAATGAAAACTCACAGTCTATTGAAAACTTTAGAGGAGAAAAAAAAAAATAACTTCTGAGCACACTGGGTGTGGACTGACAGCTTCTTTTTGAGCTGGGGTGACATGCTGAATACAAAGGATAACAAATAATACTGACTTTAATTCATTTTTTTGCAGATAGTCATAGAATCATAGAATGGCCTGAGTTGGAAAAGACCTTAGAGATCATCCAGTTCCAACCTGCAAGTTCTGGTTCCAAGTTCATCCAGAATAGTTTCAAATAACTAATTGCCTTTTCATATGGCCATGACTGCATATTAATCAAAACAAATTTTAGGCATACAATGATAAAAAGCCATCCCACTTAATTTCTCAGCTGCACTTAACAGTGCCATCAGTCTTAGGAAGGCAGTACATGCTCTGCTGAAATGGATTTGTCATTTTGACCTGCAGATGGAGATTGTATGAGATTTTTCTTGTTTGACCACAAATTCAGTGCACCACTGTTCTGACAATTTCATTAAATTAAATATCTCTGACTTCTAACAAGAGATAAGAATCAGGCCAGTATTGAGCATTTCAGTGATCTGGGTCTTTTATTGCCATCACTGCACTTTAATACTTAAAATTGCTTAAAATATTTCTTTCAAATTAATTTACCTTGTTGTAACAATCACCTCCCTAAACCTGAATGAACACTACAGCAGGGTGAGGGTCTGTGAGTCAGAAGGCAGCCTGCACCAGAGCTAAGGAGAGAAGGAATTGTTGGTATTCATTTCAAGGGAACATTCATTCCAACTGATATTTCGAATGTCAAGCTGGTATTAACTGCATCAAGCACTGATCAAAATACACAGGAGATTGCTGAGGAAATCATCACAAGCATCTAAATTGGCTGTCATCACTAGGAGGAGTTTGGGAAGGCACAAGCCTTTAGCATCTCCCTATGTACCTTCTGCTGAAGCTCTGTATTTTTGATGCTCTGATATAAAAGACAAATTCCTTCTCAATAAATTAGAGGGGGGGAAAGGTAGCTAAGAAACAGCACTTGCTCCACAGCCTGCTGGCACATGAACACCCATTAATTTAGGGGGAATTGCTGGCAGGCTCTGTGCACACACAGCTTTCAGCAACTGCTCTGTACCTGATTTGAAAGTGATGTGCTGAACGTTACAGAAAGTTTATAGCGTACATAAATTCTTGATGAGACAGAAACTGCTGTGATTTACTCCCTCTTACAATTCACAATTTCACCAAAATCCAGTTTAAAGTGGAAACTGATACAATATTAAAAATCAATGACAATTAGACCAAAAAAAATCCTTGCTAAATTGATGTAGGTGACTCTTGGGCAAAGGGACCAGGTAACTTCCCACCATTTCTTTCAGCCTATTTCTGCTGCTTTCAAAAAGATTTATGAAGTTTTTAAAAGGAGAAAGTTAATGGAAAGAACAAAACCTCTCCTCAGCATCCTCTGAAAGTGAACAGGCTCTTCATGTCCTGACAAGCAGGTTCTCACGAGCCTCAGCACAGCAATTAAAGACATTATTGCCTCTTTATTTTGCTCCTCTCTCGGAAATTACAGCTCCTTTACCAGGGACCACAGAAGGGCTGTGTCCCTGCCCAGGGTGCATTAACACAGTCCCCAGTGACAAATCATGCTAATATGCCACACCATAAGTGTGATTAACTGATGTCCTGACACATTCCCTCCTGCCATGCTGTCACAGGGGCAGGGACATGCAGCAAGCAGCCAGGCAGGGATGCTGGAACACACTGCAGGAAGGTTTTCCTGAGGACACAAGTCAGACCCCTTGGAACAAGGAGGATGAGTGTTTCAGCTGCTCCTAGAAGATAGTAAAGCCTTTTTCTGGAAGAATAGATCTAAGGACAATAAAGCCACATGATGTAAAAAATACTAGACAATAAACTACAAAATGAGAAAAACTGGTATAATGAGAAACTCTGAGTTCTGAGGTTCTTAGGATCAGAGAATAAATGGAATTGGGAGGCACCCACAGAATCACAAAGTCCTAGATTTTCTAGAACAATTGTTAACTTTAATATTGCTTCCCATGCCACAAAAACAAACTGTAAGCAACACACAACCATCAACATAATACTTTTTATTAAATTAAAATTTAAGGAACCATCTTCCACACTGAAAAAATTCTGCACCGTTGAAACCCTCTCCTCCTTCACAGAGTTTTGGATTTTTGAAACAGCAAACCTTGCCAGACCAAAACTAATCCTGAAAACATCACAGCAGTACACAAAGCATTTTGCTCTGCAAAATATTGATATCACACCTCTAGAGCAGCTATCCATATGTGAATTCCCTGTCAGACTGATATCCAGAAGTACTCAAGAAGTGGGAATGCAGCAAGCAAATCACAGGTCCAGCCCCATTTCAGCACGAGGGAAAAACTCATTTTTGCCCCAACACTTTTGGGGCACAGATTAGGCCCAAATGCCCCTTGCCAGCCCCTCTCTCAAGCTGGAGCCTTTCAACACTTGGCCTTTGAAGAACCATAAAATCTAAAATGTTATTTTCAGCACGTGTTCAGTGGTGAGAGCATATTGTGAAGGCAGCTCTTCCTGTTCACACTCCAGCACTTTATATTTCCAACTTCCTGTAGCTATTCACACTTCCTAATAACAGCTGGCAGTGGATGTGCATTCAGTGAAGTTCACACAGACTCAAAAAATACCAACAATAATAACCAGCTTATCCTTTCTTGGGAAGATGACATTTACAGGTAATGATGTAGTAGACCACTGGTAAGTCACAAGTTTACAAGTATTGACTCACTCTGTACTTTCCTAAGGGTATTGCCTAACGTTATAACACTATATAGACAACAACAATATATATATAACAATTATAACAATAATATATACAATATATAGTATAAATTATTGTTATCTACAATAATAACAATCTATCATACATGTTCTTTGCTTTCTCCAAAGGTATTACCAAACCTGAAACCTAAAACCACCTGGGTTTCTTTTTGTTGTTTTTGTTTTCTGGGTTCTTTGGGCTTTTTTATTATTTATTTCATTTTGTGCTTTGTTTTGTTGAGGTGGCTTTTTTTTTAAACTTAAACAACAGAGCTAGTTTCTACAACTTGTATAAGTCCATATCAGTTTATTGATCTAAGGGCTATCACCAGTAAAACCAAAGCAGAATCAGGGCAGCAGTTTGTTATTTTAAGAGTCCTGATGGTTTAAAAAGAGCACAAAAGGTTTCTAAAAACAATTTCCAAAGCCTCAACTGAGGCAGTAGGGTGTAAAGACCACCCAACTCAAACAAATCAAATGTATAATCTAACAGAGCGTGCAGGCAAATGTTATGGGCCCTGGAAGAGCAAACAGTAACCCCGAAAAATTGTTAGCTACACATCTGATTTTTGGTTTTCTTCCTACAGACACTCAGTCTGCACCTTTGAGATCAGACATTTGTTTGCTCTGCCAGTAGTAAGAGACCATCCACTGATAAGGAGATAAGGATTACTCTGCACTAGGGATGCTCCGAGGTGTTTCTGAGAGCTGTCGGTTTTGAGTAACAATTCACACATACAGTTTTGAGGTAAGAATTTAAATAAGCACATCTATGGTCTTGGTTTTTTTACTACTTCTTCACCCACATTTTCGTCACTGTCCTGATCTGAGTTCCTATTTAAGGTGAAGAAACCACCAGACAATGCACAATGCAGACACAAGAGTGTCTTCGATTGCAGTTACAGCCAAAGTATTGCACCAGCTCCATTTTCATCCCCATTTACAATGTCCTTCATCCAAGTCCTCTGGTCCTTCCATGCCCAAATGGCAGCAGAATGGTTGCAAGACAAAGCTTGGGTGAGCACAAGCCAGGAGTCACTACATGGCAGCCCAAGCAGACATGTGGATGCAGCCCCAGCAGGACTTACAGGGCACTAATCCTTCAGCAATTTCCCACAGCTCCTCTCCTTGTGCAAAAGGAAAGACAAGATTTTTGCTTCTTATGCTGCAAAGGCATAATAATAAAACTTGAGGCACTGCAAAGGAGGACAGGATGTGCTCCCAGGCACTTCAAGTGAGGGTGCAGCCAGCCAGGACACGGAATCCTAAAGGTCCCTTCCAAGGGTGCTGCTCACATTTAAGATGGGCACACTCAAGAGAAATGTCCTGAGCAGCAATGACTTGGGTTATGCACAACAAATCTGTGTCCCAAAGAGTTCATCACCTAAATCAGAGTATTTGCAATGCCACCTGTGAACGTGTGTACTCTGAATGCAGCAGACTAAAGGGACTCTGATTTTCATTGAATGCGTTAATTTATCTCCACCTGAACGTTTGCTTTCCTGCAGAGTTATTAAACTGTCTGACTCCCAGGTGAACGCACAGCGAACAATGGGCTGCTCCACTTTCACTTATCTAAATTCTGCCAGATCAATAAACACCCAAGCAGTGGAAACAATCTTTACAATTCACAATTAAGGCATCAAGTCTGAAACCAACCATGCTGCCAGCAGCTGAATGGAGGAACTGTACCAAAACAAAACTACTCCAGAGCTCTCCGTACCTACAGCTCCAGTGACTGAGCTCTTGCTTTCAGTTTCTTCCAACTCAAGCTCTACCCACACATAAACACACATTAAAGACAGAGGTACCTGCAGAAATGACATGCTAGACAGAGTCGAGAAATGCTGCAAAACCAATTCTTAGCTGAGGTTTGACAGAGCCTACCCAAACAAAATCCACTTCCCATCCACAGCACATCACCCCAAGCTGATCCCAGCCTCCAGGAACCCCAGGAACGAGGCTGTCTCACCCCTTTGATCCTGGGAATATGCTGCTCTCATCCTGCCATGGGATCAGAAAGCAGCCACATGCAGAACATCTAATCCAGCAACCCAGGGAGAACACAACAGCAGCCACGGAGGATTTTGTTACTCACTCGGGTTCTACAAATGGAATAGCAGATCCTCAGACAAGGAGCACAACATCCATAATTAAACAGCAAACTTTGGCATCTACCAGCAACTTGTCTCCAGGAATATCCAGCTGCATGCTACAACTGCTACCAAAGGACACAAATCATGGAAGTTCAGCCTCTTCTGCTAACAAACGGTGACAAAGGTGTGAGAGAGCATCACCAGCTCTATTTTTCCCACATTTTCTTTTGCTGCACATCTAAAGTAAACATAAAGGCTTCCTGTCAGAAAAACAGAGGTCTGAAGTACCTAAAAAATCTCTTGCAAGTAATACCAATAGTTTAGAAATTCACACTAATACAGAAATTGGAACATTTCCTTACAAATACAACCAAAACTTTCAGAGAGATCCCCAGCACCAGATTGCCTGTCCCCAGGGAACAGCAAAGTATGCAGATAATTAAGCTTACTTGAGTTTACAACTTGTAACCTTCGTGTCATTTTATGGAAACAAACTGTATTTAAGAGGAAAAAAATAAAAAGGAAGAAAATATTTACATTTTGACAACATACAACTCGTTCACATGGGCGACCACCAAATAAGTTCCCATATGTTATCAGGAGGAGGTTTGCAGTCTGATGTGACCCAGTGCACACATCCTAGACTTCCAAAGGATGGCTCACATCCCACTGTCAGCACTCAGCCCCCAAACCCGTCTTTCACTTATGGTTATTCAGCTCCTCTGCAACTGTTTTCACTGAGGTATTTTTAGCATCCATCTTCAAAATATAAGTTTTGCCCTCTGGAAAGGAGCTAATTGCACCACCAGCTTTGTTCCACACTATCCTCTTTCCCAATCTCCTCTTTTCTTGAAGTCTTTCTTCCTCTATTTTTCCTAACACTTGACATCCTTATTTCCACAGTCATGCTTAGCCAAGCTATCACCTTCACCTTCCTCTATCCAGTGTCCTCTATTTCTCAACCTCATCTCCTTGTTCTCCTTCATGCTTTTGACCAATTCTTTCTCCACCACTGGTGTCATTCCACCTCTACAGGCAGCTCCTGTTCCCTCTTTTTCCCTACAGCAATATTCCCTTCCATGCCCATTTCCCCCATAAAACTGTCAAACTTGTAGACCACACCAGAAACTACGCAACCTACAAGACTGTGGCCAGTTCCTCAAAGATCATGACAGGATCTCCACGATGACAATAAAACCTGGGAGCCCTCACTCTGCCACAGTATTTCAAACAGCCAGGTAACCTGTGATCCCAGCAGCAAGCACACAGGTGGTATGGATCCATGCCTGTGAATTCCTCAAAGCTCTTTTTGTTACAGCTATCGCAGTGTGTCCACCACCAACCTTACGAAAATGAAAATTAAAAGCAGGTCTCAGTTTGGGTGGGGGCATCAACACAAGCCAGAGATATGAGTATTTGTAGGGTATTTGTAGGACAACACCCTAAAACGATAAGGGCAAACGGCTCAACACACGTATTCTGTTCACAAAGAACAGTTCCAAAGTTTTCTCTTTTAAGGACAGGGAGCACACGACCTATTTCCAACCATACCCATCCATCACCAGCCCACCTCACAGAGATAATGCTCGCTCCCAATCCGTTATCCCTATTGCACAAGAGGATGGGACTGTCACCACAACCTCCAACTCCAACAACTGACCACAGGGCAACTTCACACAGCTCCGACAGGTTGTGTTTTCTCAGGACAACACAGTGAAGAGGTATTTTTTGGTTAGGAAAGACACATTCCAGCAACAAGTGTTCCCTAAGGGAGGATCTCCAGTGATGGAGGTGACACCAACGGGGTGCCCTGCACACCCGATCACACCCGAGCAGTGTGACAGGGCAAACGCTTGTCCAGATTTCGGTGTAAACCTTCCAAGGGGGATATTCCACACACCTGTGTCATTCCCAAAGACACCTGCCCTGAGAGGGACCCACTGGAACCCTGCACGGACACTGCGACCCTGGGGACCTCCTGTCACCTCACACCTCCCTCCAGAGGGGCCAAGGAACCCCCGGGACCCCGCAGGGGATGGAGGACAGCAGTGACAGCCCAGGTGTCAAATCCTCAGCCCCCCGAGCAGCTGTCCCCTCACAGGGGTCCCCTCACATCCCGTGGGACAGCGGCCCAGCCTCGGGCGGGGGTGTCACCACAGGGCCCGGCGCTGCTCCAACGCCACGGGGGAGGGACCAGGGCTGTCACTCGCGGGTGCCCTCAGCCGCGGCCGAACGGATCGGGGGTGCCCTCACATCCCGGGGGACAGACCCCCGCCTCCGGCGGAGGTGTCACCGAGAGGGAGGGACCGGGGGGCGAGGGGCCGGCCGTGTCACCCGAGGGTCCGGAGGTGCCCTCACCCCCGGGGGAGGCGCGGCGGCCCCGGTGCATCACGGGGGTTGCGGGGGGGGGTCGCTCATCCCCCGCCCCTCCCTCTCCCCCCGCCGCCCCCGGCCCGCGCCGGCCGAGGCCGGTTCCAGCCGGTGCCCGCGCGTCCCCCCGCGCGCCCCCGCGCGCGCCGCACGCTGACGTCAGGCGCGTGTTGGCGCGCGGGCGGGCGGGCGGCGGCGGGGAAGCTCCCGGCTCTACGTACGTGTAGTGCTGCGGCTTCTCGGGCTGCGCCTGCAGCGCGCTGGCGGCGCTCGCCGGCCCGGCCGCGGCGGGGCCGCCCGCCACCGGGCCCTTGGACATGCCTCCCGCCTTCCGCCGCCGCCGCCGCCGAGGAGACCTTTATTATTCACTCTGCGCGGTCCGCACGGAGGGCGCCGCGCGCAGGCGCCGCCGCCGCCATTGCCGCCCCGGTGGCGCGCGGGGCGGGGTGGGACTTGTAGTCCCGTCGCGCGCGCGCCGCCCGCCAGCCCGGGACGCGGCGGGCGGTGGCTTCCGGCCGGCGGGACTACAACTCCCAGAGGCGCCTCGCGGCGTCGTGGCCTCGGCGCTTCCTGTCGCGCGGGGCGCGACGGGAGGTGTAGTGCGCGGGGCGGTGAGGGCGGCGCGCCGGGGCGCCCCCCGGTGGTGGGGCGAGATAGGGGCCGGGGGAGCCTCGATCCCTGTGGTGGCACCCACCCCCGGGGAGACACGGAGCCCCTGAGGATGAGGAGCGAGCCGCAGGATGGCACCGAGCCCTGACGAGACACCGGCCCCGAGGGCGGCACAGCCCGCTCGGCCCAGCCCCTCCAGGCCGGCTGGGACGGCAGCGGAGGAGGCCGGTCCGGGGGGCTGCTGAGGAGGGCCGGGAGTTATTTGTGTCAGGCGGCCTCACTTCCTTCCTCCCCCCTCTTCCTCTGCCTCAGGGGCTGAGCGTGGACGCGGGAGCGCGGCCAGAGGGTTATTTTAGTGCTGGCATCGCTCATCGCTCCACGGCCCTCCCCACCCACGGGACAACGCCGTGCAGGAAGTGCCCGGGAATAGCACTGCGGCCCGGGGAGGAGGAGGAGCGGGAGGAAGGCCCAGCAAGCGCGTGTTGAACCTACCTGGGAGCAGGTGACACCAATGGCACCTGGCTGCTGGGACAGCGGAGCACGGGCTCCCCGTCCTCCCCTGGGAGAAACCCCCCCACCGAACAGCCGAGACCGAGGAATCGGCCGAATTCCCATGTGGAGCGCTTCCTCTGCCCGTGAACTTCTCTCCCAGGAGAGGAAATGATACGAGCTTCTTTTAATAGGACTTTGATCTCTTGGGCTCTGCACAGAAATGCTCCTGGCGCTGGGATCTCCAGCGGTGTGGGAAAGGGCATGCAGAATTTATCAGGCAAACACCTTTTTTACCTCTGCCAGCCCACATGGGGTGAGCAGTGTTAATAATAAACTTCAGGCCTGGTCTCTGCAGCTGGTTTGGGGAGGCAAATCACTATTAAAATACCTATATATACTGATTTAGTATCTACTGCAGGCAGGCTTGTCCTGAGGTGATTTAGTAGCTTATTCCCAGGCATTTGCAGGAGTAAGTCACAGGATATCCACACCTGCTTATTCATGTAATCACCCTCCAAGGGAAGCTGGAGCACTGGAATTATGCAGCTCCTGGTCAAGCAGGGCTGTTCCTCAGTCAGTGTGTGTGCAGGTGTTTCAGTGAGTGTCTCCACACACACCTGTACACCCACAGAGTCACTGTCAACTGCTGGAAAACCCCCTCTATTACTGGGGAATCACACTGAAAACACCACCAACCTGCGCTTTGTCTGAAGGAATTTGGGTGTCACAGGCTCCAATCCCTTGTGGTTGATGTTTACAACCTGGTACTGACACTGTTTCCTCTTCCAGTTGTTTCACACCTGGCCACACGTCCTGCCAAGCGATGGGGAAACACTGAGGACACTCCAGGTGATGTGCCCAGGCTGCATTTATTCCACCTTTGCTAGCATGTGCAGGTTTGCCCTCCTCAGTTTCTGTGTGTACACCTGTCTCTCACCCTGCTCCACCCCAGGAGACACCTGGCTTTTCTCCAGGAGAACAAAATATATAAAGTGTCTCCAAAATGAGGAGTCCAAGTAGCCATTGCTATGAAAACTGAGGAAAGAAATTACTAAGGAGACGCTGAACTCCGGGTAACAAAGTTTCACCCGGCCTCTTAGCATTAGCGACAGTGCTGTGAGCTCTCAAAAGTAACAAATTAAATGTATTAACGCTGTTACCACCAGAACCGGTTCCTAACTTATTTTCCCAATGTGTAAAGAACTCAGACCGAAGGAGAATTCTTCCCTTTCCACCTTCCAAAACAACGCAGTGAGTGTTTGCCTACACCTCCCAAGCCACCACATGGATACACAGCTTTTTGCCTCTGATAAATAATTAACATTTTCCTTTAGAAGAGAGAAAATTAACCTGAAAATGAGGACCAGAGGCAGGGGAGATGACATCCCTTGGGCAGCAACAGCCTAGGCACATGTGACAGCCGTGTCACACCACAGTGCCACGTTTGCTCGAGAGGATGGTGGAGCAGGACACGCTCCCAACACATTCCCAGTGTGCCAAGCTCCATCCTGGCTCTTCCCACCAGGCCAGTGCTGACCCCGGAGGCTGAGGATGCAGAGAGTGGGTGATTCCAGCTGTGCTCTGCTTTGGGAAGTTCAGCGACGCCTTTAGGAACATCTGTTTGTGTTCTCTGTGTATCCTACGTGCTACAGCTCCAGGGCATTTGGGACTTGTTTTTCTTGATCCTGGGAGCCTTCCCGTGGGCACCGGGACCTGCCTCCACAGTCAGTGCAAATACAGTAAAATACTGATACAAATCAAGGTATAACTTAAGGCAGCAGTTTTCCCCAAAAGACAAGTTTTTAAATTGAATTATTATTTATCTTAGGAAGATAAACGCTAAGATGGCACCGATAGGGAGCATGGATTCTGGATTTCTACTTGCAATGAGACTTTGTGGTTCGCTTTGGGGGGATGCAGGTGACCCACAGAGCAAGTGTGATTTGGGGAATGGCAGCGTGGAGGGGCTGAGCCCCAGCTGCTCAATGCTCCCTTCCCAGGGCCAAAGGTCAGGCTCCAAATGGGGCAGTCACACCCCAGCCCTGCTGCCCACTGCCAATCCAAGTCCCGTGACAGCCCTTCCTTGGCAGCTGGAACGACAAGCCCGGGCAAGACGCGCCGGAGGCGCTGCCAGACCCCGTTCCCTTGCCAGGGCTCCGCTCGCCCCCACGGACACCCCCGAGCGCGGGTGTGGAGCGGCCGCACACCGGCGGCTCCCGGGGGAGAGGGGGCGGAGGCGGGGGGACCCCGCGGCCCGGCCCTCGCCGCTCGCAGCCCCTGCCGGGCGCCTCCGCTCCGCAGGCCGGGCCCGGCGCTGTGCGGGGAGGGCGGCCGGGGCCGGCCGGGGGTGCCCGGGGGATCCCGCGGCGCCGCCGCCGCTCGCCCCGCTCCTATTGACTTCCCATTGTGGAGCTTCGCAACAAAGGGTAGGATCCAAACCCTGCCCGTTTCGTCCAATCAGCGCGCAGAGCGCCTGCCCTCAACCGATTGGATCCTTCTCCTCCCTCAACAGCCAATCGGACGCCTACTTTAACAACCAATCAGCGCCCGGCCGCGCGCCCAATCAGCGCCGGGGAACCGGAGCACGGCCTTTGTGTGTGGTGACGCAACGGCGCCGGCGGAGGTCCCGGCCAATAGTGCGGCGCGTTGCTTACAGGCATTGTGACGTCACCGCGCCGCGCGGGCGCCCCCACTATAAAATCCGTGTCCCCGCGGCGGGGAGGGCGCAGTGAGCGGCGCGGCGGCTGAGGAGCGCTTCGAGTAGCACTACAGCGTAGAGTCTTCGGCGCGCAGCGCTACCGGCACCGGCGCTTCCTTCTCTTCCTACCGGTAAGTACTGGATAGCGGACGCGTTCCGATGCGGATGGTGATATTGTGCGGCTTTTCGCGGCCTTGCGTTCTCCCGGAGCGCGGCGGACAGGCCGGGCCTTGCCTACGTGCCCTGAGTCACGGCCGGTTCCCATCCCCCCCCCATTGCACCTCCCCCTCCCGCCCCGGAGCGGCCTGGGAGGAAGGAGGAGGCGGCGTGACTCAGTCCGCTTTCCCCGGGGAGGGGAGCGGCTGGGCCGTGAGGCGGGGGTGGCGGGGTGACCGTTACCGCTCCTCCCCGTCCCGGGGGAGGCCGCTGGCCGCCTGCCCGCGGCGGGGGAGGGGGACGTTCGGAGCTTGAGGGGATTTGGCCGCCGTGTCGTCGGGCCCGAAGGTGTCGGGGAGAGCCGGGCCCCTGTGTCACGCGTGCTTGTCTCTGTAGGTGAGTGAGGAAAAATGGCCCGTACAAAGCAGACCGCCCGCAAGTCCACTGGGGGGAAGGCGCCGCGCAAGCAGCTGGCCACGAAGGCGGCCCGGAAAAGCGCCCCCTCTACCGGCGGCGTCAAGAAGCCTCACCGCTACAGGTAAGGCCTCGGCTCGGCCCCGGCTGCCGCAGCCCCTGCCCCGCCTCACCGCCCCCTCCTTCCTCTTCCTTCCAGGCCGGGAACCGTCGCCCTCCGTGAGATCCGTCGTTACCAGAAATCCACGGAGCTGCTGATCCGCAAGCTGCCATTCCAGCGGCTGGTCAGGGAAATCGCTCAAGATTTCAAAACAGACTTGAGGTTCCAGAGTGCGGCCATCGGAGCGCTGCAGGTACTGCTGGGGACCCACTGGGCCGCGGCGCTGGGGGAGCCGCGCTGAGCGCTTCTAACATTTCTTCTTGTGCTCTTGAAACAGGAGGCCAGCGAGGCATATCTGGTGGGTCTGTTTGAAGACACAAACCTGTGTGCCATCCATGCCAAGAGAGTCACCATCATGCCCAAAGATATCCAGTTGGCTCGCAGGATACGGGGAGAGAGGGCTTAAGTGAAGGCTGTTTTTATGGTGTTTTGTAGTTAATTCTGTAAAATACTTTGGTTTTAATTTGTGACTTTTTTTGTAAGAAATTGTTTATAATATGTTGCATTTGTACTTAAGTCATTCCATCTTTCACTCAGGATGAATGCTAAAAGTGACTGTTCACATAAACCTCAGTGATGTTGAGCCTCGGGCTCGGGAGTGACAAGTTGCTAATATGCAGAAGGGATGGGTGTTCTTTCTTGCTTCTCATGCATGTTTCTGTATGTTAATGACTTGTTGGGTAGATAAACTTGTAAGGTACTAGAATTGATATAAATGTGTACAGGGTCCTTTTGCAATAAAACTGGTTATGACTTGATCCAAGTGTTTAACAATTGGGGCTGTTAGTCTGACCATGCATCACTGTGATCAAATGTGGACTTCCTTCAGAGGGTGAAACTACAAGTCTTAACCACAGTGTAACTTACAGTTTCCTAAAAACGTAAACCTGGCAGCTATAGAATACACTATGTGCATTTATAATAGCTATTTTATATATTGTAGTGTCAACATTTTTAAATTAAATGTTTTACATTCACATGTGAGGAGTCTTTGTCATTTGGTTTGAATGGGCTTGAAGAAGCTTCTGCCCCCTCCTATGGATTCCTGCACTCCTGGGCTGCTGCTGTGGCAACTTAAGCTTGGCTGGCAAGAAACTGGAGAACTTTTGGAGTATTTTGGAGTCCTTGCTGGGACCCTACAGCTGCAGTGGCCTTTTGGGGGGCATAAACTCAGCTCTAAGTTGTTTCCTCTTTTCCTCTGGATGCAGGGGAAGTTTACTTTGTAGCTGGCTGAAGGAAAACCACCTGGCCATTCTGAGCAGTGCTAATGCCAAGGTGTGGGGGGAGCATTCAGTGGGATGGGGCTGTGCTGCTCCTGGCTGTGCACAGGGGAGGGGTGCAAGGGGCACAGCTGAATCTACACCCTGGGAACAGAGGGGCTGCTGAGCACAGGGCTGGGTGCTCCATGGCATTCTTATTTCCCATCCAGACTTTTGGATGGAGTGGGATTATACTCAATCCTTCACTTCAGGTTTAGTTAATGCCAGACCCTGCTGGGCTGTGGTGGAGGGAAGTGCCCAGACTGCCCCTGAGCCGTGGGTGATGAACACTGAGCTTGGAGGGTGAGCCCTGCCCCGACAGGCTCTACGAGTAAGGCTGGAGCTGTCACAGAAAGCAGCACAGGGAGGTGGTTGAGCCAGCCTGGCTTGATTTATTCCAGTGGCAGTGCTGTGGTGTTCTGGGGGAAGAGCAGCAGCAGTTCCAAGCAGGCTGGGGTAGATTGGTGCTGGCTGTCCGTGTTCTCCCGCCATGAAAACCATCCCACCTCACTCTGGGCACCAGGGCCTGCCTCCCTCAGCTGCTGTGGGCCAGTGGTGCCTCATCTGTGCTTCTTCAGACAAACCACTCGGTGTGCTTGAATCCTGCAGCTGGAGGAACAGGCACTCCTCACCCCCCTGTCCCACACTGCTCCAAGCTAGCTCAGAGCAAACCCAGCCCCTGGCTCACATCCTGCTCTGAAATTACAGGTTTGAAACGAGTATTTTCCTATTCTCCTTGCTGAAGCTGTAGGGAAAAAAGATTCCTTTGATCCAAAGTAATTAAGTTCACAATTTAGACACAAAGTTAAGCACCAGCTCAAACGTGAGGTGAGGCTCAGTGATCTCAGGTCAAGGGCCTGGGCAGCTCTCTGCAGGGACACTGCCTGTCAGGAATGTCCCCATGGGAACTCTGAGGATCCTCTGTGCCCATGTAATTGAGGAAGAACCACACAGCTTGTGTTTAGGCCAATTGAAAATGAAAAATGTCAAGTCATGGGATTTGTTTGTAAATGCTTGGTTTGGTGCTGAGCTGCAGTAGAAGCCTCAGCTTAGGCAAGAAAAGTATGTTTAAAATAACATCCCTTGAAAACAGTGTTTCCTCCAAGTCCTTACTGTAAACAATGAAGCATCTGGCTATGCCTAGAAGCCGTTTCTTAAAATAAAATCATTGTCTAGTGGTCCTTAAGAAAAACCCCACACCAAAAAAATATCAAACTATCTCTTCATCTTAGTAACCTCAACAAAAGGAATTAAGTCAGATCCTGCATGTGGTGGACCAGAACAGAATTCCTGATATTCCATGGTGTGACTGGTGCTAACTGAAGCCATAAACCCTTCCCTTACCGATTCTCCCGACGATTTCCTCGCATTCCTGTTCAGAGCTGGATGCAAACACCAGGCAGTCGAACGTGCTCCCATCAGGGCTCTCGGGGGAAGAGCTAAAAATGGAAACACATCCATTATCCAGCAGAGCTCCGAGCCCAGCCCTGCCTCCAGCCGCGCCGGGGACCCTGCGGCTGCTCCGGACCTGGCTCGCTCATTTTCCCAGCCCCTGATCCCTGTGCCCCCCTCCCAGGCCCACAGCAGAGCTCACACCACACAGAAGGCGAAGATCCTGGGGCTCCACGTGCAGCGTCCCACGCAGGAGATGGAGGGGTAGGGATGGCGGCACAGGAGCTGTGCAGGGGACAGGAAGGGGACACTGTTTGGGGCTGTGGCCAGGCCCTGGTGGCCCCATCCCTGGATTCCTCCAGATGGGCTCCCCAAGCCACCACATTCCCCAACCTCGGGTGTCTCTCATTCACCTTGGAAGAAACCTTCTCCTGCACAAGGACTTCTGCCTCCTTCACATCAAATAAAACCTCCTGCAGGGGAAAATGAGGGGGAAGAAGCCCTGATCAGCACAGCCCTGAGCTCTGTTTTTAATCAGACACTCACCAGAGATTATCTAAATGCAGAGGTGATGAAGCACAGTCAACCTCAGCTTTTTCAAGTTTCCTCTGTGCTGCCCTTTTCCCTGCCACCCAGTGCTTCCACACTTCAATCTCTTCACAAGCAACCCCCGAGGCTCAAACAGCAGTGAGCTGAGCCCTAAAGCAGAATCAGGCTTAGCCTTCCCAGAGTTTTCCAAGTGTTTTCCTGCATGTGGTTGTATTTTATTCCTTCATGCCCTTTGCTATCCTGCATTCTCTCCCTGAGCCCTTCCCGGGATGTCCCAGCCCCATCACTCACCTGCGCTGCCGAGTCCCTCTCCAGCACGGCAGGGATGGCTTCCTCCAGCACCTCTTTGCCACCATACTGAAATGGAATAGGAAAGAGGGAATAACCCTTGGACCCATGAAAAGAACTCCAGAAGAGATGGCTCACCCCATGGTAGGGCTCTGCCCCACAGCCTCACCGTCCCAACGCTGGTCTGGCCCAGGTACCGCAGGTTGTAGAGCAGTCTGGGGAGAAAAGGGCTTGGGGGCATCAGAGGAAGGACCCCACACATCCCTCCTGCTGCTCTTTGCAGGGAAAGAGGCCCCCAGCCCCCTCCTCACCTCCAGGCCATGGGGCAGCCTTGGCCCCACAGCCTTGAGCAGAGATCGGGGACAGTGTGGGCACGGGGCTACCCCAGTGCCAGGACCCCAGCCCAGCCTGCCCATGGCCCAGACCCACCTGCCCCCCTGCAGCTGCTGGGGCTCCCCCTCACCCCCGTGCTGGGGGCTGTGCTGGAGCTGGAAGTGGGGCTCCTTCTCCTTCAGGGCCTCCAGGTAGGGCAGCAGTGGCTCAAAGACCGTCCCGTCGTGCCACCGCCACCGCAGCAGGCGGAAGGTGAGCGGCTGTCCCTTCAGTCTCTGCAGTATGGCCCCAGCCTGGAGGGAGGGGGGAGCTGAGGGGAGCAGGAGGCACCAGAGGGGACACCCCAGCCCTCTGTCCCCACCCACCTGCCCGGGGGAGGCGTATCTCAGTGAGCAGCCATTGATCTCATCCAGGATGTCACCGGCCAGCACCACCTCGTCCACCTCTGCCTGGCTCCCGGGGAGCACCTTGGTGACAAAGACTCGGCCATCCACGTACCTGGGGGTGCAGCCAAACCTCAACCCAGCTGCCTGGCTCCCCTCTTATACCATCCATGACATTTCACCCATACACAGAATGCAGGGAAAAGCCACCCCATGGACAGCAGATACTCGCAAGTCTGAGCTGATGAGGAGAAAAGCACCCAAGGCAGCACCCAGTGCTCTCAGCAGGATATTTATTTTCTTTTTTGGAGCACTGTGATGACCAGATCCCTCTGGAGAGTGGAGATGATTGAGAGTTCCTACCTGAGCACCATCCCCAGTGCTCGGCACGGGACTGTCTCGTAAATACTGCACACCTGAAAGAGAGTGGAATTGACAGTGGCCCTGGCAATGGCCATTGGACATCCAAGGGACCCCATGGCCGGGGTAATTTCTGGCACTGATGCCAACCCAGGGCTTTGGGAGCCCAGGGAGAGGCAAGTCCCAGTGCCCCAGGCTGAGCTGGGACCATCAGTGGCCGCTTGTCTCTGTCCTCTCTCAGGAATCAGCTGTGTCCATACCCTGGAGGGACAAAGCTGCTCTGTGGAAGGGACGGCAAATCAACAGCAAATCCTTAACTCATTGAAGAGCCCTCCTGCCTCACCCCACATGTCCCCACACAGCCAGGGGATGCAGCTGCCCCTCCCCAAAGCCCGTGCTGTTTGCAGCAGCACTTACTGTCACATCGCATTAGCTGGGGACCCGAGACGGGGCCAGCTCGGCCGGGGGCACTGGCTGTCAGAAATGCCCCAAAGCCAGCGGGATCCCAGCCTCTGCAGCAGCACCACGGCTCAGTGCACGCCTTGACCAGTCCCAAAACCGCCTTGAGCTTTTTGGGGATTCTTTTGGGTTTTAGAAGTGGTGCAGGGATGCTGTTCATTGTTAAAAGACATGAAGGCATCCCTGCTGTTCTCAATAACGCGCTGATGTTTCACTGAGCAAACCAAGAGTGAAACCAACTGATGCGTAATCTGTGTCAGCCCAGGCAAATGGGGATTTTTTGGCAAGAAATCAGAAAAGGGAGCACGGGAAAAGTTCACTTATATCAGCGATTTAGGCCTGGGTACTGCTCTTGCTCTTTTATTCCCAGGAATGCTGGGATGTGCTCCAGGTGAGGGTGCAGGTACCTGGCAGGATCCAGCCCTGAGAGCAGAGGCAGCTCTGCTCATCCTGGTGCACCTGAGCCCACTCACCCTGGGGTGCATGGCAATCCCTCCCCACCAAACCATTCCTTATCTTCCTCCTTTGACTTTTCAGGGAGGGCCAGGTGGCGGAAGGAGGGCTCCCAGGAGCCACGGGCTCTTACCGGCAGCAGCCAGCTCTCGTCCAAGAAGCTGCAATTCTGCAAACAAAGGAGTGTCAGCACCATCAGTCCTGGCAAGGAAGGGGCCAGGGCCCCACGCTGGCAGCCCTGTGCTGGTCACCACCCCACTGATTCACCACTGCACCTGCAGGTCCAGGGAGAAATCTATCTCTGTCAGCACCAGCAGCAGCGAGAGGAAAGGCTCTGCGGAGGGATGGGGATGGAGAGGCAGTGTCACTGCTGGGCTCCTGGCAGCCACAGCCTCACAGAATAAAGCCATTTGCAGTGTAATTAATGAGTCCTGGGAGTGAGGCTTTGAGAGCACCCCAGCACCATTGCACCCAGGCTGCTGCTGGAGGCCCATCCCAGGCTCCCACTGCTGGCACAGCTGTAGCTTGGTACCTTTTTCCCCAAAATTCAGATGAAGACTTGCAGTGAATGCTACTGGCTGTTCATCCCCTTAGAAGCACAGCAAAGCTGCCCAGGCTCTCATGCACAAGCCTTGCAATCACACTGCAATCTGCTCATGCACCAGCAGCCCGGGTGATTTATAAACCATTGACGTACAGGTTTAACATGGGGTTATTCATCATCATCAAAAGATTAAAGGCTTCCACCCTGGCCTGGCCCCCCAAGGAGCCTGGCTGTGGATGGATGGAGTGCTGCAGCCTGTCAAGGCAATGCAGCCATTTACACCCCCGTGCCACCCCTCAGCCCAGGCCACCCGACACAGCCTCCCCTCAAAGCCAGGCTGGGTCTGATTAAGCCAGAATCCTTGGTACAAAGGAATAACATGGAAGATACTTTAGAAGCAATTTCCTTATCCCATGCCACTAAAGCCAACCTTAGATGGATTCAAATAATGTTTAAATATTTACAAAGGGTTTTTTTTTTTTCCCCATCATTGCAGCAATGTATTTAGATTCCAGCACTAAGTTTGGATTAGAAAAATCACAGTGGACTCTTCCCCCTCCCCTGCAGCAGTGCAGTGCCATAACACAGGCTGCACCCTGCCTCGGGTGAGCCACCATCTTACCCCGGAGATCTTCACTGCCGAGGATGGAGCTCCCTGGATCATAAAACTGAAACCCAGTGAATAGCACAGATTACACCTCCGTTCCACAGCCCACCGCCCGTGGGTAGCAGCTCCCCCCCGTGCCGCACCTCCAGGAGCCGCGGGGTCTGTGCCAGCTGCCTCACGGCCACCGCCAGCACCTTCCCTTGCAGGGCCGAGCGCAGAAAGTGCCGGCCCCGACCCTGTGCCGTCCGCGTCCGCTCACAGCCCCCGGCGCTGCGGATGCTGCTGCACAGAGGGCTCGGCCTGTTCGGGGAGAGGGGAAGCAGCTTTGGCAGCACACGGGAGGTCCTGCCTGCACCTGGGCTCTTTGGGATGAGAACGTGGCGACAGACGCCACCACAGCTCAGATTGTCACCCCAGGCCAGCTCGGGGACGCTCACCGGCCGCAGGTCTCCGCGGGCAGCTGCTCCAGCCAGTGCCAATAATCCCGTCTGCGGAAGCCCCAGGCGGGTTCTGCGGGAGAAAGGGAGTGCGGAGCCCTCGCCGCGGGCCCGGGCACGCCGCCACCGCCCGCCCGGCCACCGAGGGTCACTCACGTCGGAGCCCCTTGCGCAGGATGCTCTCCAGCAGCTGGCACAGGGACACGAGGTGCGGCGAGGTGTCCGTGCAGGGGCCCCCGCCCTCCCGCAGCCGCAGCACCCCTCCTGCGGGAAGGACAGAGAGCGGCGGCACCCGTGGGTGCTCAGCCGGGGAAAGCGGAGGGGGAGCCCCGGGGACAGCTCTGCACGGCCCCGCAGCGGGCTCCGACACCCGGCACGGCCCGACACCCGGCACGGCCCGACCCCTCCCCGGCTGCCGCCGCCGCGCCGGGCAGGAGTTCGGATAAACTTCCTAGAAGGCAAGGCGTGGGGCTGGGGAGCCCCAGCGCCGAGGGCCGGTCAGACCGGTACTGGAGGAAGCTCGCACAGGTGCCGGGGGCCCAGGCTCACCTTTAAGGGCGCTCAGCAGCGGCTCTTTCCTGGCCATGGGCTCGTTGTCCCCCAGCGCCAGGGGGTCCCGCGAGCGCGGCTGGACGGGAACCGGGAACCGGGAGCGGGCCCCGCCCCAGGAACGGAGGGAAGCTCGCACACACACACAGGTGTACGTGTACCTAAACTGAGAGCACAGCGCAGATGAACACAGGTGTAACACATATACCTATTGATGGGTACGGACATATGAATTCCATACCTTGTATCGACAGAATATATGAGTGCAAAATAGATTCAAATGTATTTATCTCTTATGCGATACGGACAGTTGTGTTACAGAGCTCTGTGCCCCGCCGCAGGCACACTCGGGGTGTGTGCGGGCGAGCGCTGGCCCTGCCCGTGGGGATGCCCACGCACCAACAGCGACTCCGAGGGCCGTGAGCGGGGGCGGTGCGGGGCTCGGGGGCGGTGCGGGGCTCGGGAGCCGTGCGGATCCGGGAGCGGTGCGGAGCTCATCGGGGGCGGAACCCGGGGGGCGGTACGGGGTTCATCGGGGGCGGTGCGGGACCCATCGGGGGTGGTGCCCGGGGGGTGGTGCGGTGCTCATCGGGGGCTGTGCGGGGTACTCGAGGGCGGTGCGGAACTCATCGGGGGCGGTGCTCGGGGGCGGTGCGGGGTGTTCAGGGGCGGTGCGGGGTGCTCGGGGGCGGTGCGGCTCGGCCATGGCGGTGCCGGTGGATCCCGGTTCGTCCCCGCTGCTGGCGGCCGCTCTCCGGGCGCACGAAGCGGCTTTCGGGGGTGCAGCGGTGCTGGCGGCGTGGGCCCCCGGCCGGGTGAACCTCATCGGAGAGCACACGGACTACAACGGCGGCTTCGTGCTGCCCATGGTAAGGGCCGTGCTCCGCCGCCCCGGCTCTGGCCGTGTCACCCTTCCGGCTCCTCCTGGCAGCCGCCGGGAGTCCTCGGCCACCGCCTTGCCAGCCCCGTGCCGGGATGTCCCCTCCGGGATACCCCACCCAGGACCCTGCGGATCCTCCGGGGGTTCGGAGCCAGCCCTGCTGCAGCCCCGCTGCAGATCAGCTCCTCACGGGGATGTGATTCTCTCCCAACCTCTCCGAGGGGCTGAAACCTTTTTTGTGCAACCCCGTCAAACAACTTCCCGTTCCCAGAGAGCGATGTTTTAGTGGCAGAGATGGTTCAGAACAGCAGGAGCTTCCTTTTCCTTCGGAGCCCCTTTGGCTCAAGCGGGGAAGTTCCCACTCAGTCCTAAATCGAACCTACAGCTAATTACTGTGAGGCCGAGGAGCGTGGGGGCAGATCAGCTGAATTCCCCGGCAGGCAAGAAAACTTCCCGAAGCCTCTCCCATCCTTGCCGTGGTTTCCACTCCCCCGGAGCCCAACCAGCAGCACCCGGAACCAAGCTGTGGGGCTGGTTCTCAACACTCAGTGGGAAAACTGACCCTGTGTGTCAATAAATAGGCAGGAAGTTTAATTCTGTGCCAGGCAGGAGCGTGCAGGGGGTGTTAAAGAGAACACTTGGATGGGCTGAAGCATCCACAGCTGTCCCCTGCCGCCCGTGGGGATGCTGCGGGGTCTGAGCCACCTTCCCCCCGCCAGGCCCTGCAGCTGGGGACGGTGCTGGTGGGATCCCCCACGCAGGACGGGACCATCTCCATCGTCACCACCTCGGCAGAGGCGGACGAGCCCCACAGGGTGCAGTTCCCGGCTCCCCGTCCCGGCAGCTCCCTGAGCCCGGGGCTGCCTCACTGGGCCAACTACATCAAGGGCGTCATCCAGCACTACCGGGGTAAGCCTGGCCTGAGGGGTGGTCACAGCCCCCCTGGCAGGACACTGGGGTTCAGATCCGGCTTTGGGGGTGCTCCAGGGCTCTGCTGGTGTCTGTGTAACCCCACAGCTCTGCCAGCTCCAGCAAAGTCAATCTCAGCTCCAGAGTTCCTGTGGGTGGGGGGCTGCAGGGTCACCCAGTGCTGTGAAATGTTGCAAGGGGCTCCTTGTACCATTCCCCGTGAGCTGTGGGGCACACACAGCCCTGCAGGGGCTCATGGCCCCCCCTCCTCTCTTCTCTTCCTGCAGGTGGTCCCGTGCCAGGCTTCAGTGCTGTCATGGCCAGTGACATCCCCCTGGGTGGGGGCCTCTCCAGCTCAGCTGCTCTGGAGGTGGCCATGTACACATTCCTCCAGCAGCTCTGCCCTGGTAAGACAGTCCTGGGCCCCAGCATCTTTCCAGGTGGGACCTGGGATAAGGGGAGTGCCTTTAGCCAGATCCCACAGCCCTTGGCAAAATGCTGCTGTGAGTGGGTAACAACTCCCCAGCTGGCACTGTCCTGCCTGTGTGGCTCCTCTGGCTCATCCAGCCTGACCTGCCCAGACCTCTAAAATCCATGGACCACTCCTGGGGCTGCCCAGGGGATGAGAGGAAGTTCCCTTGGGAGCATTCTCTCCCCACCCTAATGCCCCAAAAAATCAAGGTACCTGAAACACCGGTGTCAATTATCAATTATCAGTTATCACATCCAGCTGGATCTGGGGGCCCAGACTGGCATGGATGCCATGCAGTGGTGCAGGCCATCTGCAAAACCCCATTCTGCAGGAAAAAAACCCTTTACCTCCATGTTTGCTTCCCCTGCTGCCAGGCAAGGCACAAGTTGCAGGAGCTGCTAACCTGATAACTCTGCCGTGGCACAGATGACGGGGATTTGGTGGCCAAGGCGCTGGCGTGCCAGAAAGCAGAGCACACGTTTGCTGGGATGCCCTGCGGGATCATGGACCAGTTCATCTCTGTGATGGGCAAGGAAGGGCACGCGCTGCTCATCGACTGCAGGTCAGGACCGGGCTCTGAGCTCATTGTGCTGTGCCCACCTCCTTGGGCAGCTGGGGATGAGCTGGGCCTGTGGCCATGGACCCTTGAACCCGGCCCAAAACCTCATGGCGGGGCAGCCTACACTTTAATTCCTCCTTGTTTTGATTCCTCCTCCTGCAACCCTTCTGCTACTTGCCTGGGGTGTTTTTCCCGTGGAGTCTATCATGAAACTAATAACTGTGAGTGAGTGAAATGCTTGAGTGAAACCCTAAACCACCTGGACTTTGCCTCTGTAGTTCAGGATCTGCTGCCACGTGGCCTCACTCAGGTGTCTGAGTGCCGGGGCGGGCACATGGCTGAGCTGTCCCTGCAGGTCCCTGGACACCGTCCCTGTCCCGCTGAGCGATGCCAGCCTGGCCGTGCTCATCACCAACTCCAACGTGCGGCACACGCTGACGGGCAGCGAGTACCCCACGCGCCGGCGGCACTGCGAGCAGGCAGCGGCGGCTCTGGGCAAGGCCAGCCTGAGGGATGCCACCCTGGCCGAGCTGGAAGGTGGGGACAGTCCCCCCCTCATCTCTGGCCACTCTTTGGGACATCAAGAGCTGAGACCTGGGGCAGGCGGGTGGGCGCTCACGCGGTGATGGGAGTGCGCTGCAGGCAGAGAAACTTTGGCACGGCATGGTTGCAGGCTGCACCCCTGCAGCATCCTGCAGGCTGTGAGGCTTTGCTGCAGAGGCACTGATGTCTCTGCAGAGGCCAGGAGCAGGCTGGGAGATGAGGTGTTCCGGCGAGCCAGGCACGTCATCGGCGAGATAGCCCGGACAGCACAGGCAGCACAGGCACTGCAGCACAGGGACTACAGAACGTTCGGGAGGCTGATGGTGGAGAGCCACAACTCCCTCAGGTGAGGGTGACCAAGGATGCTGGGCTGGGATCTGCAGCACCCTGCAGCACCCAGCATCACTGCCACGGCAGTGGCTGCACCAGAACACCAGCTGGAGCTGTGGGTGGTGCAGTGCTTGTTCCCAGGGTGCAGGACAGGGCAGAGCACAGCTCTCCTCTCTCCAGGGATGACTATGAAGTGAGCTGCCCGGAGCTGGATGAGCTGGTGGCAGCAGCCCTGGAAGTCGATGGGGTTTATGGCAGCAGGATGACTGGGGGAGGCTTTGGAGGCTGCACGGTGACACTGCTGGAAGCTGGGGCTGCAGACAGAGCCCAGCAGCACATCCAGGTACGTGGCAGAAAAGCCCCAGGACCCTGACTGGAAGATCCCAAGGGAACACTCAGGGGCACAGCACAGGAACACTGTTGAACTGTCACTCCTGAGCCATTTGGGGGTGGTGGAGCCCATCCAGGGCCATGCAGAGGGCCCTGAGTCTGCTGGGGCCACTAAACTCTGGTAGGCAGTTCAGCACTGTGCCACTCACAGAGCCCTGCCCCAGGACCTCATTGCATCGAGAAAGGGAATGAAAACGTGCTGGGGGAGCTTCAGGAAGGCCAAATCCATCTACAGAAAAGTGATCTGAGCTGAGGTTGGGCACTGCTGAGCTGAATGCTGGCAGTTACAGCCCAGGAGAGATCTCAGTGCCATCACCAGTGTCCCTAACTCAGCACCTCGGTGTGCACAGGTAGCTGGAAATGCCAGCAGAATGGGGGCGTTAGGACATGGGGCTGTGAACGAGGCAAATCATCATTTTGCTGCTCTATGAGATCATGGTGCACCCTGTAAATAGCTGGAGGAGAGGGAAAGAAAGGACAGGGGAGGGTCTGAAATGAGGAGAGACCAAAAGGGCTTTGGTAAAGGTGGGAGAGAGGAAACATGAGCAGCAGTTCCAGTGCAGGGAAGAGGGGAGTGAGTGTGGAACCAACCAGCAGGGTCTCTGGATTCCCCATCCCCAGAACCCCAGCCCTGACTGCTCCTCTTGTTTTTCAGGAGAAGTACAGGGGCACAGCCACCTTCTACCTCACCAAGCCCTCGGGAGGGGCAAAGGCTCTGCCCCTGTAGAGGAGTGACCACCTCACCTGGGAACCTTGGGCTGGCATTGCCTCCCTCCCCGAGGCTTTCCCAAGGGGACCAGGTTGTCCATCTGCATTCTTTGCCTAATAAAAGCAAAACATTTGCACAGTTGTTCTGTGCCCACGTGAGCCAAAATCACTCAGGACTGTTCCTCAGAGGACACTGGGTTAACTGCAGTTTGCACTGGGGTAAGGAGCCAGGACCAGAGCTGTGGGGTCCAGCAGAGCTGCAGTCACAGGAGGGGAGGGCAGTGGAGTAGCAGGCACTCACACATGGCACAAGTTCCTGCTTGGGAATCTGCCCCTGGCCCCTGCCCTGCATCTGCTGCAGATGGAGGATAGTGACGGGGAGGGACTTTTGTTTACTTAAAAAAACCCCAACAACAATAAAAAGGCAGAATATAGAGAAAATATTTATTGAGTGCAAGAAAAAGCCATCTGATCAAAGGCCTGCTCTAGATCCAGCTTGGAAAGGCTGAAACAGCACCAGCTGCAAGAACCAGATGAAATTAAAAAAGACAGGCCTGGGTTAGTGCATAGGGAGGGCCTGATTCCCTGGAGAGAGCTGCTGGGCCCTGCTCTGCTCTTACAGGATCATCTTTGGTTAAAATGCTTGGGAAACTCACTGTTTAGGCAGTTCTCAGTGTTTGACCCTGGACCACAAAGCCCAGGGAAAGGGTCATGGAGTCCTTGTACAGGAGGAGAGAAAATCCCAAGCCCAGGCAAGAAGGAAGCAAGGAGGGAGGCAGCTTCTTGCTGTTGGCACTTGCTCAGGAGAAATAAGTGCTTCTTGAAGGCACAGTAAAACCTCAGGGCTGGTGAAGGATCCCTTGAGCCAAGTTCAAAACTGACTCAGCTCCATCTGCAGGCATGGAGAATCCTGTGGATTGATTCACCCCCATCCATCTTTGGCTGAAAGATGTACAACCCTTCCCCCAGTGAAATAAAAAGCCTGAAGAGGAGAGGGAATTGTTAGTGGTGAGCTCTTCTTCAGAGTCCAAAAGAAAAAAAAGAAAATTTTAAAAAAGAAAACCACAAAAAAGCCAAGGTTCATTGTGAGATCAAAGCAGGCTGGTGATGCTGCCAGGAGCTCAGGCAGCTGCTGCTTTGGTTGGAAGCTCTGCCCCAGAGCAGAGGCTGCTGCTGCTCCTCACCTGCTCCCATGCAGGTGGAACACACCAGGGAAACCTTGCACTGCTCTGCACGACAGGGAGCCTGTTTGTTCCTCCTGCAGAGGGCAGAGAGCCCCCAGGGATCCTGCCCAGCACTGGGACATGAAGTCCAGCAGGGTCTCAGCCCAGCCCAGTCTGTGTGAGGGGGCTGAAGGAGTCTCAGACTTGTTCAGCATGGTGGGAGTGCCTGTTGTTCCCAGGCTTGCTCTTCCTTTGTGTTTACTGAAGGATCCAGGTCCCTTTATGGATGTTGCTGCTGGGCAAAAAGTGTTTTAAAAGGTCCTCTGCCCTCAAATCTCACTCTCTCCACATGAGCTGTGTGAGGAATCCCAGTGCAGTTCTGATCTTTATCCCTCACCTCCTTCCATGTCCAAGTGCTCCAGCTGGGGGATGCTCTGCAGTGAGTGGATCCAGCCCCTTGCAGCATTCTGCTGGAGTCTTTGGTGCTGAAGGACACCAGGTCCAAGGCAGAGCCCACCAGCCTCCTCACAGGGTTCAAGTGGCCTTTGGATCAAGCCCTAAACTCATTTCTTCCAGTTATCCATGTTTCCCCTACAATCCCAGTGTAACCTCCACATTCAGCATAGATCTCATCCATCTCCATTTTTTTATAAAATAATAAAATACTTTTATATATATTTATATATATATACTATTAAAACTGTACAATATTGTATGCAAAAAAACCCCAAAGCATCAGAGGCCATCAAGTAATGCAACACAAATGGAAAGTTATTCTTTGCTATTGTGGTACCAAATGCCAGCAGCAAAGGACAGGCACAAACAGGTGCAGTAAGAAAGCACAGGTTACCCCCAAACCCTACCTTGCAGCTCTCCTAAAAACCCCCATACTGAAAAAAAGAACCATCTCCAGTGGACAGGTGAGTTGCCAGAGAGCCTGGAGCAAAGCTGGAAACAGTGACCCTCTATAAATGATGATTTTGGCATCTGAGATCCTCTCAAAACCGAGGACCTGACAATAAAACCACTCCATTCCATTTACCTGGAGAGGCTGAAGCAATGGAGACACCCCAATGAAGGATGAGCTTACAGACTGAGCTGTGCCACAGCTCTGGGTGTGCTGGGCTCCAAAGGAGAAGTCCAGAGCCTGGAGTGCCCCAGAGGGTCTGTGCTGCAGGAGGAGCTGCCCAGGCACCGCCTGGATGAAGCACCCTTGGGTTGTTCCATAAAATCCTGGCACCTGATCCCAAAAGTCCTGCTGGTGCTCGTGCTCAGGCCTCGTAGAACTGCCTCTCCACGTGCTGGGTGAGGGTCCCACTGGTCATCACTGTGTGGCTCACAAACTCCTGGGTCAGGGTGCTGCTGGAGTTCTCCACGCGCTGGGTGCTCACCAGCATCCCGTCTGCAAGGGGAGGCACCAAGCATGGGTCACAGCCAGCAGGGGCTGCTCCAGGCAGCTTGCTTCCCATCATAGAAAGGAGGATTTGAGGACCTCTCCACACCAAGGGATTCAGGGTCAATCAAGAGGATGGATCTCCCAACAGCTCCCAAACTCTCTGTGCTGCAGCATGAACCCATGAGCACAAATGGGACAACACAGGACAACTACATTGATGTGAATAAAGGTGTTTGTCCCACTGCTCTGCTTTTTTTCTGCAGGAAGAGCTATGATTTGGTCCCTAGTGATAGTGCTGGAGAGCTCTGGAATACAGCACTCCCTCCAGGACTGGGCAGCACATGTGGACATGACTGCAGCTCTCCCTGGGGCAAAGCAGGGACACAGGGTAGGAAAAGGGCTGATCCTCTTCAATCCCACCTGAAGGACCCTCCTCCCCTGCCTCTGGCACTCGAGGTAAAAGCAGCCTCAGACCTTTGGACAAGCAGAATTACCCTTTGTTTCCTGAGGGCTGCAAAGCCACAATGAGCCCCTACCTGTGAAGTGGGGATCCAGAGAGGAATGGCTGATACTGGTTTTGGTGGTGTACTCAGTGGGGAATTTGAAAACTTCTCTCATGTATTGCTGTCCTCCAAACTGGGAGAAGGCACCTGGGGAGAAGGAAAAGGAATCAGTCAGTCAAGAAATAACAAAGATCTTCCAACTCCTCAACCCTGCACAGTGAGCACCAGCAAGCTCAGGAATCTTCCCTTGCTGTTATCAGAGCAGGTTCGGGAGGAACTGGGAGGACTGGGAAGGTCTCACACCTGGGCAGTAAGAAGCTGCCTCCAGGTATTTGTACAGAGACAGAATTTTCACCATAAGTTACACATTTCCACGTACTCCCTCATCATTCATTGCACCAGTGCTCAGCAGGCACAGCACTGCCTTCATGGAAAACTGTCTCCATGTCTTTCAAGGACATGGAGTCACCACCAGAGCTGGGAAGTGCCTGCAGGAGTTGTGTGCCCTGCTCTGAGAGGTTTCTCTTCGCACCTCCACATGGTCCTGTACCTCTGTCCTGAGATTCAATGGTGATGAGGCCTTCTCTCTCTGGCCCAAAACCTTGGGTGGTGTTGGCTTGCACCTTGAACTTGTAGGGGACATTCTCGCTCAGGTGGGGCACGGTCAGGGTGGTTTCCAGGTTGTCTCCTTCAACGTAGATTGTCCTGGGCTCCCCTAATCCACAGAGACACAGAATGGTGAAGACAGAGCAGAGTGATGGTCCCTCCAAAATCACTCCCCCCCAAATCTGCTGCCTTGGCTTTCCCTGAGCTTTATACAGCCCATGGGCTGGAGGATTGCACCCACTTCTACTGAGGGTTAAAACAACCCCATTTCACTACAATGGGCAACCTCAACAACCAAACTCCACGGGGTTCTGGCTGCAATAACCAACAGGTCCACATCTGTTAGACCAGCCCACACAATGACACAAAGTGTCAGGAGCCACCAGCTCCCAGGCCTGGAATGAGCTTCAGGTCCCCACTTTGTACTGATGTAAGCAAACAACTCTTTTACTGGCCCCAGCCAAAATGCAGCAGATTGCTGCCTTAGCTGAGATACCCTGTGCTCTACACAAGGGAGCTGTGCTGCCTCAGCCTGACACTGTACCTCCTCCATGCAGCATCTCACAGGTGATCCTGTAGCCCAGGATGGGCCCACTGGGCTCACGGGGTCTCTCCCAGCTGAGGTGCAGAGTGTCTGGGCTGAGGGCAGTGAAAACCAGAGGTCCAGGGGCACAGGGGGTGCTCAGGGTGAAGGGGGTACCTGCAAGGGCACAGGGGACACGTCAGAATCACAGCAAAGGGAGCTGGGAGGGATCTGCAAGGAGGAATGAGCTTTTATGGAGTGAGCTGGAAGGGCTCAGCTCCAGGGAGTGTGAAGTGAATGTGTGGGGAAGAAAGTCCTGTTCCAAATTGAGAGAAAGGAAAGGAGAGCTGAGGATGTGGCAAGGGGAGAGAGAACAGCCAGGCCAGCAGTGCAGACAGCAGCACAGACATCAGTGCCACCCTGCTGTCCCCAGGACCTCACCTGGCACGGGGCTGAGCGGGCTCTGCGGGTCCACCTGGGACTCGATGGTGATGACTCCCTCCCTCTCGGGGCCCCAGCCCTCCTCACTCTGCGCCTTCACCCTGAAGATGTACGAGTGGTTGGGCAGCAGGTCCTCCACCACCACGGAGTTCTGGCTGGGGTTTGGGATGGTGATCCTGTGCACCTCTCCTGGGACACACAGGGGAGAGGATGTCACCACCGGGTTGTAGGCACAAAGAGTCACAACTTTCACCTAAACTCCGTCTCAAACAAACTGCCTGCAAAAGCCATCCATCCCTCCCCAACCACCTGTATACCACCTGGCACCAACAATGGGCAGCTCAGGATGAGCTGCCTTTCCAAAAAACGCTTAGAACAAACAACAGCTTCTTGAAAACTCCAGAAGTTGCAGACAAAATAAGTATATTTTCTCTAATACTGCCCTGAGATTCACGTAAGTAGAAGAAGGATTGAAATGAAAATATCTTATAAGTCCCATGTGTTGAAAATAAAAAAAATTCATGTAAGATATTTTGGCTGATGGAGAGAATCAAAGGGGGTGTTTTTTGGAGGCAAGATGATTCTACAAGCAACTCCAGGAATTGCTGTCCCTCTAGCAGAAACAGGGAGTGAAAGCTGTGGGGTAGCTGAAACATTTCCTGCACAAGAAGAAAATTTCGGAGTGGAAGGCACCTCTGGAGATCACCTGGTCCAATCCCCCTTGCTCAGAGCCGGCTCATCCAGAGCCAGAACTCCCAGAGCAGGCTCCCCAGCACCCAAATCCCCCAGCCCAGGGGCTGCTCACTGACCTCCGCTGAGGAGCTGGTACTGCACGCTGTAGCCCTGCACCTCCTTGTCGCAGCGCGGCTCCTGCCAGCTCACCTTCAGGGACGTGGGGCCCAGGGCAGAGAACACCAGGCGGGTGGGGGTGTCAGGGATGCCCAGGGGCTTCCTGGAGTCTGAGGCAGAAAGGGAACATCAGGCTGGAGATCTTGGGGAGGGGGGCTAAGGGGGATGGGGGTGGCACACACAAATATGGGATGGTCCTGATGGTTTGGGGAGGATGTGGTGAGATGTCCTCTCTGCAAGCTGACTGGCATGAGGGGGCACTGGCTGGCTCTGCACAGCTACAGGGATGTCCTATGGCCTCAGGATGCCAAGTTTGGGTGGGATAACAATGTAAGCTTCGTGCCCCTGTGGCAGAGAGCACACAGAAGGGACCTGGTGCTGGCTGTGACCTTCCTCACCCCTAAGCACCCTGGCCAGTCTGCCAGAACCTTCATAGACTTCATCAGATGGACGTCAATCAAGACTGGCCCTAATCTACAGCTAAATGAGGCCCTGTTCATGTGGCTGGGACCACACCTGGGTGCTCCTCAGCTCATCCCACTGGGACACAGAGAGCACAGCAGCCTCCCAGGTGACACTCAGGGACTGAAGCCCTTCATTGACAAGGAGCTTGCAGAGGGACATCTCATAAGGAGCACACATTCTCCCCAAGAGCTCTCCCAAGGCCTGTGGAGTAAGACTGAGAACAAGAAGCTTGTTAGGAATGAAGAGAATGGGGACAATGGGTTGATCAGAGCATGGTGGCAGCAGAGCTGGTGAATGTTAATCAGTCCAGGTGGGTTGAAACCTGCAATTCACCTGCAAATGGAAAGTTGATGTGATGGAGGTGCAGGCTGGCTCAGAAGGAAGATCAGCACAGCACACAGCAAGGCATGGAGAGGAGGTTTGGGGTGAGCAGTGGATGGCAGCAGCTCATGGATGGGTGGTGGCTGGGCTATTATGGGATGTGTGGCTGGGACAGAACACTGGACAAGCTGTACCTATGTACTTGCACATCCCTGCAGACCCATCAGCCATGATTACAGAGTCCCGACAGCCAATGCTGGGGTAGTAACCCTTCACCTTTGCCCTGCTCCTGACACCCAGGTCCCGGGGCCAGAGGAGTGTCCTCCCAGCATCTTCATGGATGGGAGGGAGGAGTGTCCCTGGGTAATCTACAGAAGCGGTGCAAGAACAAAGAGAAAGACACCATTGGAGATTTCAGAGCAGGTTCAGCCCAGGCTCCTGCACAGGTGGCTTTTTAAGGCTCAGGTCTGAAGAATCTTTAAACCACCTTCTGTCAGCACCAGCTGGTTGACACACGTGGAGCTGAAAGACAACCACACTGCTGGACAGAGTGAGAAGAGATGTGCTCTCCCTGCAGTGCTTTGTGGTGTGAGGAAAAGGATGGAGCTCCTTGCCTGTGAGGGGTGGGAACCCTTTCCAAATTGCTCTGGAAGCAGAGAGGCCTTAGCAAAGCACCAAGACATCAGTGGTGGGGACATGCCCTTCTAGACCTGCATTGGCCCCTTAGCTTTGAGCACAGTCCTCACCCCACAAGGGTTCAGGATGCAGCGATGGGGAGGGAAGCTCAGGTCCCATCCTTGGTACTCACCGTGCCCCAGCAGCACTGTGGAGCAGTCTCTGGTCAGCGAGGAGCTGCCCATCACCCTGTGCTCCTGGTGCACGTGGGTGCTCAGCTGGTGGTAGCTGCTGTTGGCTGTCCTGGTCAGGGTGCCACTGCCACTGCCAGGGAAGGAGAAGTCCACCCGGCCATTCAGCAAGTGCTCTGTGGAAGAGGGCACAGTGTGAGCAATGTGGCTGTGGACAAAGCTGCTGCTCCACTTTCCAAGAGGAGGAAGAAGGAGGCATCAAGGTGCCCTCCCTGCCTTGGCTGAATCCCAGGTTCAGCCACTCTGGAAGGTGATTCTCGAGTGCTACATCTAGAAGAAGCCACAACACCCAACATGAGACGCAGAAACAAAGAGGTAAACAAAGACTTCTCCCTGCACAGACACACCCATGGTGCCCAAGGTAACTCCAGACCTCGGCCTTGCTGGGGCACTGCCTCGTGGTTCTTGCCACATCTCCCCTTAGACACAAGCACTGGTTTGTAATTTCAGATTTTAAAAGATGGTGGAAGAAGGAAAATGGCCCTTTATGAAGGAGGTTTCTCCAGATCTCATTCTGGATCCCATCTCAGCTGGATCTGAAAAGCAAATTCCGCTCTGTTGTTCTGGTCCTTGATACACAAATCTCCATCCCCTCCCAGCAGGGGAGATCAGCCACCTACGAGAGAGTGATTTCTGTTTAACAGTCCAGCAGATCTGCCCCAGAAGCTCAGGGCATTTAATTTAGCTGAAGAGCTGCCCTTGGAGGTGGCACTTAGCAGGCATCATCTGAGTTTGCTCCTGCCTCGAAGGTCCAGCTTTGGTAGAAGCAGCTTGCTAGCAGGCTCCCAAGTCGGTGCCGAGATGGGGTTACCTTGACACTCGTGTGAGCAGACACAGGAGCAGGACAAGGCTTTGGAGCAGAGCACACCAACACGAGGGTGGGCACACGAGGGGAGGCAGGGCACAGAGCCCACCCGCCGCTCTCTTGGCTCAAAGCAGGACGAGACAGGATACTCGGTGCCGCAAGGAGCCGTCCTTCACCTGCTTGAGGCTGGGGCGTGGCGCTCCTCCTGGCGCTGCCGGGACCCCCAGCGCTGTCCTCCTCGGGGAGGAGCCCCTCGGTGTCCCAGGAGAGGCGGCTGCTGCCAGACAGCCGGGGAATGGTTTCGGGGGGGAGCCTCCAGGTGATGCGGCGAAGGTCCAGCTCTTCTCCCAGCAGCGGCACAAATTTCCACCTGGAGCCTTTTGGGACAAGCACTGGTGTTGGCACGGTCTGCAGGGGTCGGGGTGGGCACCCCCACCTCTGTGCTGCTTGCTGGGGACAGGAGGGGACAGGCACCAGCGGGGACGATGGCTGCTCACAGACTGTGGTCCAAGAGCGAGCTGAGGAGTTCGGGTGGTGCACCCAGCTGGCAGGTGGAGAGTGGTGGGACTGGGGGCTCCTCAACCCCCAGACTCTTTTCCAGCTCTGTGTCCATCATGACAAAAGGTGAGGATCAAAGTCCCACCACACGCCTGTCCCTGCATGAAGACTCTGCAACAATTGTGCTCTGCTCAGGAGAGGTTTCATCACTCCTTGACGTGCACTCAGGGTGGTTGGACTCCTGATGCTCCCATCACCTCGCTCTCAGAACAGACCAGGGACTCACTCTGGGTCCCTGGCCCTGGAGAACCCTCCAGAGAAGATCCTACAGACACACCTCATCATTTCACTCATGGCTCGTGTCCCAGCACAAGACCAGGCAGTCAGCCTCATTCAGTGGAGGGATGGAGGAGGAGAGGCCAGTGCCCTCCCAGCACTGCTGAGCTCCCTCCTGCTAGCTTGGCTCAGACCCCCAGGGACTCAGAGATCTGTGCCTTGCTGGTGCTTGTTTGCTGATGTTAACTCTCTTGGTCCAACCAAATGGCAGCACAAAGGGAAAATGAGCATGAAAAGCTCCTCTCCCACCCCACACTGAGACAAGGAGGGACCAGCCTTATTTGCACTGTGACCAGCCAAGTGCTCCCATGGATGCAGCTACTGAGCTTTGGAAAGGCTGATCTCCACCAGCTCCACTACTTGGATCTCCCCATCCCTGAGAGATGGAAAGGAGCAGTGAAGCTCGCTTCCTGTAAAGGAAAATGCATGTTACAAATGATCTTTTCAAACGCAGAGACACGAACCTGAATCGTCAGAGACACTGGGCCGCTTGCTGCCAGCTGGGGAGCGGAGCACATCTGTGCTGTACATCAGGAAGCTCTCATAGTCCTCACCTCCCTCTGCATCAACGATGGGGACATCAGGGATAATGGGGACTGCAGGAAAGGTGCAAAGTGCCATCAGACAAAGCAGCAAAAAACCACACAGCGCTCAGGCTGGCTCTCAGCACTCCCAGGCTGGCTGGAGCAGCAGAGCCAACAGGAATGGGGAAGCAGGGGGGTGATGGGGAGCTCTCCCCAGCACTGTCCCTGTCCCTCTGCCCCTGCCCAGGCTGGCACTCACTGGACATGGGGCGCTTGGGCTGCGTGGCCAGGTTGATGGTGGCGTCTCTCTCGGGCCCCCAGCCCGCGCCGTTCCTGGCCTTCACCATGTAGCGATAGGTCTGCGACTCGCGCAGGTTCTCGATCAGCACCATGCGCTTCTTGGGGTCTTCAATCAGCACCTTCTTCATGGGCCCACTGGGTACTGCAAGGCACAGCAGCCTGTCACCCACCAGGCACAGAGCACCCCAACACACCCCACACTTCGGTGTCAGCACACAGCCTGGATCTGGGAAAAACTGCAAATTCCCAAACCCTGCTGAAGTCAACCGACAGAAGTCTTCTGTTGTTTGTGTGTCACAAATGACACCTTCCTGGCACCCCACCCCTTTATCTAGACCTGTGAACTAAGTTTTTGAGAAGAAAAACAACATTAAACGCTATGGAATTGAATGGGAACAGAGTTTTCTGGCATTTGCAGGGTTAAATCCTGATTGGTGATTTTTCTATGCTCTTTCCATCAAGAAGTGACCTGTCCAAATCCCAGTGCTCAAAAGAAACATGCCTGGAGCTGTTCTGGCTCTGCTGCTGCTGCTGCCTGGGACTGGCCCAGCCCCTCAGCCTGGCTGGACTGTCCCATCACAAATGTGCTCTTACCACTGTCCTCGTTGACAGGCACATAACTGACTTCATAGGCCGTGATGTCCCCGTTGGTCTCTGCAGGCTCAGCCCAGCTCAGCTGGGTCACGGTGGAAGACACAACATTGAAAGCCAAGCGCCCGGGCTCGCTGGGCACTGGGAGCAAAAGCAAAGGGGCAAGTCAGGACCCAGTGGGTGCCCAGAGCTCCTGAGATCACAGCTGGGTTGCAGGGCAGACACTCTGTGCTCCCAAGAGCAGCAGAAGCTCAGGGGTGCTGGGTGCAGAGGTCCAGACTCGCTCTGGGGTCACTCACCCTCCTCCAGCGTGCGGCAGTGGATGACGTCTGAGTAAGTCCCTTCTCCCATGGCGTTGTAGGCACACACTTGCATCTCGTAGTCACAGAAGGGGTAAAGGTTTGTCAGCTCTGCTGATGGGGTTTTGACATCAATGAGATGGGCATCTGACTCAGGGTCTCCCTGGATCCAATATTTCACCTGGCAAAAAAAGTGCAAGCTGTGATTCCTTCAGATCCTCACATAATACGTGAGAAATTCCTTGTTTCTTACTAAATCAGCTCTGGGAATGGTGTTGTGCCATTGCTCTGAAATGGGAGGCCAGGACAGTCTGGGCACTTCATCATAAGTGATGGAAAGGGAGATGAAGCCACCAGGAATCTTTCTTGCATATCCCTCATTCACCAGTGATGGTCCCTCAGGGATGGAGGGGACCAGAAGGGGTGAACTTGCTCCATCTTTTGTGTGTACCAATGTCTGTGTGAAACACCTGCAGGAGGGGACCCACCTCTTCCCTGGGATGCACTCACCCCTTACCTTGTACCCCAGGAGTTTTCCTGGTGGAGGAAACCAGTTGAAGCTGATTTCCCTGGAGCTGAGGGCACGGGCGCTGGGATTCAGTGGGGCACTCAGGCGGCCTTTGGGGGACTGGGGGACCTGGGCCAGGCCAGTCATCGGGGGGACACCATCCACCAGCTCTGCAGACAAGAAAGTTTACATCAGTGCCAGTCCTCCTCCCTCTGGGATGAGAAAGAAGGAAGTGTGCCTCTCTCAGCATTGCCCTGCTAAGCTGTGATAAATACATTATTTATGTTGTTGACCCACTTGATGACAGTTTCTCCTGTCCAGCCACAGGAACCACCACGCACCACTCGTAGCAAGTCCTACCTCTCCCTTATTTCTATGCTTTTCACTCAAATTCCCAAAGAAAAGGAATTAAGGATCCATACTATTTCCTTTACCGAGGGAGACGATCCATCTTTTCCCCACATCCTGACTATTCCCACTCGTGCCTCTAGAGGGGGACCCAAATCCATCAGTGGGAGCTGCGGCTGTTTGGGAGAGGATGGCACTCTGTGCACGGCACCGCGGGGAGGAGCCGCTGTCCCTGTCCCGGGTCACAGCTGTCCCGTGTCACCCTGTCACTCTCACCTGGGTCAGCAATGGTCACCGTGGTCTGGGGGTAGCGGCCGATCTTGGCGCCGTACTTGGGGTGGAGGAGGTCGACAGCGAACTGCTTGAGCTGGCAGCTGTTGAGGAGGGTGTCGATCTCTGTCAGCTCCAGCAAGGGCACCTGCACCTCCTTTCGGGTCTCCCCAGGCTGGAAGACCAGCTCACCCTCCGTGAAGATGTAGTCCTGGAGGAGAAGGGAGAGGTGGGTTCCAGTCTGGTCTTGTGGAAGGTGCCCCACCCATGGCAGGGGGATGGAAGGAGAAGATCCGACCCAAACTGTTCTGTGATTGCAGCCTGCAGTGGAGACTCCCAAAGAGCATCCCCTCATCCCCCAGTCAATCCTCATTTGCCTCCCAGTGCCCACAGCTCCAGGGGCAGCTGGTACCCTCTGCCTCAGGCACAGGCATCCTCTCAGGTCCTCCCTCCCCGAGGGAGCAAGGGATGGAGAAGAATGTTTACCCTTGTGCTCACCTCAAACCTCTGTCCCAGCCACATAACCCCTCTTCTGCAACCCAGGGCTGGCCTTTTCCCAGCCCCACATTCCCACTCCCTCCTGCCTGCCAGGCCAGGAGCAGGCCCCTTACCCTGCCGTTCTTGGCAGTGAGATCCCGGGTCCTGTAGGTGACTTGGGATTTCCCGTTGTCTATGATCTCCCGGAGGACAGGGATCTTGGCCAGCTTATCGAAGCGGCTGTGGGAATAGGCTGGCTGCAGGAAGGTGATGAGGCTGCTGGCTGGAAGGAGCAGAGGAGAGAAGGAATGTGTAGAGCAAATACACAATATCACATCCCAAACAGGTGCCCTCCCTGAACAGAGTTCCAGCCACCCATGGGTGTGAAGTATCATTGCACGGATTAGGGACTTCCCCACTTGCCATTTGTGCTCCCTGCTCACGACAGCCAGGTGGGGAGCAGAGGGAAAGTGCTGGGGACATGAGCACGATATCATCAAGGAGGTTCTGCTTCAATGCACTGGAGCAGCAGAGGAATGGGGACAACCCCTAATCTACCATGGAACTGGCAGCATCTAAACTTGTGATGGCCAGCAGGGAAGATGACCCTCCTTTGGATGCATTAATTGATGCTCCAGTTTAGAACCAGGTGACTTCAGGAAGGAGTCACCAAGCAAGTCTGTGCTCTGTGACCCAGGGGTGCTCAGACTGTGCCTTACAAACCACATCAGTCTGGACACAGACACTCCAACACCTTCCCCCAGTCACAGCCCTTCACCTTGCTCCTTGATGATGGTGATGTTGACAACCCTGCGCCCGATCTTTGCGACGCCATTGGGAACCTCCAGGGCCTCCACCTGCAGCTGCTTCTCATCATCATCATCATCCCTGATGAAGAGTGGGACACGGACATCCACCAGCTCCACAGCCTCTTGGAACTCCACCATTCCCTCAGCATCTGGGGGAAAAGACAAGGGTGAGAGGTGGGAAATAACCCCCTGTAGCCAGCCCCCAGTGCTGGGCTCTGCTCCCTACCTTGGTCTGAGGTCACAGTGTAATACCCCGGTGCAACCTTCAGGTCGTTGAAAGCCTCGTGGGAAACGTGTTTATCCACCACTTTGATGATGTCTGGCTTGGCTGAGTGAGGGGCAGTGAGCACTGTGTCCACGATGGTGAACTCCTGCCTGGGAGCAGGGGAGGGAGAGGCAGGGGAGAGCTGAGACCAGGGTAACTCATCTCACACAGCAGCTGGGGGCAGCGAGTGTGTGAGTGCGTGTACACAGAGGGAGAAGCTGCATCAGAGCTGCAAATTCCTCTTACCTTTTCCCAGAATTGGGCTGTAACCTGGGGGAATAGAAAAAACAACCAACAACCCCAATCAGAGTGACTAACAGCTTTGGAGAGACAAAGTGCTGTGTGAATCACAGCCCTGTGCAGGTCTGAGCTGCAGCACTGCCCTGCGGGTGCCAACCCATCCCACGGAGCCCCAGCTCATGTTCCCTCCTGCCCAGCTGCTCCCTCCCACCCTGGGTTTCCCAATGCAGCAAGGAACGTGCCCACAGGGGAGATCACATCTGGATCAGGCTGTGGGGAGGAGGCACCACTCCCTGCTCAGCACTGGCATCCCCAAATTCCTTCCAGCCTGCACCAGGCACTCCTAAGTTTGCATCAGGATGAAACTTCTGAAGCCAGTGGGAATTCTCCCATGCCACCAGGATTTGTTCCTGCTGCTCCAAAGCCAAATTCAGCTGAGACCTCCTCCACAGCTGGGTGGGCCCTGCTCTGCAGCCCTGGGTGGATGAGGCACCACACCAGGCTTGTGTCACAGATCACCCTCCCTCCTGTCCTCACAGATTTCCCACCCCAGCCCTCTGGTCCACCCCATCATCAGCAGTGCCCTGGGGGAACCCTGCCCTGCAGGGGTCTCTCCCCCACTGACTCACCTGAACTTGGTCTGCTGGACCTTGTGGCAGCCAGGAATGTGCTTGAAAACGTCATTCAGCTGCAAGGAGCAAGAGGGACTTTCACAGTGTACCCCTCACTGAAAGGGATGTGCTGCTAAAGCCCAGGAGCCCTCTGACCACCCTGACCAATCCCCTCACCCTCCCACACCAAGTTTCTTCCCAGGACGTGGCAAGAGGCTTCAAATTGAAGCCAAACAGGAGCTTCAGATCACACACCCCAAAAAAACCCCAAAATCTCAATGAGATGCTTTGCTAATTCTTACAGTTATGACCTTAAAACCGGTGCTTTCTCACAAAAGAAGTAAAACTGCTCCTCCCTGTGGGTTCCCAGGGAAGGGGCACTGCACACCCCCTGTGTGGCTGTCCCCAAGGCCACCCCAGCCCCCCTTGTGCCCAGGTTCTCACGTTCTCCTCCACTTCCTTGCGCAGCTGCTCGTACTCGCGGGTGTCCTGCTTGCCCAGGCTCTGCGTGAACAGCCGGGCCAGCCTCAGAGACAGCCCGTAGGGAACTGCAAAGAGAAATTCCCAGCTGCAACTCTGCCCTTCTCGCTCAGAGAAACACCCTCCCCAGAAGCTGGGAGCACGGGGACACTCACTGAGGTCCTTGGGGTTGGTGGCAGCGGGGGAGGCAGTGCCCTGCTTGTGGACGTTGTTGTGGATTTTCCAGCGCACCGTGTCCCGACCCTTGAGGGAGCCGCTGCGCACCAGGGGCGTGTCCAGGTGGTCGGAGGACATGAGGCTGTGCCGCAGCATGTAGTGATCCTCCTTGAAGCCAACAGTGCGACCTGCAGGGCCAGGGGCAGGGTCAGAGCCTGGGCACACCGGGACAACGCCAGCCAGTAGCTTCCCAACACCAGAGATTGTGTTCTGGGGGATGTTTGGGGTTTCCATCATGCTGAGGGTGTTGGGATGGAGGGAGCAAGGGGTGGTCATGAGTGGGGAGATCACATCTCACCAGCTGAGCATTACAGGGATTCCCAGCAGGGCATCCCAGGGTGTGGGACAGGGAAGAGGGGTGGAGCAGCAGCTCCAGAACTCCTTGGCTCAGGCTCTCTGCTGGAAGCCTTCTCCCTGATCCAGCTCAGAGAGGAGGGATGCTCATGCCAGCACACCCCAAACCCAGGGAGGCAGTGCACCCCCCAGAGCCCTTCCCCCAGGAGCAAGGGCTGGTACCTCGTGCACAGCAGGGAAGCAGGGCCAGGCAAGCCTAGAAAACAAATGGCCAGAGAAACAATCACTTTGTGGCCAAGGACAAAACCCCCAAGGCTCCCTCAGGGAGGATCCACATCAGCAGGGATGCATGGGCACTGGGGTGGATGGGGCTCTCAAGTTGATTTTAGCCAGATGGGGGAAATCTGGCCAGAATTCCACCAGTGACTCGTATCAGCAACACCAGAGGGTTGGATACCACAGGGACATCCCTGCCAATCTGCCCATGCTGGAGGCTGGGTGGGTTCTGGAAATTTGTCCTGTTTTTGGCCATATCTGGTTCTCTCCCTGGGCTGGGGAAGCCAGCTGAGACACTCACCTTGCAGCAGGCACAGAACTTCCAGCAGAGCAGGAGCAGCAGCCCCAGGAGCAGGATGAGGAAGATGAGCAGTGGGATGAGCCAGAGGAAGCTCCCAGGCGGGCACTCTGCAAATGAGAGCAACATCAGCCCCGTGTGGGCTGAGAGGGAGGCAGGGACAGAGGGGAGAGGCTGGAAAGGCTCCCTGAGGGATGGAGCAGCCCAGTTAACCTTGGCAGTGCCTCACAATGAGAAATGCTGTTCAGGGAGGGTTATCACACCTCTGCTCACACCCAGCCATGCCAAAGGACTGAGCAGCACCCTGCAGCAATCCCTGCCCATGGCAGCAGGGGAAGGGATCTCTAAAGGTCTGAGGGTGCCACACTCCACCCCTTGCAGTTCATGTGACAGTGTCACCCACCCAGCAAGGTGGGAAGGGAGGTGCTGCTGCAGCTCAGCCTGCCCAGGGGCACAGCAAAGGGACAAAGCAGGGATTGGAGGCACTGTGGAATTGGTCACTCTGATCCAGATCCCAGACTGGACATCCCCTGTTCCTCCCAGGCCCCTGCTCACCTTTATTCTTCTGCACACGGACAGTGGTGTTGGGGAGGACACTGGGGTCTCCCTCCAGGTTGTAGTGGTAGGTGCAGTCATCATCCTCATCCTGGAAGGAGCAGTACTCACCACCCTCCTCTGTGGGGAGAGGGGACACAGCTGTGAGGTCACCAGGGCCAGGAAAGACTTGGGGAGCAGCCCTAGGCACCCACACACACAGAGCAGGACACACCACACCATCTGCACCCAGCTCTGCCTCTCATGTTACCTTTCTTCAGCTCCTCCACCATCTGGATCTGGAGCTGGCACGAGCTGCAGTTGCCTTTCAGGTTGCCTGTCCCCCAGGTCTGGCAGCGCACGCAGTCCCGGATGCTCTCACACACAGCCTGGAAGCCCTGGCAGAGGTGGGGTGGGATGGTCAGGGACACCCCAGGAGGGAGGGAGGACACAGCCCTGAAAGGCAGAGCTGGAGAGGCAGCTCCTCATCCCAGAGTCAGGGCAAGGTCCGGGTCAGAAAGAGGTCACTGAGAACAAGCAGCTCGTGAAGGATTTATAAGCCCAGCTGACTCCAAAAATCTCTAACACCAACAGCCTGCATTTGGGCAGCAATTAGATCTTCTCCAATGGTTTCAGTGGCATTTCCAAAACTTGATCAAGCCAACTTTCTCTATCCCTACTGTGGGATTAGCCCATGTTTGTCAATGGGGAAATCCAATGTGCTCAAGGCCAGGTTGGGTGGGGCCCTGAGCAGCCTGATCCAGTGGAAGGTGTCCCTGCCCATGGCAGGGGAGTTGGAATGAGGTGAATTTTAAGGTCCCTTCCAATCCAAACCAGTCTAACTCTAGGAAATTAGCTTTTTTCCCAGTCTTGAGGCAAATCAGAACAAGCCCCAAGCTGAGCCTCACCCCTGCCCATCACCAGGGTGCAGATAAGCACAGACAGACTCTCAACAGCTGCTGTTGGTGAACAGGAGGGCAAAGAAAACCTGTGGCTGGAAAGCAGCTCCCATGCCAGCCCCTCCCTGGCCACAGAACAGGCGAGACAAACCCTTGCTCAGGATTTTGTTCCTGACTGAGATGTGCCCTCATCTCTGCTTTGCCTTTCTTTTCTGGAGGTTCCTCATGGGAATAAGTGATAAACCCCGAGGGACTCACCAGGGAGTAGCTGATTTCACAGGTGGAGCTGGTGTACAGCGAAGCCATGTCACAGATGCATCTGCCACATTCACACCTGCCGTGGTTATTGCAAATGCCCTGGGAGAGAGGAGGCGAGAGCAGCACTGGGGGTCAGCAAGGCACCTCAGTGACCCAGAGATCCCAACACTGCAGCCCTGCCTGGAGCAGTCCCCGGGGAGGGCAGGGCAGGGCAGGACCTACCCCCCGGCTGTCGATGCAGGTGTCGTTGCTGGTGGGGCATTCACAGCTCGGGCCCTCCCAGCCGCTCTCGCACACGCAGGCACCCCTGGAGCAGCGGCCACGGTCTGTGGTGAGAGCGGGGATTAGCTGGGCTCCGGTGCTGTGCCATCCCCCAGCCCTGCCTGTGGCTCCCCCGCTGTCTCCGGGGTGCCCAGGGGCTGCAGACACTGCACAGCATCCTCCCTGCACCCTGCAAGAGCGGAGTCCCTGCACCCATCGCTGCCACCCAACCCCTGTGCCAGTGCCACCAGCCCAGGACACCTCTCTGTGCCACCCTGGGGGCTCTCACCGTTGCAGAGGAAGCCGGAGGTGCGCGGGCACTGCAGGACATCGAACTCGCAGAAGGAGCCGTCGAAGCGCAGGATCTGGTCCTCGGTGTAGCACTGGCACTTCCCGCACAGGCACTCGCCCCGCCCCGAGCACGGCTCCACATCCCCGGGGCGGATGCAGGCTTCGTTGTTGGGGGATGACGCCGGGGAGCAGTCACACGTGTCCCCTCGCCTGGGGACAGAGATGGTGCTGAGAGAGGCAGGGACAGGGCACAGCAGGGTGTGCTGGGATGAACGTGTGTGCGGTGGGTTCCCAGATCTGCAGGGTCCAGGGCAGATGCCCAGGGATGGATGTGTGTCACTGTGGGCCCCAGACACAGCAGGGTCCCTGCAGGGTGTGGCTCTGGCACAGCCCTTACCAGCCCGGGTGGCAGATGCACTGTCCGCAGACAAAGTTCCCGTGGAAACTGCACTTGGGCGAGTCCAACTCTTGTTGCTGGAAGCGAAGAGAGAAGAGGCATTGCTGAGTGGGCCCAGCTGCCCCCAAGACCATCTCAGGAATCAGAAGGGCAGATCCAAGGGAAAACTTTTGCCCTGAAGACCAAGCTCTGCTATCAGACATCACACCCAGCTTGGATCAGGCAGTGATGGAGATCTGAGAGGTCGAGCATGACCCACACACATCAGCCAACGCATTCCCACTCCAGGCTGGCCAGGACAAGGACACTGTGCATGGCCCCACCTGCTCACAGGGACACACATCACAGATGACAGCAGTGGACACGGTGAGGCTGTCGCTCAGGGACGTGGGTTTCACGTGGATGACCCCGTGCCGGTCCTTCTCGGGGAGGCTGCAGACATGCTGCCCACCAACGTACTCCAGAGCCTTGACGTGCATGCGGAACTTGCCCTGAAGGAAGGGGCACGCTGCAGGGATGAGCCAGCTCTGCTGGACCTCATCCCAGCTGGACACAGAGAGCTCATCCCCTCCTTCCCACCTGCCTTCCCTCTGCTGCCATCCGAGGACTTACCACTTTTCCACGGGTGATGTGGAAAGAGCCGGATTCTGTCTTTTCAAACACCGAGGAGGTGAACTCTGTTTTCAGGGCCTTGGGGGTGAAGTCAGCCCGGATGTCCATCTTGGAGCGGATGCGCTGGGCGGCAGAGGATCAACATGGATTTTCAGCAGTACCCTGTGACCACCCCTGGCCTGCTCCAGAGGGGCCACACCCTGCCTTGTGCCTGCTCTGCTGCCCAGGAGGTGCCACCCTCTGCCCTCTCTGGGAGCCAGAGCGAAGCTCCAGAGAGCGCCGTTACCTCAAAGGCTGTGCGGAGCAGCTCCACAATGTTGGAAGAGTCTTCTTGGAGCACCCCGATCTCAGAGATGGGGAAATACTTGTGCAGCTTCTGCAGAGAGACAGGAGCTCCCTGAGCCAAGGCCTTGAGAACGCTCCTCTGTCACAGGAGTGGGCCCTGCTTTGAACAGGGCTTGGACCAAATGTCCCTTCCAAGATAAATTACTCTCCAGCTCTGTACCTCCACTGCTTTACAAGAAGGAGAAACCAGCACAGGGAGGCCTCTAGAAGTGCAGATTCCTGCACCCAGTAAAACACCCTGAGACCTCCCACCACCCAGAGCAGCCCTCAGCACAGTGTGGCACCCTCCCAAATACCAAGGTGTTGGCTTAGAGAACACTTTCTCCTCACAGCTGAGCCGAGGCAGAGGTCCTGGAGGAAAGGTAACCCCACATGGCATCACTGCCGTGCTCTCCTCACCTCATAGTAGCTGTAGGAGTGGTTGGTGACAGCAAAGATGGGGATGATGTTGTGCTGGCCCAAGAGGCGCACGAGGGTGGGCACGGAGGGGTAGTCCTGCCTGGTGTCGTACACGTAGGTGCCGCGGCTGTCCAGGTGACACCGCTCGTCGTTCCTCGCCAGGATCCCTGCCAGGACGTTGGTACCATCAGCTTCATAGTGAAAGGCAGACTCGGTGGAGAACACGAGCAGGTGAGTGCTGTCCTTTCTCCAGCCAATCTTATCCTGCAGCCAGGGAGGGGGAGAAGGAACCTTTATCTCTGTGCCTCCCAAACCCCTGCACAGCACTTGTAGCTCTTGGCAAGCCAGCACTGACAGCAGCTGGAATAGCCAAGGGACAAGGCACCACCTGCACCTGGCAGCAAACACAACCAGCCCCGTGTCCCCAGGAATCCCAGCACCCATCTGCACCCCAAATCACAGGATGTCTCCCCCCCAGCAGCTCATGTGTGTACAGGGGCAAGCCCACGCTTCCCAGGACATGTCTGGAGCTGTGCTCATCTCTCAGCCAAGCCCAGCTGGGCCCTTTTCCAGGGAGCAGAGTTTCCTCACTGCAGGTGTGGAGGGGGACAGAGCAAAGAGCACACAGGGTGCCCAGCTCCTGTGCTGGGCATCAAACACCAGGACACATACTCTAAGGCTTAGGGAAAACTGGGAATGAAAAACAGCGTGTGGCAAGAAGTGACTGCAGCGGAACCGGGGCTCCCTGGCTGCCCAGCAAGCAGAAGGTGGATCAGGAAGATGCACTCAGATAAACACGGCCCTGGCCACCCTCACCTTGCACACAGCTGTCTGCAGGATGGCGTCGAAGCCGCCCTCGGGCGCGTCCAGGTTGCCCGAGATGCGCTCCTTGCGCAGCTCCCGGCTGAAGTCGCTGATGTTGCTGGTCAGGCGGATGACGTTCTTGAAGGAGAACGGGGAGTCGGCGTTGGGCCAGGGCTCACGCAGCCTAGGAGAGATGGAACCAGGGCTCTGGTGTGGGGCAGGAGCCAAGGGATGCTGGGGGCAAGGAGAGGAAATGTGGAGAGTCCCTCAGGGGAGTCGTGGAGCTGAGCACACTGAGAGGAGAAGGGATGAGAGATAGAGGAGACAACACGTGCACTGTGCTGTGGCACAGCAGGGAAGGTCTGGAGGCAGAGGATGGCACTGCTGCCATTGTCACAGTGCTACAGCAAGCCCTAAGGGATGGGGGCTGGCAGTGAAGACACCAGCAGTGAAGGTAGAGATGGATGGAGGCTCTGCTGACACTGAAAGCCACAGAGAAACAGAAGCACTTTCCACTCCCTCTACTCCCACCTCAGGGACCCATGGGGCTCACTCACTTTTCAGGTCTCATGTCTGTCTGAGGGGATGAGACTTTGTCCACAAACTTGCCAAATCCGATGGTGTAGTTGGAAGTCAGGGCTTGCAGGAAGTCCGCTGGGAGGAGAGGGAAGGAAGGGGGAGACACATAAATAAAGAGATGCCTGTGAGCTCCCTGCTCCAGGGAGCTTTTGTGGGCATCTTCTCTGCTGGTCTGTTGGTAGATAAGATTCCCAAACTGTTATCTTTGAGGATCTTTTGGCTTTTATAGGGCAGAAACCTGCACCCCCCTTTGGCAGCCCCAAAACTGGAGCTCCTGCAATAGCACCCAGCAGGTCCAAGGTACCAAAGGTCCTGCACAGACCAGCTCTGCACAGAACAGCTCCAGCTGGGCTGGAAGGGGAGAGCATGAGAGGATCCCTGCAGGACCAGAGAGACATCCCCACACGGGGCTGCACAGAGCAGTGATGATGAGAAAGTGTAATTAGAACAGACACCTCTCAGCCCACTGCCAGCTGCATCTCTCTCTCTGGTGCTGTCAGAGGACTCAGCCACAGGCAGGAGCAAGCTGCTGCCTTCATCAGCACAGGAGCAGGCTCCCCTCCTCTCCCAGTCCTCACCTAGGTTATGCCCCATGCTTTTGAGGTTGTCCAGATCATCAGACATGGAGTAGGAGAAGTCCATGAGGATGTAGAGATCCACAGGGCTCTCCTTGGGCTGGAAGACATCCATGTCGAAGCTCATCTCCTCCCCAGCCCGCAGCCGCATGAACATGGCCTGGGGGGACACCTGGGTCCTCTGCAGGGATGTGTTGATGCTGGAATTCTGAGAAGGAGAGATGTGAAGGGCATGGGTGGGTGCAGTGAGGAGGAGGCAAGGAGCAGGGAGATGTGTGGGAGGTACAAAGGCAGGGATGAGCTCCCCTCCCTCATGGACTGTCCAACACCCCCTCGTGTCCAGCCAGGCTCCTCCTGCAGAGGGATGGGAGCATTTTGCTGACTTCTGCTCTGCCAGCAAAGTCACCCCAGCCTGGATCAGGACCGGTGATCCACAGGATCCCCAGCCAGCAAAGGCATTGCTTTGGAGCAGTCCCTACATAAACAGCGATCTGATTTGTATTTTTCCTGATGAGGAGAAGGATGAAGGATCCCTGAGGAGGGGGAGCAGGGGCTGTGTCCCCAGCACACACCTTGAGTGTCCTCATCTCCCCCCGGGTGTACACAATGCTGGCCTCGCCGCAGCCCGAGCGCAGCAGGTTCTCCCGCAGGTCACAGCGCGGCTCCTCAAAGCTCTGCCACGGAGCAAGAACAGCATCAGAGCCACAGAGAGCACCAGAGCCACTGGGAAAGGGGGAAATACACAGGGCAGGAGGCAGGGCTCTGTGCATAGAGCTATGAGCCTTTGGGACAGGAGGGGGGCAGAGAGTTCTGTCTGTTCTGTCTCACACAGAACCACCAGCTGAAATGTGACCACCAGTGAGTTACTGGGTTGTGTGGGATAAAACTCCCCCTCCATCCCCTGCACACACTGTTTCTGGTGCACTGACATTTCCTGATAAACCCCTGCATTGCTGCAATTCTGCCCTGGACTCCCCTCCCTCCCCATTTTCAGCACCAAAAGGAAATCCACATTGCAGCCTCTCCCATCCAGAAGAGAAGCTGGATCCAAAGCTGTCCCTGCTCCTGTGTCCCTGTCCCGCTGAGAGGGGTGGGATCCCTCCATCAGCAGGGTGGGAAGTGCAGCCCCAGGCTGCCCCAGAGGTCTCACCTCATCAGTGCAGAAGGAGCAATCCTTATCCACCCGGATGCACTCGGTGCAGCTCTTTGCCCGGGACAGCACACAGCGATTGTCTGCCAGGAAACACCAGGGATGGGGAAAACAAAGTGGGAGGTGTGAGAAAGGCTGATCCATGGAGAGATGGAGGTTTTGCCTGGTTAGTGGAAACTGGCTGCAAAACAGCATTTGGTAGCAAGGGAGGTCCCCAAAAGCTGGGGAGATGGAAAACAGCAGGAAAAGCACACAGCAGGTGTTCTCCACATGAGGACTGGAGCTTCTGGAGCCCAGGACAGGCACACACAGTCCCCAAGAGGAGGTGGCAGGCAGAGCTACCACAGCTCCACTCACTTTTGCTCCATTGGCAGAGGCTGGTGGTGCAGAGCAGGGACAGGAGCAGCAGCCTGGCACACACCCGTGGCAGCAGATTCATCCTCTTCCTCCTGAAACGAAGGGATTGTGACATTGCAGAGAGCCAAGAGATGGAAATGGCCCTGGACATGAGCAGGGCAGCCCCCACAGAGCCCCTTCCCAACCCCAGCAGGCTGGGACAGCCCTCCCATCCTGGGAAAGCCAAGCCTGGAAGCAATTGCTGAGCTCTGCAGGGCACTAAAGGAAAGCCAAGGATGATTTGTCCTCTGCTCAGGCATCTGCAAAAGGCTCAAAATTCCTGGCAATGCCACCCCTGTGCCTGGAGCTGTGGTGCCCAGCTCAGCACCAGGGCTGGTGCAGGCAGCTGGAGCACAGGAGGCTCCAGCACCATCCACACGTGTGAGCACTGGCCAGGCCAAGATGTTGCTTTTTCTGGCAGGTTAGGGAAAAAAAATGTTGGAAAACAAAGTGACTGTCAACATCTCTCCGCGAAAGCAACACTGACCCCTCCCTTCAGCTATTTCCCATCACACTAAGAGTTTCCAGGATGGTCAAGCCAACAATAAAGAGAGGGCGAGGCCATGGGAAATGCCAGGCTTGGAGTTTTGGAGTGCTTGAATGAATCCGTGGTTTTGAGAGCCTGCAGCTCCCCCTTGTCCTGTCCAGGGCAGCAGGACCTCTTGATGGACACAGAGATCAAATCCTAAACAGAGGGAACCATTCTCCCTGCATCACACGTGACTGAGAAATCTTGGTGCCATCCAGAAGTCAGCATTTGGATGTGGTAAACAAGAGGCACAAAGCTGGAACTCGAGTTCTGCAGCTGCTGTGCCAGAGGTTCATCCTTGCACCCAGCAGGGAGAGTCAGAGCAGTCAAGGAAAAAACAACAGTGTAAAAGATATCATTAAGGCATCTCCTTCCTGGTAGATGCAATTGTGAAATATAAAATGTGAATGAATTGTCTCACAGCTTCTTGCTGTGTCAGCCCTGACTCTAAAATGAAAAGAATGTGAAAATCACTTAAACCAGGGAAAGGAAACAGGAAAAGTTGTTGTGTGCTGTAACAAGTCCAAGTTCCCTGAGGGACATCCAGCACACAGAGCTGGAGACTCAGCCTCTCACAGCCTGCCCTGGGCTGCAGGGAAAGCCCTGGAAAACCCAGCCTGGTGTCAGAAGCACCAGATCACACTTGGCCTCTGTGAACACACTGAATGCAGCAACTGGTGTCACACAGGGCTCCACCAACCCAGCACTGACACCACAGGACATCTCCCTTGGCTGCACTTGGCTCCTGGTGGGAGTCCCAGGTACCCAGGCAGCAGCTGCCAGGCTTTGGTGTCTGGTTCATCCTGCCAGCTGTGCCACAGGGATTTATCACAGCCATTAACGCCCAGTGGCTCAAACCTGAGCAGCACAGGAGCCTCAGGGCAGCCTCTGCAGGGGAGCCCAGGAGGATTTGCTGCTCCTCAGGAGCTGGAGCCAATGTGCCATTTTGCCAATGAGCTGCTTTTCTTATGGGTAAAATGAACCAGGTAACTGCACCAAGGGAACTCCTCTGCTCCCCTCCCTGCCACACTGACTGTCCCCAGTCAGGCCCTTTGCAGGTTTGGCTTTGTCCCCCCAAACCCAGTTGCAGCTCTGGCTCTGAGGCCAAAATTCCTCGTGCTGGACATGCCTGTGACTCCTTCAGTGCCAGTCCTCACACCAGCACTCACTGACTAATATTGTGTCCCTTGCTACTGATACAGGTGGATGTTGAAACCAGGAAAATCGTTTTTCCCTTGCTCTGCCCCAGCCCAGGACCGTGCTAGGAAGATGTGGGGAGGTGCCAATTAGAGGTGGGATGAAAAGAGAGGAGAGAAATCCTCAGAGCCTGTGGAAGGAAAAGACAATTGAAAACATCACCTGAACACTCAGCAAATCCCATCTCCCACCATGGCATGGGCCACAGGGAAAGGACTGAGTATGGGATGAGACTGCCCAGCTCACCAGGACCTAAAGCCTCTTCCTTTAATCACCGGTTAGGAAAAAGTAACCAAAGAACAGACGGACACACCCTGGGCCTCGGGCACGTAAATTGCCATCCTGTCTTTTCAAGTGCAGAGATAAGAGGCCATAAAATCCTGCTCAATATTAACGTCCTGGTGCCCTGTGAGCCGCCAACCTTCAAGGATTTTGCTGGACAGATGCCAGCAGGCAGGGTGCTGGTGGCACAGAGCATGGCCACTGCAGGAATGCAGCCCGCAAAATTTGTGCAAAAATAGGGAGCGGCCACCCCTGACTTTCAAAAGTGTCCTCTGGAGAGGAAAATGCCACTTTCATTTCAGGAAAGCTGCAGGATTTGGTTGGGTTTTCATGACGACAGCAACAATACATTTTCTGTTCAATTGTGCAAAAGGAGAAAGGCAGAGAGCTCCTGGCTGCACATAAACTTCCTACACTTTCCCAGACCTGCTCCAGCATTTCCTCCTGGTCTGCTCTTGCTCCCCCAGCCCTGCCCCTCAGCACAGCCAGCAAACCTGAGTGTGCCAAGAGCCCCTGAGCCTGGCTACCTCATCCCAAAAATCCAGGCAATGCTCCAAACAAACCACTGGTGCAGTGGGCATGGGGTGGAATGGCAGATGGGGCAGAGGGAGCGAGGAGCAGGTTGTGATGAGCCACAAACAACAGCAGGAGCCTGGTCCCAGCTGCCACATGGGGAACACCCAGCACGATGGGACACAGGAGCAGGAAAGCGAGGGAGATGCTCAAGCAATGAGTTCCCAAGAACAGCCTTTCCTCTCCCGGGTGGGAATTGCTCTTTTCATGGCTGCAGCCGTGGGGGGCTGTGCAGGGGCCTGGCCCTGGTCCCTGGCATCCAGGACCATCCACATGTCCGTGTGTGCTGAGGACAGCGGGGCAGCCACAGCCCAGGGCACAGCTCATGTTCTCTCCCAGTGACACACAGCTGCTGGGACCACGCTACAAAACTCAGAAATTATCAAACCAGACTCCCCCAAACTACCAAACACTCCAGTCACAAATCAAATCATCACTTATCCACAAAATCCCCCTGGTTTTGTTTTGTTGCCTTCCCCAGGTGTGCTCCTGCAGCTGGGGTCTCCATGTGAGTGTCTCTGTTGCTTTAGCTGCCAGCTGAGCTCCAGAGCCCAGACACGGCCCCAGCACCCTCCAGCCAGGGACAGAACAGGGCAGGAGCCAGCCTGGGCACACACATGGGGCTGCTTCGAGGCAACACCCCCGAGCTGTGCGGGGCTGGTGCCTGTGGTTCCATCTCCTCCCATCTCCTGCTGCTGCCCCCCGGCTCGGGCAGGGGAGCCCCAAGGAGCAGAGGGAGGGGAAGGGCAGGACCCAGCCTGGGGGCAAAATGTCAGCACAGCCCAGGGACGTTCCCGTTCCCTCCATGTGCTCTTCCTGCCACTTTCTCTGCTCCTTTGGCCCCACAAGACACTTTTCCCCTCCTTCCTCTCCGTGGGTGCTCCTCATCCCCATTTCCCCCACCTAACCCTAACAGCCCCCTTTACACCAATCTTCCTCCTCATTTCAGATCCACCAATTTACAAATCCCCCACCACCTACAGCTCAGCCAAGCCCACCCTGAACCCCGCTCTCTCCTCCTTTTCCTGCAGGATTCCCCCATGGCAGGGGCAGCCCCCAGTTCTGGAGAACACCCCCGGTGTGCTCCGGGGGTCGGAGGCACCCCCAGCCCGGCTGACCCTGCACACTTTCAGCCCTGAAAGCTTTCCCTGGGTGCAGCAGGCACAACAGCCTGGAACCGGGCTGGGGGTCAGGGCAGCCCCAGAGCCCTCCAACCTGTCCCCAAAGGGCTCTGCTGTGCTGTCCCACCCCGCAGCCCCTCCGAACACCTGCGGACACAACCCCGGACCCTGCAGCCCCAAAGCCCTGCCCGGCCACCTGCGTTGCCTTTCCCAGCCAGCCCAGAGGCACCGGAGAGCCGAAATCCGGGGAAAGGCAGAGGGAACAGGCGGGCAGGGCTGAGCCCCCCGCTCCTGTCCTGCCCACCTGCCCGTGCACTCATTCACTGCCCGCTCCATCAGCGCAGCAGAGCACAGATGAATTAATTCCACAAACCTCATTAGCGCTGGGTCTGACTCAGTCCAAATCCTGCAGCAGCCCGAATAACAGCACAGCAAGCCAAGAAATTCTTCCGAAGGCAGAGGGGGAACGTGCTGCTTCGCTGCTGCGATTTGATTTCCAGCTTTGTGCTTTTCTTTCTTTTTTTTTCTCCCTCCTCTCTATTTTGAGTCCCTTTTCTCTTTCCGGTTAAACGTCCAGTGCCGGTCCGGCGGGGAGCGCAGCCAGCCCGCGATCCCACATCACTCCCTGCGGATCCTGCACCTTCCACTCAAATATCCACTTTGTTCTCACGGCCCCTCCCGAGGGGCTGGCAGGGAGGAAAAGGTGCGAGCTGCGATAAATGAGATTGGATCCCAGGTGAGGAGAAGTTTTATGGCAGCTGGGAGGGAGGAGGGGGTGCCCGTGACGCAGGGCTGGCGTTCGCTGCTCCCTGCACACCTGGCCGGGCAGGCACAGCCCTCCGGAGCCTCCCTCCCAGCGGGCACATCCCACGGGAAAGGGAGCGGGCAGGGAGCCCGGAGGGGCTGCTCTGCTCAGGGCACAGCTGGGGGAGCTCCCCGACCTCCCCTGGCAGGGTTCTCCTCCGAATTTCCCCCTGGCACGACTGCGAGGTGTCACCTCTTGCTGAAAGAGCAGAATTCCTGATATTTCAGCAATTTGATGTGCCGAGCCCAGCCTCGGTGTTCTGTGTGCACAGAGGATGGATCCTGCTTTATGGGCACAGCACCTGCAGCAAACCTGCCTGGAGGGTCCGTGCAGCCCCTTGTAGCACCAGGAACGAGTTCCCATCCCTGCCTGCATCCCAGGAACAAGACCCATCCCTGCCTGCATCCCTGCATGGCCCAGGGCTGCACAGGCAGCAATCCCACAGCTGATTCCAGTCCTTCTGCTGGATCCAAACCCCCTTCCCCAATCCAGGAACAGCAGAGGAGGGTTTGGAGCTCAGGTGAGGTTGTTTTTCTGTCCACAGCACCCTTTTGCTTTAGGGTCTGGGGTTGATCACAGCTCAGAACCACTCACATTTCACAGAGTGGAGCACACACATCCTGGAGCAGATGCAAAGGCTCCATTTCAGCTCCCTGATAGATCCTCACAAGGAAAACTGCATCCCCTGAGCTTCAACACAAACAATAGCAACAGCCAGATGAAAAAATGGCACATTTCCTGCCTGACTTGGAGACTGAAATTCTGAGCAGGGCAGTTTTGCCCTCCTTGCTGTCAGTGTGGTGTTCATTACAGAGGCTGCTGCTCACCAGAACTGATCAGAAGGTGAGGAGCAGGATTCCTTTCACTACAAGAAATTAAGAAACTCAAGTTAATATATGCAAACTGCCGTAGCCTCGGGATAAAGGAGGATGTGCTTGTGCCATTAAAGAGTGCAGCAAATGGGAAACAGGCAGGGGTGCAGGGGAAGATGGCCCAGGCAGTTTAAATCTGGCATTTCCGAGTTTCCCAACACATGACTTGGCAGCCCCAGCCCTTTTGGAGATGTGATTTCCTAGATTTAAACAAAAGTTCTGAAAATTAAGGAGGCTTGCTGTTGTTTATTTTTTTAAAAAAACATGTCAAGACAGCAACTGCAATATGGGAGCTGGGACATGAGACAAAATAAAGGCAGAGCAGGACCAGGCTGTGAGTGCTGGTGCTTGAGCTGCTGGTAGAGCAGATCCCATGGAGGGACTGAAGGCAGAGGGTTCTGCTTTGCCTCAGGAGCCACAGCTGCGGCAGATGTTGAACACTGCAGATGAATTAAAACTGGGTTTTTGTTCCCAGGATGGGAGGGGAGCTTGTGCTGGTGCTCACAGATGTGTCTGGTCACCTCAGCTGGCCCTGTCCACCAGCAGCACCCAGCCCTGCCAGCCCCACCCCACCTCCCACTGCTGCAATTTTTCTCTTTGAGGTAAGAAAGCTGCAAGCAAGAAGCAGAGTAGTAAAAAACCCAGTTATTTCAGTGATAGATCCCTAACAGGAATCCTGAAGCCAACCCCAAAAGCTCATGAGCACCCACCCACCTTCTACCACAATACCATGTCCTGATTTCCTGGATGTTCTCCTTTCTCCACCTACAATGGAAAATGGTTTTTTTGCCTCCTGTGGAGGAGCTCTGGTCTCACCTGCAGACCCTGACAGCCCCAGGGCTTCCTGGCACCTTCCTCTGCCTCCCCTTCACCCCTGCAGCAGCAAGGAAGAACCAGCTCCCTTCAGCATTTCCAGCTGTGAGGTGAAGCCCAGTTGAACCCTCTGGTGCTGCCAGAAGAGCTCAATACCAGTTTTGCACCTTTCTTTGAAACACATCCCCCAGCACCTAAGAGATTCCAAGCCCAGGGAACATGAGTTTTCAGGGCTGATAAAGGCACTTTTCCAATATAAAGGAAACTTCACCACCAAATTTTTAGAGCAAAAAAGCAGAGAGGAATTAGAAATTTTCTGTAAATATAAAAATTTTTAACTTCATCCTGTGTTTAAAACAAAAAAAAGTTTTTTATGAGTTGTCTTTCAGGCAACTTCTCCAAATTACTTCCACCAAGGAAGAACATCTGGTGAACTCAAGTTCTTGCCTTGGTTCCATACCTTGCTCTCCCTGCCTGCTGGATCAGGCTTTTGCCACACAAATTTGCAGTTTTTAAGAACAGAGGACAGGGACTTTAGAGGCAGGGTGAGCAGATTTCAGTGCAGATGGCTCCACCACATCTCACAGCCACATTTGTGGTGAATCTCACATTTATAAATCACTGAGTTTCTGCAGTGGCATCGTGGCCTAGAAATTTTTGCCCTAGGAGGGAAAGCAAGTAATTTTATAGTTCACACGAAATTGCTCTCTCTGCTGAGACTATCAGTCCTAGTGCCAATTACTCATAATTACAAGTGATTGCAGGGTTAATTATTTTCTTTTTTTAATGCCACGCCAGCTTGCAACAGAGCCTTTCTTCTTTCTGTCCTGCCACCACAGTGTGCCTGGAGACAGCTTTGGGGCTTTCCCTAGGTCTTTATTGAGCAGTTACAGCCAAAATCCTGCTGCTGGAGCACATTCATCCCCTTTTTAAATTCTGTAACAACACAGATTACTAAAAGAAAAATAAACACTTAATCCCATCACTGCACTGTACACTGTAGTGACAATATCCTGCTATGTGGCTTAAATAAAAGGAATGTGTAATAATGTATTATTAAAGTACATTAATGTGCATATAATTTATTGCACTAAATGATCTCTGTGCAATTAAAAGTGCCAGATGAAATCCTGCCATATTCTCTCTCTCAGCCTTTCCCCCAAGGCAGCATTAACTACACATGCCCCCTGTTTTCCAGGGGATGTTCCTTGTCATGAACATGTTCCTCAGGGAAAATCTCTCTGATGGACACCCCTGATGAACATTTCCCTCTGGGACAGCAAGAGGGAAGTAGGACACTGAAAGAAAACATCAGTAAAGGATCCAGGATACAATTTCAGTCTGGGACAATTCTATCACCTAATTCAGGGATACATCAGCACCTCAGCTGCCAGAGGCTGGGCACACACTGATGTCTTCTCTGCAAAAAAGGCAAAACCTTTCCTTGTGAACCCCCAGAGCTCTGCTCTTTGCTGGCAGCACAGAGCACGAGCCCAGCCCCAGCCAAAGACAAGCTTCAAATAAACAAAGAGCAACGATTGGAAGTCATTGGTGTCCATGGTTCTCGCTTAGAACAAAAGGAAGGAAGTGGAATATAAACAGTGAGAGGAACAGCAGTGCAGGGAAGGCTCAGAGGTGGAAAACTGCTCTGTGAAAGCCATGCAGGAATGTGCTGAGGTAAATGTTCCCCCCAAAGGGAAGAGGTGGGGGGAACTTTCAGGGGGTCTTGAGCCTCCACAGCAATTCCTCTGAACATTTCACATTAGACAGTCCTGGGGAGCCCTGCTGAGAAGATCTGCATTTCTCACTCCCTCTCTGGAGATATTGCAGAACTGTCTGGACACAATCCTGTGCCAAGTGCTCCAGGAAAAGCCCTGCTTGAGCAGGGAGGCTGGGCCACTGCAGTCCCTTCCCAGCCTCACCCATCCTGTGATTCCCTGCAGGTACCAACTCTGGGCTTTACCAGGAGGGAGCAGCTCATACCTTTGAGGACTCTCTGGGCACATGACAAAGCCCACCTGTTTGAGGGACTTCTCCCTCAGTGGAGCAGAGCTGGAAAGGAGCTCGTGTAGGTGCTGGCTCCATCACCCCCTCACTGCTGGAGCTGTCATCAGCAAAGCCTTGGCAAGGAAGATTCTTTCTTTCATTTTTTGTTCATCTCAGTGCACAACTCCCCAAAACCAGACAGTGCAGCAGCAATCCAACTAAAACATAGCTTCAGGTGCTGCCATTCCACGGTTTGAGGTGGGGCTGGCAAGGGCTGCCCTCCCCACCTGCTCCTGGGCCCGGCAGCACCCAGTGAGACAGAAAATAAAAGAGTCCTGAACACACAAAATCCCTTCCCACACCAGCATCAAAGGAGGGCAGATCGCTAAAGCACAACAAGCAAATAGGAGAGAAAATCAACACCTCGGGGCATGGAGGTGGAAGAAAAGACTTCAGAAGGGAGAGGGAGAGCAGAACCAGCTCTGCCAAGGATGACTTCACTACTGCTGAGACAGAGACAGACTTGAACGTGGAGTTTCAGCTGAGACAAAGCTCCTGGAGCTCAGAGACACCACTGCTCAGGAAGGAGATAGGCAGAGAGAAGAGAAGCCCTGTGCTGCTCAAGGAGCAGAGGCTGTAATTCTTGGACTAAGGAATGATGAAAATGGGACTGGTTTTACTCTCCTGGGTATGGTTACATCACTTTGGAAGGAGAGGTACCAATGAGCATCAACACCTCTTAGAGTCACAAGTGCAGCCTGAGCAGTCACTGTTGCAGCAGCATAAGGAACTTTTTCTCTGTGCCAGCTCTGAGTTTGCCTCAGGGCACTCTGGAGTGCAGCTCAGTCCTCAGGGCTGCTCGGCACCCAGGCACTGACACACTCAGCAGGGCTCACACACCCAGAGCTCAAAAAAAACCAGTCCAAACTCCTGCCTGAGGGCTTCAGGCCATGGTTCCCAGGCCAGGAAGGATCCTCTTCCCTCAGGACATCACCCTTGTGTGCCTGATGTTCCCTCCAGTTTCTCAGGGGCACTGACTGACCACGTCCCAGCAAGTCATCAATCTGTCCAACCCCATTCTTAGAGCAGGGAAAGCTTTTCCCTCAGAACTGCAGTTTCCAACCCGAGTATCCATCTTTTACCTCCAACACAACATGCAAGACAAACAAGAGCAGTGAGTGACTGGCTGCAAGTTGTTTTTTTTAGGGGTAAAACCCAAACCACGCCTGTTTCAAGCTGTTTCTCCACTGCAGAGAGCAAACACCAACTCCTGGGAGTCAGGAGGGAATTGCTAGAGCACAGCCCAGCCCTGGAGGTCTCTTGCAGAAGCTGTTACTGCAGGAGTCTGGAAGCTGCTGCTCAAGGGGTCTCATGGCAACTCTGCTCAGCAGAGCTCAGGAAGGTTTCTCCTCATCTCTCATGCAGCAGCAGCAAACCCCTGTGATGAGCAGTTCCCACTGCTCCAGAGGCTGGACAGGGTCACTCAGTGCCACTCCCTGCTGCCACAGCAAAGCAGGAGCTGAACCACAAATTCCCAGTTCTGATCCTAAAATCCACAAAGCCATGCAGAGCTTTGGAATGACTGTGGATGCTGCAGAGAGAGGAGGAAGAGGGCACAAGGAAGGAGTGGGGTGCCAGGATGTGTGATATGAACAACATACATTGAAACACTGTTCAGTACCTTCTGTAGTGGGATTCAACCCCAAGAACTCCAGCAGTTGCCCTGTCAGGAGATTAACTGGAAAGATGATCAATAATGTGGTGGCATCAGGCTCCCCCAGTTCGTGCTCACCCTCAGTGGCAGAGCTGTTCCTCCCCAGGATGGGGATGGAGCTAAAGCTCCTTCACAAGCTGCAGGAGCCAAGCCAGCAGCCCAATGCAAAGCAAATTAAGAGGTTTCCATCTAACTACTGTCATGGCTTTTGATGTTTTATTGCTTTAAAAAGAACAATTCCACCATGTCCCAAACTTCCCATGCTACAGTCATATCACTCCTGGGTTTAGCTCCCATGAGCATTCCTGCATACACAGATGTTTTTGGGGTTTTTTTAAAAGCTGAAATGACCACCAAGACAAAGTTTTCAACATATTTTAAAATGATCTAAAACCAGGATATCAACAAGCAGGATACCAACCTGTTATTTCTACCTTAAGTCTCCATAAATGCAAAGTCTTGATCAGGGGTAACACAAACTACATAAAAAAAAGAAAGGAAATTTAAAAAAAAAAAAAAAAAAAAGCAACCTCAAACCACTGCATTCTCAGAAACTTACACTTTTGCTGATCTGGCAACCATGTCTCCTATCACTGCTTATACACCAGGACAAAGAGGCTCTGGATAGAAATTTAACTCTGAAGAAATGCAGACACATCAATGACACCAGGCTTTTTTTTAAAAGACTTTGCAATTTTTATACAACAAAATTTTCAACTGAAAATACTTTTTCACAACAGTGGAGCAAGCAGTAACTGCCATGTGTGCATTCACAGAACATCACGAGCTAAAACAAAGATGGACAACATCACAAACAGGATCAGACACTCTCCTCTGCTTATCTGCTGTCCAACCTCATTCCGTGGCAATGGAAGTGTTTTCTGCACAGGTCTTTGCAAGTGAGTTCACAAATCAAACCTCTACAGCTTGAGGGTTCTGCATAGAAATCTCCATCCCTGGGAGATGGCAACAGGATGTTCCAGCACAGTTTCCACAAGGGTTCCACAGTTTCACACTAAGAACTACACAGAGAGCACAGGGTACAGGTGTCAGTGCTAGAACAGAGTGAGCCTACACTCACTGATCAGTTTGCTTCAAGTCTCTGCTACACATCTGGACGTGGACACTGAGTGGTTGTCTCTGCTTCAGCTCCCTCAGAACTGAGCTGGCTCTGGAGGGAGGCACCTACACAAGCTGCAGGCAGCCCTGGAGCACCACCTGGCACACACAGGGGTAACACTGACAGTCCATCACTGCTTGCCCTTTTAATTTATTTTCCTTTTTCCCCCTAAACCAAACTTGCAAGTAGGTAAGACCCCAATGCAGTAATTAATAAGCAAACTTTTACAAGCTGACTCCAGCCTTCCTCCAGCACAACACAGGCAGCCTGGTTCTTCTCCCAGCAAGCAAAGGCAGAGGCATGGTGGGCAGAGGTCCATTCCTGTGGGCACACAGCTGGCATCCTGCTCCTGCCCCCAGCCTTCCAAAGGGGAACTGTGGGCTGCTTCAAAGAATCCTGTCATCTTTTACCAAAGGAGAAAGCCACCCCTCCCTTCCAAGGACAATGGCTTCAGTGACAAACAAGTCCAAGACTCCAGGCCCAGCACAGCAGTCACTGCTTGGCCTTTTTCACAATGGTGCCCACAGCTGAGATCACTGTGGTTTTGGAGCCACTGGCACTGGTTGTCACTGTGACAACACCTGGCAGTGTTGCAGTGGTGGTGAGGATGGTGGGCTGAGCTATCGTTGTGACAGGGATGGCAGAGTCCCATTTGCTCTTCCTCTTCTGGGCATCTGTGAATTTGATTAAACCAAGCACACAAGGATTAGCAATACCTTAGAGCTCACCAATCCCTTCCTAACACCTTGTCTTGTCAACCCTTAATATCCCTCTGCTTGACTGGACAGCTTCCCCTCACATTAACTTCAGCATACACTGGCAGTAAATGGTGAGGAGGAATAACAACTCTTCTCTGGGGGCACCAGGAGTCAGAGCAGAACTTTAGAACTGAACTCCAGCCAAAGTGGAGACAGGATCACTCACTCCCTGCCCCAAAGCAGATTTAATTTCAACAGAGCACATGTATCCCACTTGCTCAGCTACAGGCACTGACACACTCATCAGCCCCCAGTGATTTTTCTCCTCTCCCTTCCCCTCAGTTTCCAAGGCAGGAGAACGATTTCCAAACCTCAAAATCTATCAGTCCCAGGAATATTCTACAACCACAGACAGCAGCAGGCCTCTTGACCCACTAATAAGTCTCCTCATTATCCACCTGGCCCCAGCCTTGCACTCCAGGACAGCCATGGAATACAGGGAATAGAGGAAACCTAGTCCAACACCCCTTAGAAGAAACACTGCCTTGCATTATCTACAGGACCATTAAGGAGCCTTCAGGCTTCAGGAAGCACTAATCCCAGCATTACTGCAGCTCAAGGGGTACATTCACAGCTATTCTTTACCTCCCACAGTGGTGCTGGACGTTGTGGTGGTTGTGGAAGCAGCACTTGTTGTTGTACCCTTTTTAGTGCCAGTCACAAATTCAATCTGGGAGGGAAAGACACACAGGAGAAAGGGGAGAAGATAAAAAAAATGAAGTGTTAAGATACAGTCTTTTTTTAATCCACAGCACCTCTCTATGTTTTTTAAAAACAATTTTAATGTGATGTAAGACCCTGGACTGGCTCTGAGTTGCCCATCATGCAGGAAGGCAGACACAGAGTTCAGGTCGTGAGAATTAAGGATTAATTAAGCTGCAACCCAGCTCCTAAGTCTGACATAATAAAAATCTGTTTGTCAACTGCTACAAGCACAAGGTTTGATACAGCTCAGACAGCATATATCCTGGTCATTAAACACTGTATTTATACATTTAGAAGTTTTTATAATTTTTCCTTTGAGGAACATGCAAGGCAAGTCCCTGCTTGCACAATTTTCTGTGACTGCACCACAGCAGGAACCTGGCAACAAGAGCTCCAACAGCACTGCAGCCTCAGAACTGCAGATCTGGGCAAGGCCATGATCAGATACCCGGGCTACTGTGCTAAACAACAAAACAAGCAGCAAGACACAGCATGCACTGCACAAAACACCCTCCATGTACTGAGATGGAAGGAGTCTTCTGCAGCTTAGGTGGCAAATCTCTAAACACATTCTAATGTCAGGCTTAAAGAAAACATAGGACAGGAATGAAATCTCTTCCAAAGCATGCCTGTGTTCTTTTTGGGCCATGTCTAAGAATAACTGGGCTTGTCACAAAATGCACAAAGTTAAAATAGGCCCAGATTTTCTGGAAATTGGATGCAACAAGGCAGTATCACAGAGAACAGAAAGCAGATATTGTCTCACACTGAGACATGGTGAGGAAATTAAGCTTTAACTAGGATAGGCACCAGGCAAAATGTCATAAATTAAGGAAAAGGTTGTTCTTTATTCATTATCTAGCCTGTATCTGAACTTACTGTATGCCATTTTTAGAGCCCTGGTTTAAAAATACTGACAAAACAGCAGGAAATCTGTGGAATAAACAACCTATAAATGGACCTATAAGGAAGGGCAAATAATTTAATCTGTGCAGTTTGGGAAAAGACATGCAAGGAGAAAGGAGAGATCTGGGATAAAACAAGTAGTTCCAGCACAGAAATAGCAAAGCAACAGATTGAAATTCAGCAGGGAAAGAAGCAGAAGCCCTGCACCTGCAGCTCTTTAGGTTTTGAGTTGGTACCTTTGTGCGTTCCTTCTTGGCCTTCTCCAGTTTGTCCATCTCGATCTTCTGGGCTTTAGCTGAGAAAGAGCACAAGATGTGAAGCACTGAGAACAGTAAAATTCTATGGTTCTCATTCACACACTTTCCATGATTTAAAAAAAAAATAGATTCAAATTCTATATAGAAAAATTAAACTGCCTTGAAAGCAACTGCTGCTTTTTAAACAAATCATTGCAGCACCAATTTAATGATTTGAGAGATGAAAACATTGCAGAACCAATTTAAATTAAAAGTCTTTCCAAACTGATGGAGCATCAATAACATTCAGGCACATCCAACCAGAATGGAGTCATTGAAGAGCAGCATGTGATGACTTCTCATTTATACAGAAAGTGAAGTCTCCAGTGCAGTTAATTAAGTACAAAACACAAAGACCTAAGCTAGGACAAAAAAAAGAGAGACTTCCTGGAATTACCTAGTGCCTCGTAATATGAATCCTCTGACCAGCCATGAGGATCAAACATGTCCTGAAAAAAAAAAAGAAACAAATCAGATTAGGGCTATTCCCACAGAATCACAAAACCCAGTGCAAAAATGTTTTAGGTATTTCTGTTCTCTGATGATAATCAGAGGTGACAATGAGAACCATCACTGATTTCTTCCTGTATCCCAGTGACACAAAGATCCCATCAGACTTCCCTTTATGGGACCTTGCTCAGCTGTGAATTAAGAAACAGCTTTGAAGCAAGAAGGATGCTGGGGTAAGTCATGCATTTTTCTGCTACTCAGCTTCTTTCCCCCCTCAAGCAGCTCCATTCACATCTCCACACTTCAGCAGTTTTTGTGCAGAATCACTGTAGCAAAGGCTGAGGCACTGAGACTCAGTGCTACACAAAAATGTTCAATTCACTGCAGAGACTCAGGCTGAGGTTGACCTCTAAGCAAGCAGGCTCAAGAAAGCCTGAGGTGAGACTTCACACCTCTCTGTTTCCTTTACCCACTCCTTTTCCAGTGAAAAGCACTGCCCCTCACCTTTGGATAATTTGTACCAAGTTCATCAATGGAACAAAACTGGATCAGCTTTTCATAGATGCTGCAAAGGAAAAGCAAGAGGTCAGAACAGAAGCAGGGAGGTAGAAGGGGGCAGAAGTTTTCAGATGTGTCAACAGAGAGAGGCTGTCACCTCTTCACCCTACAAAGTGAAATGAGAACCTGGGAAGCTACACCTGCTATGATGGATGTGACACTCATTATCCACAGTATTCCCTACTCCCCAAAACATCTCCCAGAACAGTCACACCTTCTAAAGGACTTCATCCTGAGCCTTCACATTTAAAATCTAACCAACATACCAACTCCAGCTGCTGCTTTACCAAACACAAAGGAGAGTTTTACTGTTTCAGTCATGAAGTTGAGAAACACAATTTGTAAGCAGCAGTCCTTCCTGCTCAGGATCCTTCTGCTACAACTCCAACAAAGAAGAAGATTCTTCAAATTCATTCTGTGGTGCTGTGGTCACATGAAGAGATGGTGGCTCACCTGGGATTACGGAATTCTTTTTTCCTCTGGATGATGTAGTTCATATCCATGCCCTCTTTCACCTTCCTCTCATACAGCTTTTGAATTTTATCCTAAAGAAGAAAGGTTATAGGGTGAGCCAGGATGAAAAGGAGGAGCACACCAGCTGACTACTGTACAAGTGGAAAGAAGCCAACTGAACCAGTGACCTACTTGAACATCAGGGCCAGGTTGCTTAAGAGACATTTCTTCCTTGAGTGCCTGAAATACCTTCATGAATTGTCCTTTTCCTTGGAAAAGGAATTATCTTTGCACTTCTGGAAGGCTTTGGAGATTAAAGATCTGCATATAAGGCAGTTTCCTCCTTCCCAGTCTGTTGTTTCCTTTTACAGCCATGACACAGAGAAGCCAATTCTGAAATCCAGAGGTTGTCCCACAACTCACAGCAACCACCAACACCCACCTGCAGCCTCAGGTGAGCAACTGAGAAACAGCAGCTGGGCTACAGGGCAAAGTTCCTGCTCATCTGTTACCCAGGCAGAGCTAGAGCCAAGTTCTGCTGGAGAACTAAAGCCAGTGTGATCATCAGGTATTGCTGGGGGTGCCCACTGGCAGCCAAATGCTCTTAGGAACAATGTGCTCATAAATCCCTGCCTTGGTACCAGTCAGATGGAATCAGCTTCTCTTTGCACAAACCCATGCCAAAGGCAACTTAACTGACTCAGGTTGCAGATGTCAAGCAGTCTGCTCTCCAAAAAGACTAAAAGATTTCATATCAAACATGATTTTTTCCTTCCTCAGCAAGGTGGATGAAAGCATGTAAAAGTATTCCTGCTCTGGAGATGGTGAAGGGACAGCAGAGGCAGGAGCTCTCACACAGATCACACAGTTAAGTGGCTCTGCTAAAACATCCTCAGTAATTTCCATCATCTCTTCATTATGACAGCAATTTTTCATGAACAAGAGGCACACAAAACAAGACCAGAGGCTGGGCCTTCAGTCTTTCAGGATGGGAGAAGCTGAGTCAATTTTCCTTTGTTGCTTCTGGCTAAGTCACTTCATGTCTCCCTCCCTGGACAGTGAAACACAGAGCTGACTATTGTTCAGGGGCTTGCTGCAGCCTGAATAAAGGAGGATTGTTAAGGGCTGATATGAAACTCAACGACCTTAAAAAAACTTCTGTAAGATAAATTTTCATCAGGTTGACACAAAATCAGCAAAAGGAAATGACACAGTCTCCACATCCAGCACACACATTGAGGTTTGAAGGAACAAACTGCAAAAAGGTGAATCTGGGGAGTAGAAATGGTTGAATAGGTGCTCCCTTTTATCCCCTCCCCATGGAGTAGCAAAAAGGTTCCCCAAGTTCACAGATGAGCAACTACTCAGTCAACTTTATAACAAGAAATCCTCCCTTTGGCAGAGTTCAGTTTATCAGAGGAAAAATTTGACAAAAGAACAAATCACCAGTGAAAAGCCCAGACAATTTTGCATTCTAAGAACAATCCCATCTCCTTGCTCAAAGTGCTCTAAGATGTGGTTTGACCTGCCAAGAGAGGACAAGCTCCCCTTTGATGTAGCACACTAAACTTCTGTCAAAAGGGAAAAACTCTGCTTTATTCTGTCTGTCCTGTCAAGCTCTGTGCATTCCTCAGGTCTAGCACACTCCAGTTCATTGACATCAGAACAGCAAAATCCTCCTACAGCACTAGAGGAGGTTTGGGTGTGCCCAGGTATGGTGTGTGGAGAAGAAAGCATCATCTGGATGGTGAGTCACTCTGAATCACCACTGCATGTGGTGCTACTTTATAGAGCAGTCCAGGAATGATTCTTTACTTGTATTTCTGCTGGGCAGAAAATCAGAGTTAAAACTCAAGTATGTGTTAGGAGACAGCAGTCCCTGCTCTTTCATTTGCACTCAATGAGAGCACAAAAAGTTACTGCAAACTTGGTCACTGCTGTTATTTGGGTGTGCACCAGAGAAAACATGCATTTGTGTTCTTTTTGTTGCCTCTAAGCTAGAGCCTTCCCTCTAAATGTTTACAATCCAGAGGCATGTAGGTGGAAAAGGAATCCAGGCATTGCTGCCTCAACTATTCCAGTTTAGGGGATTTCAGGCTGTATAGAAAAACAGTTTGTTCTTTGCTAGGGAGCTGAATTTGCTGAGGTAAGAGGAAAGCAGCCCTGACAGTAAACATTGCTTTGGTGTCACTGCTGGGATCAAGAGTTGTTTTAAAGCATAAATAACCCACAGAGGCTGGAAAACAGCTTAAAGCTGCTTTGAGATTCCTAAAGTAGAACTGCTGTAAAGCATTAACACGGTGCTGGAGCTTTGTCTTGTGCAAAATTACTGAGCAGGGTTCCCCAATACACCCTGAATTACAAGTCTTTAAAAAAAATAATAAATGAAGTGCACTTATACCAACCTGCAATTGGTTAGAACATCTGCCAGGAGGCTCAGGAGGGATTTTGATCTCATCTGGAGACATGTTCCGCACTCTCTCTGAAAAAGAAGCTGGAGAGAGCAAACTGGGATGAGTTCTGGCACTACTGACAGGAATTTCAGCCATACAAGTCTTTAAATTTGTTTTATGTCTTTGTCAGCACTACTCCCTCATTGGGAATCCAAGGCAAAGGTGGTGAGAATGCTGAGAATGGTACTTGTGGTGTTTTCAAGGTGCAACTAAAGAACCTCAAGGTTGGGTCATTAGAAGAGAGATGTGATGCTTGTTTTATTGATACCTACACTCTTGGAGAACTGGAGAATGCATGGGGAGGAGCAGATCCATTTTCTGCAGTCTGGCCCTTTGCCATTTTGGGGGAGATAATCATTTGGTGACTATTTAGTTCAGGACATACCTTGAACCAAAATGGTTCAAGGAGAGAACAACGCTCCCCAAGGCTGTCAGGAGTTAACCACAAGAAATTCCATTTCATTTTTAAGTTAACACTTCCTTAACAGGCACTTTGATCCTTGCTTACAGAGACAGACTACTGCTAGAAAGAACAGCTCATCCTGCAGGACTGGGAACAACCCCATCCAGACTGCCAGATTTCCACAGCTGTTTGTACTGGGATATACTGCTAAAGGACCTGATTGCCCTGTAAGATTGATTTACAGAGTTATCAGCAAAAGAAATGGCCACATTTCCCCCCACTACCATGGGAAACCCAGGCAGTTTTCTGGCCAAGCCTTGCAGTAGAGATTTGTGCCCCATTTAAGTAGCTGGGACTGTTTTCAATGATTTGTCCAGGGAACACATCCCAGAGTTCTCTGTAGGGGATAAGAGAGCTGAGAGCAGCACAGAAGTCACATAAGCAAGTTTTTCACATGTACAGCTCCTCAGCTACACATTCCTCCATAAAGCTGCCTGAGCTGCAGCTCCAGCACCCAGAGCTCAGCTCCTCTGAATAAAGGCCAGGAGGGCCCAAAGGCCAGGCAGGGCTGCTGGAACTCCAGAGAGCTGAGGCTACAGACAAACACCACCACACACCATCAGTGCTGCTACAGTTTCCATGTCCTTTGTGAAAATATGAAACACTAAGGACAACATCCTTTGGAGAGGAAAAGCTGGCAGGAGAGCACTCATTCTATTTGATCAAGATGTTGCTGAGGGTTAAATTCTTCAACAGTTGCCAGTAATGAACAAAAAGTGTCCTTTGGCATTTACCAAGTGGGAGCCTTTATGGAAGGAGGAAAGCTTGCCAGAATCTCCAAAGAAAGGCAGGCAAAGGGAGCTCCCTGACAACAAGGCACACATTTATTACAGGTTACAGCTGCTGCTGGCATGGGGAGGCCTCTGGGTTAATTAGAGCTTCAGGAAAGCCAGAAAGACAGTGGCAAAGACAAAGGTAAAAGCTGATTAATGGCTTAAGAGGTTCACAGCATCAGCAGAAACACTAAAAAAAAAAAAAAAAAAAGGCCATTAAATCCAGACTTTATACAGCAAAGTAAACACCTGAAAAATATTTTTAAAAAATCAAGCCTAGCTCCCCATTACACATCCCACAACCCCCCTTGTCTATGCAGATGAGCCACAGAGAAACAAAACATTTATGGGAAGGGGAACTGTGTGCTCATATAAACTCAGGAACTCTGGCAGGACCTCTGTTTTACCAGCAAAAACCATTGAAGTCAGAAGAATATCTTCAGCAATCCATTCCTTGGAAAATAAATCATCTTGGAGGCACAACAAGAGCTCCCAACGAGACAATATATTTTGATGCATGACTTTTCAGATTGGTGCTCATTTCCTCTTTTGTTGGAGCCTTGTGAAAACAAATTTTTATCAGCATTATGGGGGGAAGCATCTTTTAATGGTTTACAAGGGACTGGAACTAAGGAATCTTTGCCTCCTGCAATCCCACCAGCAGCAAGGCAGGACATGCACCTCATAAACTGAGCACAAACTTGCAGCATTAGTCAGTTATTTCATCACTTTACAGCCAGACTGAGATGCCACATCAATAGTAAGAAAAGGGTGAGTTTAAGGGTGAGTTTAACCCCTCTGGGCTTATTTACAGTAAGGAAGTACAAATTATCCATGCCCTCCAGCAAGTCCTCAAACTTGTTGCCTAAACAGACAGAATGGTTGAATCCACAGCATCTTCACCCCAGCTCTTTCCCTAGAAATCCTGGCACTTGCATGTATGGCCACACACTCCTGTATAAAACATTTTGTGCTTTCCATGTCCCAAGGGCAGCTTTCCACCATCCCTACAGCAGTAACTGCAGATGAACAGCTCACAGCAAGGTGTGTCCTCACAGGATACATTCAACTGCTCTGTGCATCCTGTTATTCCTGCCATGATCAAAGTTTTACTTTGCCATGAGTCACAGGTAGTGACACTGGCTTCAGCCCTAAATTTGCCCTTTGATTTGCAGGCTCACAGCCTAGAGGATCTCTAAGTGTGGACCTCAGGAAGTGGCTGTTGGCACAATTAATCACTCCAGACACACCCAGATTCTGGCTCACAGTAAGTAAATATCTTCCCCAATCAGATTGTCAGTCCTGACAAAGAACTGAGGCTGTGAAGCAGACCCCATGAGTCAGATGGGGGTTCAAGAAAGCAGGGGCCACTGCCCCTGAAAGCATCCTGCTGCTAAAGGACACTTGCTGGTGCTTAGTGCATGCATTCCCATTCCACAAGCTGGCCTGAAAATTAAAACCTTCATCAGCACAAGCAATGGGTGTTTGTAGCTTTTTGTGCAGTCAGCACATGCACTGTGGTAAAGGAGAGCCACTGTGGTAAAGGAGGGGTACCCTGCAAAGACTCAGCACCTCAGCAGTCAGTGAAGGATATCTGCTCACCCCATCTTGGTGAGGCAGAATATTAAATGGAAATGCTACATTTAACGTGCTTCAGTTTGAGATAGATGGATTGTCACCTGTACCCAACAGCAGGAGACAATCTGCAAAGCAGGAGAGGAAGAGGCACAGTGCAAACTGTGAGCTCCACTTCCAGAAGGAAACAACTGCTCTCAGTCCAAAGGCTGGGCTGGAGGCACTGTCAGAGAGCACACAGGAATTTTGGTTCCTACCCATGGGTAGGAATGTTTTCCAAGTGCAGAGAAAACCAAAGCAGAGAGCACAGGAGCTGGTTGTACAGGACAGACATGGCATAGATCACAGCTCTTGGATTAATGCTGCTCCCAGGTGGAATGAAGAACTCCTGTCCCCTTCAGGGGTCACTTATATGCTGTGCTTGAAGCAGCCACAAAGGATTAGAGGCAGCTCAGGTGCCAGTTTGTTTCTAAAGGTCACGCAACACAAAATAAAACAAGGCAAGAGTGATCAGAGGACAAGGGTTTCCCCTGGAGACATGCAAACCGGTGGTGCCTGGTCTCTAACTGCATTCCCTGGCACTCCAGTCAAGGCTTGGCACAAACCAGGGTGTGGGGGGGTTCTGATTTCCTGGCACCAGAACAGCCAAATCAGAGGGAAGAACTGGAGACAACAACATGCCAGTGAGTCACCCATGCATGGAAGGACACCAGGTCCTTTCTGCTCTGTGGGCTGAGAAATGCAGAGGGGAGACCTGCAACTCAGCCATACTTTGTGCTCTTGTGAACACTGACTTTGTGCTTAGATATCCCAGGAGCTGGAGAGAACATTTCTTGTGATCCAAAAGGTAAACAACCATGCTGCAAAGAACTCCAGGGCAAAAAACCCCTACATCCTAAAAGTATGATTTTGCAAGGCTGCAGGGAACAGCAAATGCAATCTTGTGGCAGCACCATGAACTGTTCAGAGTGGTACAAAAAGCCCAAAAGGACCATGCTGATCCAGGAATCTGTGAAAAGAAGTTTCACTCATATTTCCTTCTCAACAAAAGGGCTGAAACCTTCCCTCTCATTCTGTCAGCCATTGATTATTTGATCACTACTTTGGCATAAGTCAGGACAACCATGCCCATCTCAGCTCATCCCTGCTGCTTTCTTTGTGCCAACTCCAGTGCCCACCTAGCATGCACTAAGCACATCAGGGAATGGTTCCAGCTGGAAGCCTCACAGGAAAAATAAATTTAAAAAAAAAAAAAAAGAAACAACAAAAAAAAGAGCAGTGAAGATGGATCCCCAGCTGGCACCCACTCCCAGAGCTGCTCCAACGTTATTGTGCATCCAGGGGAGGTAAAACACAAACAGTGCTTTTGGCAGGAGCCTCCATTTATTTAATACTTAACAACTGCACAATCACAGACTTTAATAAAGGTGATGCTGAAAAATGTAGGGTTATCTTCTGAGAAGGGCAGGCCTCTACACTTTCATTGCAAAAAGCAGTTGTGGAAAGCTGTCCAAGGAGGACCTTGACTTCCACAGACTGACAGACAAAACCTGAGGTGCCCAGATTGGAGCTGTTATTTGCCTTGTGTCAGAAAATCTTGCACCTTTTTCCATTAAAGAATTTTAACTGTCAAAGTCCAAGTTCCCAATAAAGGGAGTGGTTCTTGCATTACTCCAACTGTAAGTCTCTTCCAACAGCTCCATTTCAACTAGATAAGATATGGTCTAATGGAACAGAGCTCCAGAATCCTGCATGGCAAGAATGCTGACCTCTCATAACCTGCATCTGCACAAAGCCAGCCTGCACACTGCTGTTGGGAAAGAATATCAAAGATAAGATTGCAGAGACCTCAATTCAGGTCTCAGACCCTCCAACACTGTTCACCCATGAGTTGTGACACTCCCAAGTGCTCCCTGTGCTGCTTTTAAACTCATGTGAAAGTCTCAGACATCATGAGAACAAAAAAATCCAGTCTGGGCAGTCACTGGGGAAAAAAACAGAATTGTAACCTGAGTCTTACACCTTCAATAAGAAAGGACTTCCCACTGCATTGCTTCACAACTGCACAGCTTCACCCACATGTAAAATACAGAAGAAAAGAGCAGTTGGCTTGCAGAGATTTTGCTGTACTTTTACCCCAAATGCTGCTGTCTCATCCATGTTTCCAGGGTGCATTTTGAGGCAGATCAGGAGGTTGGAGAAAGATTCCTGTTGCATTTGATGAGATTGGTTGAAGCAGTTTTGCCCTCTAAAGGCAGAAAATCCAATAGAGCAGTTGCAAAGTCTGGGCAGGCCAACTAAAAAGGACTTAAAAATCCCAGTAGATTTTTTTTCATTAGGCTGCTGTGGAAATCAAAGCTGAGCACCTGAGTGTTTACCACCTTAATTTACACTTATCACATTTTATGGCTGAAATATCAAAATTATTTGAGAGATGAAGCAACTTCCAAAACCATTAGTTTTTAATGATACTATTACATGATAGCACCCAACTGCAGGAGTAACCCCAGGAACAGAGGATCAGTTCAAGACAGCCAAAAATTCAATATAAAATACAGTTTCTGTGGAGCTCCAAAGAGACCAAGCAGAGGATTGTATTTCAAGCTGACAACCCTGGACTTTACATGGTGCAATGAATAAATGAGATGTTACAAAAACCAAGTTTTAGCAACCATTAGAAAACACACAGTACTATATCAGTACAGCAGCTGTAAATCTGCTCACATTTAAATGGGGATACTTTTGGTAAATTTTGGAAGCCACAGAACAAATTCATCACTTCTGGTTCTGCTGGCTCTATCTAGATAAAGTTACACTATTGGTTGTAAGCTCATCTAGAAAAACACCAACACTGCCCTTTACATACATATTTTAAACATGAAATATTTTCCTATTTTTAGGCATGAAACCTTTCTCCCAGAAGAAAAGTTCACTGAAAATATTCAGGCAGAAATTGAAACTACAGCATTGCCAGGGCAGAGGGAAGATGCTTTTTACAAAGTGGGACTTACAAGGTCTAATCTTAAAAAAAACCCCAGTAAATACTTCTGAGTGAACTTACCAACTAGCTCCTGAGGATCTCTTTTCTCCACTTCTGAGAATTCCTGCAAAAAGGAGGAAGAAACAGATTTTAATCAAGTTATGCCTCCAACCTAAAAAGCTTTGCTGTTCATTCATTTAGAAACTTACAACTTTATTCTGAGAGAATAAAAATGAACAATGAAACTCAGTTTATCAGATAAGAGGACAATGTCTGGACCAAGGAAAGTCAAAGTCTGACAGGATGCTCCATTTCTTTGCAAAGCTAAATTTAATGAGAGAATTAAGGCTTTGTTTCACCAGGTCTTGAACACTGAATTCCTCTGGAATTGCACAGAAACTGTTGTACTCAAAGCCTTTCCTCAAAACAGATCAAACCATAGAGATTTCATTTTTGGTGACTGGTCCTGGGCACCAAGCAGGAGTCAGAGTTTTAGAGCACAGTTATGTGAGCACAGGCAGGATCCAGCCTGCAGGAGACCCCTTCAGTCCTGGCAATGCCAAGCACAGCCTGTGCAACTGCCAGTGCTCTGAGCAGGATCAGCAATGTGACCACAGCCCAGATGTCCCAGAGCCAGAGCTCAGTGACCTGAGGGCAGCTCCTGATCAGCCTCTCCAGCTTCCCAGAGCTCTGCAGGGTCCCAGGCTGCAGAGGTTTGCCAGATGTGTGTGTTTGATGCTAAATTCATCTCTGCCACTGCACCATGCAGGGCTTTGGCTGGCAAACCTCTCCAAACCAAACTGCCAGAGATTATGGCGGTGCAGATCCCTTGTTCCTGTTTTAGAAGGATGATCCCACTGTCAGTTCTCTTGCTGCTGCATTCCAGGAGTGATACAGCCAACCTGCTCCACCAGAGACTCAAGGCCAAGCTCCACTGGCTTGCAGTGCTCTGCTTGGAGATCTGCACACAGCTAATCCTTGCCTGGTATAGAAATTAAGGACACTTCCATTTGCAGATGTTTGCAGCAGAGTGTGCTGAGCAGGAGGCATTATGTAGGATAAAACACTCTTAAATATGGTTTCACCACACTGAGACCAACACCCAAATATTTTGGAGATCCCAGGAGAGTCACAAGCGAGATATCAAGTTCAGCACAAATAAAATTTCTGAAACAGTACCAGCTGTATCCCAACATTGCCCTCTCTCCCTGCCTCCCTCCCAAAGACCTTTTGTGACTCACTGGACTGTTTGTCCAAAATTCCTCAGTGCCTCCAAACACTGAAGCCATTCATTGAACCTGACACTGACAGAATGCTGCCTCCTTGCTGCTTGGTAACTGCACCCTGCCACCTCCTTTTCTCCATTTCCAGTCAGGTGAGAGGTGCATCAGGTGAGGAGAGAGCAGTGAGGTCACCAAGCCAGATGTGGGAACAGCCTGTGCCAAACTCACTCTGAAAATGACCCATTTTCAGAGAAGCCAAACCCCTCTGGAAGCAGAAAAACAAATTCTTTGTGCAGCACTAACAGCTACAGGGCATTTTTCTTGCTATTCATGGAAGACACAAAAAAAAAAAAAAAGGAAAGCACTATTTCTGCATTAATACACTTGGATCACAAAAATACAAGGCTAAAGCTATTTTAGAAAAAGAAAGAAGTACAGAGAGGAACATGCATCTTTCCCTGGCCAGCTGGCCCCTGGCCCCTCTGAGATGGCTGAAGTGTCACAGCTCCAGCCTCTCAAACAATGCCTTTGGTGTGTGCATCAACAGCTCTCCTCCCAGGGCCTCCAGCAGCATGGACAGAGAAAAAATAAAACAGGAACATGACCTTTCAGAGTAAAAAATTCATGCCAAAGCAGAAGCTCTCTTTAGTGAGAGCACTGGACAGGAATCCAGGGAATCCAAACAGTGCTCTCCACAAACCAAGGTGGATGGGGAGTTCACAGCCTGAGAGTGGGGACTGAGGTCACCACTGGAGAAGTGGAAGCAATTCTGAGGTAATGGATGGGCTGTGAAGACAAATCCATGTGAACACAGAGGCTGGAGAAGCTCACAGAGCTGCAGATGCAAGGTAACATCTGCCCAGGCACTTCCAGCAGTAAATACCTGTGGTCAGCAGGCTGCTCATTCCCTTTCAGGGGGAACTTGTTAGATGGGTAATTAAAACTATTTCTCACCTTGTTTTGAGACAACAAGCAAATGTTTGTTGAGGTGAAAGGAGGGAACTGCTTTAGCTCCAACCTTGACTAAACTACATCCTGCACTCTCATCTCTTGAAAGTTTAAAGTGGAACTGAGAGGGAAGTGGAAGAGACAGAATATGTCCCTGAGCACCTCTTGATCCTTCCTCATACCCAGCACTGTATTTATTATTCCATTATGCTCCCCATCTCCTTCTGCCCACTTGTCCTCAAGGGCAAGAGAAATAATCCCCCAAAATAGCAATATTGCCAAGGAGACACTCAAGCAACCCAGTGGCACAGACAAGCTCAGGTGCATTAGACATTGGACTCAAAAAGGCTGCCTTCTTATCTGGGCCACTAACAGCCTTGCAAGGGGCTGTGTGGCATTTCTGACTTTTCCAGAAGCTCATTTTCAAGTCTGCTGTATGCCTGGAGTTAGTACCAAGCATAAGCACACAGCTCTCAGGAAACATGAGCAAGAATCTGATGGCCAAACCCTCTCCTGTCATGCACCTTATATTAAACAAAGATCTCTACAGTGTCAGCTGTGCTAAACAGCATGTTCTATGACCTTCCAGAATCATCACTAAGTTTGCTTTTACCAGAATTTTCTTCTTTAATTTGCACCCTTTGAGTCTGTCCCATTTAGAACAGGCTAAATCAGGCCCCATGTTTTGCCCTGGCCCACACTTTCCCACCACAGCTGCTCCAGCAAGTCCAGAACCCACAGCTGCAGGTCTCAGCCAAGACATCAGAGAGCCCAGAGCTACAGCAAGCAAAAGCAAACACGTTCAGCACTGCATTGCAGCCACACCTCACTGCCCAGGGGACAGGAATTTTGCTTAGTGATGAGTTCCTTCATACCTCCACCCATCCTGAACCTGGAGACATCAACACTCAGGCTGCTTTCAAACCTCTTAAATGCCTTCAAAAAACAAATGGATGACCAACCTCTCCTACTTGTTCATATTTGCTCAGCTTGCTGTTGAAAACTACCAGGCAAGCATCAACAACTTGACCAAAGGTTGGCAGATGCAAGATTTAAGGAGTCTTGTTCAAACCTCTGAGTATCTACTGAAGATCCAGAACATTCTAAAAACCTCCAGTGGAGCAATCACACAACAAGAACTGTTCTACACTCCCTTAGGCTAATTTAAGTTTGAGACAAATGATGAGTACAATGAACTGATTAGGAAAGACAGCATAAAAACCACAAATCTGCAGATCTAATCTAATCCATTAAGTGGAGTGGAGAATCACCAAGTGGAAAAAAAAGGTACAATAAATACTGAAGAGTTGCTACCTTTTGGTTATGAAAGAGAAGAAATATTTATGCATGGATGAGAGATTTCTAAAGGAATTCCAAAGCATTTAAACAATGGAAAATCTGAAGGTAACTGAATTTTATATAGGGTAGTTACCTAAATCCACTTAGGCAAAGGTGATCTCTCTCTAATTACATCACCAATACCCACTGTGTTATGCATCAGGATCTCACATGGAGCAGAAAATCAAGCATGTGAGTGGTTCTAGCAGGAGGGATTTTATGCCAAATCTCCCTATCAGAGTAAATATATGAAATTATTAGAGATTTCAAGCATCCCAGAGCTAAAGGCATCACTTAAAGTGTTCATTTCCATTGAATTCTGAGGCATTTCAAAGAATAACAAGATTAAGACTTTGCTAGTGGCATCTGTACCAACAGAGTTTTCACAAACCAAACCCCTGAAAATCTGTACAGAAGAAACTCTAAATTCACTTCGAGCTTGCCTGAGTTTAAAAAAAAAAAGAAAAAAAAAGAAGAAAAAAAGAAAAAAAAGCAGCACTGTGCTTTATCATGCACTCAGTAAGTTGATTTTCTGGCTGCTGTCTACTCTGCAGCCTCGCTCTCACAAGACCAACAGTTTAAGGGCCCAAAGCCAGATAACCTCACTCCAACAGAGCCACTGAAAGGAGTCAAGGGATGCCATGGTGTTCCAGAGCCAAGCTGGGAGAAGACCAGAAACACAAAAACAAGTAGGAGGGAGACTCCTTTCCCCTGATCTGGAGACTAATAAAGAGCACAAGCTGCTATGGACAAAGTATTAAAAACACTCAAACCACATTTTTCATAGATTTCTGTGCTTCCAAGAACAATTGTGCACATCAGATCACTGATAGCAGACAATGCTCATGTTGTTACTAATCCAGAGTACAGGAAAAGGTTTTTTATTTTTTCCACTTTCCCAAGATAAATGATTTTTTTTTAAGCCCTGGACAAGATGACTCTGCCTGCAAGAGTCTGGCTCATGAGCACCCAGAGTGCTGGTTCAGTTTTCATGAATTATCATCAGTTAAAGAGGAGCAAGATGAAGGAGTTTGTGCACACACACACAAGGAAAGTGTTGCACTGTGCCTGAAGTTTTCACCTCACTGGGGTGAAATACAAACTATCCTTTAGTTCTACAGTGTCTCTATCCAGTTACATAAAAAACTGTGTCTGCTCAGGCTCCATGGAAAATAAAAACAACCAAACACAATCATCACAGCGTGGAACAGAGATTAAAGGAAGGAAGCAAAACAATATGAATCTGAGACTGAAGAATTCCAGTTTGGACAGGCTTGCCCAGAACAGCTTTATTTAATGGAAAGAATGGACTGACTTAAAACAATGCTCAGTACATACTTGCTGAAACAAGACCCACAAATCCAGCACAATGCTCACATCCAACAGAGCTGCTGCCATGAGCTGTCACCACAAGGTACAAACTCAATTCCTGCAGAAGCAGGTGCACATGTCAGTGCAGGTGCACTTCAGACTGCCAGGAGAAAGGGCTCAAGAGGGAGCCAGAAGATACAAAACCAGACCCCAATGGTTTAAATGCAAATTTTAAGAAATTGTGAAGTTGATGCCAGGTTTGCCACCCCTCAGTTGCATTCCCAGACCTGCAGCCAGCTGAACCCTGCAGCTTCATTTTTCCACTGACTTCCAGCTAGTATTAAAAGCAACTGGTTCATACAGTACTTCCCCCTCAACATTTTCTATTTTTTTTAGCTAATGCCCTTGTGTTGCAGAATTTCTTCTCTTTCCCAACTACTTGACCTGATTGTTGTCACATAAATTCAATGCCAGTTTAAACCGTCAGCCACAAAATGTACAGACCAGTCACATCATTGCCAAGCAGTGTATTAGTCTGAAGATATTGCAGAGAATTTTTCAGTACAGTCCTTCCACCAGCAGCCAGGGGATCTGGCTCTTAACAGCTGTTACAGTGGATTTCTTGAATCTGAGCAAGTGCCAGCAACAAATTTTTGTAATATTCCCTCCTCTCTACAATTCAGAATATTTCCTGTAGTCCCAACACACAAACAGCCTCACTTGGCTGAGTATGATGGAAAGAAACCATAATTTAGCAGAAAGTGTTGGAAGAGTTGTCTAAGCCAACAGTGGTGATGCCCTTGCCAGAGCAAACAGGTGAAATGTCCACATCATGCAGGCAGCAGGAGAAAGACAACCCCAAACCCTGCATTGTGCTTTATTTCCTCCCCTTTATTTTATTTTTTTAAAGGAACATGGTAGCAACTATGTTCTTGCTTTTCCTCTACAAGGATCAGAAGTGCTTATGGGAACAGAACACCAGAAATGTCTCATTTAATATTAAAAGTTCATGACAGCAACAATTTCATTTCTTGCTCCCCAGATCTGCCTGATGTTGGTGTGCACCCAGGCTGAAAGCAGCAAACAGAGTGCATGTCAAGTGTATTTAGAGTCTGGGGAAGAGAAAGCCAGGCAACAAGAGTACAATGTCTTTATTCCCTCCCCACACCATTTTTTTTCTTGTATTGTGAGAGAGGAGAATCCCAAGAGAAAGCTGGAAACAAGCACATTTCCTACAGCCATATCCTGTTTGCCAGCTCTGCTACACAGCTCCAGGCAAAGTGCCCAGTCCAGCATAAGAAATTTAACTAAGAAAAACCTGTAGGGACCATGATCTAGATACCAAGAGAAGTCCAACAGCTCAGAATTAAGTCACCACAGAAAAAACCCTGATACATCCCCTTCAGTGACACTTCTGTACAGGCTTTACAAATGTGCTTGTAGATACAGTCACAGATAGAAAGGGAAGGAAGAACAAATCAAAGAGTCAACTGCTGAGACATTCCCAATCAAATGTGTCTAGCTGACACTACCTGTTACTTTTCCAGCTAAATCACATCTAAAAATCCACATTCATTAATGAAGTGGGAAAAAAAAAACCACTGAAAAAATCCCAACCAAGACCTGGCAAAACATTTCAGTGAGAAAGTGCTTTAGAAAGGAAGCATTCATAGAATAAAGCTCTTAAATAGCTTCTTTGAAACCTGACTCTATACACCTGACATATGGTATCTCAATATTTGACAAAGATTATTTGTTAGGAGTAATTTCCAGTCAAGGAACTGTGTGCCAGGACTTTTGCTTTCTATGTGGAGGCATAGTTAATAACACCTGCTTCCCAGTGGAGCCTGGTCCCAAAGCTACCTGCTTCCCTTCACAGCTCCAGGAGCACAAGAGCTCCCAGCAGACTGCCCCTGATCTGCTCAACCTAAAAATTCTGCTTTTCAAGTCACTTTTGCTTCCTTCAGTGAAATAGAAATTCACTGGTGAAGTACCAGCAAGACATGACAAGGCTGGAGGTGTCATGCTACTCTGATGATTTTATTTTTTACAGCTTGCTGCAGCGCAGAATCAAGTAGGAGGTGAAGGTGGGCTGTGAAAATTCTGAAGCCTCACAGCAGCAAAGGAAAGGCTCAGGAGAGTTAACAAAATTAACTTGCACAAGCCTTTTCCTTACCACATACTATTAAAAATTCTCCATGGTTTGGAGTAGAGGCAAGGTGTAAGAGCAGTGAGAAATTCACCCCTCCATGAATGGATCCCATGGAGTTTATCCAGATTTTGCTCCTGTACCCAGCTGGAAGGAGCTATTTTCAGCTATTTGCTGGTGTTGGAGGCAATATCCCTCTGTGCTGACTGCTCAGCCTCTCACTCTGACATGCACAGACCTGCACACTCACAACAGCCTATTTGAGAACCACAGCCAGAAATAATTGCACCTACAGAGCCGGACTTGAAGAGCTCAGACCTTTATCAGGTGAAATATGTGAGGGGAAGCAGCTCCAGAAAGGACTTTTCTTCAAGTTTAAAGACAAACAGAACAAGCCTGGCTCTTCTTTGGAGGAAGGCAAGCCACACCTGTGTCAATAATCCCTGGTATTTAGTACTGCAGGGAGTGAAGAGTCTGCTGCAACATGTATGCCTGGCGGGGAGGAAGGAACAGGCATGTCCACGGACATGTCTCATCTTCCAAACAGCTCCAGAGCTGGACGGAAGCCAGGAGCTCTCCAGGAGGTTTTCCAGCTCCAAGGCTGTGATCTGTCTCCCTCTCAGACAGAGCTGGAGACAGGAGTACGTGTGGCAAGGGGTAAAATAATCCCAGATGCCAAATGTTGTTTTACTTCCTGCACGCAGAACAGCTTTGACTGTGGTACTGTGGCAATAGCCAAGGTTCACCCAGATAAAATGGGAACCAGGTTTCAGCTGGTTTCATGTCTGGGCACTCACTGTAGCAGTGCAGAGAACAGCATTTGTAGCTGAGTAACCTTTACTCCCCTCTAAACTCTCTGCAATACTCTCCAGTTCTCTCTACAGAGCTCTGAAAAAGCATCTGTCACACCTAAAACAAGGGAAAACCACACAGCAGACAGCATTTTACACAGTTCTATTAAAAGGAAGTTAAAACACAGAAATCTGAGTGCTTATCACTGGCACCCTCAGGCTGTGTTTCCAGGCAAAGGAATGAGTGAGGAAACAAACCACTGGAGTTCCACCTTGACCCCGACCCTGGGAACTGCACAGTTCATGCTCTGAAAGCGTTTCTGGAGGTATGCTCACAGCCATGCATAATGCAAGGCCACATTAAGGACAAAACTTTTCCCCTTCTTTAGAGCATAATAATTACACCTGAGATGAAAGTTAATGAGTAGGTTCAGTATTTTTTGAGAACTTGGCTTGATGAATGTATGGAGAATTCAGAAAAAATTAATATGCCTTATCAAAGTAAGAGTTAATTTCAGGGATTACATAAATGCACACACACCCATTTACTGGTTCTCAGCACTTACCACTTTTACTTTAAATCAAGATAATTTTGGTAGTTAAACAAACAGGTTAATGGGTAGGCAAGATAAAAAAACCACTGCAGTCAAAAGCCTCTAAGTATTAGTACACACCTACACATCATAACAGTAGAATTACTTTACAGGTATGCTGGATCAATAAAAGCTAAACATAATAAAGAGCTGATGGTTATTAAGAGGAGGTACTTAGACAAGCTTAGAGGGACAGTAATCCTCTGAAAATTTGACAGCCTTCTGCTAGATCCCAGTTTGGCTGCCTCTCCATACAACACCTCCAGGATGCAGAGGGGACCCTTAAAACAAAACCAAAAAGAAAGGAAAACATCAAAGTGTAACCACCTGTTCTTAAAAACTACTACCATGTGTCAGGCATTCACCTGCCAAGGGAGTGGCAAATTTCTTAGCTTTCCTGCACTGGTTGGTCCTGATACAACAATCTAGGCTCAAGAGTTAATGATTTCCATTTGGGAAAGCTCCAGAAGTCAAGCTGCAGGGCTGGGCTCTGTCCTTGATAACACTTGCAACCTGTTATTCATCTAACCCTCCAATATGAAGCACAGAACCTCTTAGGTGAGGCTTGGAGCACAAGGCCAGTATTTTAAGGTTCATTTTTCATTTTCCAGCATTTAGTGAGCTCTGAAAGCTTGTATCCTGTTACAGCATCAAGGCTGTAACCAGAGCCAGCTGCTGGTCAGAGCTCCAGCAACCTGCAGCCCCTGCAGCCCTTTAACCCTGTCCTTCCAAACCAGCACATTTCACACCCAACCACAAACCTCCTTCAGCTTGTACTCAGGGCCCCATCAGCTGAGGAAAAGGCACAAAGAACTCATCCAGGCTGTGGATTTCACTATTTTAACAACACTGTTAAATAACAGATTTTGTTGCCTATTTTTTTCCCTTCAAAGCAGAAGGTTTTGTCTCTAAAGTGCTTTTAAGGCAGATGCTTGTTTACAATTGGTGACTGCTCAGGTAAAAGTGATTGTGGTGGTTCAAAAATCTGTCCTATTCCAGAGCCTGAGCACATCCATCCAGATTTGATTTCTGCAAGAGCAGTTAATTCTACCCAGATTTGAATCATCATTTCCACATGAGTACCTGAAGCACTTCAAAATGCACTTATAGAATGCCACTGAACACATCTGAATATATCTGAATCTGCTGTTTAAAGAGAAGGATCCTGCTTTTTGCTGCAAGCACAGTGTGTTTTTAATAACTCACAGATGCTCAGTAACATGAATACCATGGGCCAGAAGTCTGCTTCCAAGTGACTGATGGGGCTTAAATATTCTCCTGTTCCTGGCACACCTTTTCCTCCAAACAGGTGTATAAAAACTTCTCTGTCTTGCCAAGAGTAGAGAGAAAACAGTGGTTTGACATCACAATGTTAGAACTTGGAAAGCTTATTGTGACTTGCTCCTTGGCAAAAGAAATAACCCACAGGAAAGCTGCAGTAGCAAGCAGCACTTTGTATTGGCTTCCCCTCCCCTGAGGAACCAGCCTGAACAGCCCCTTCATCAACAACAAGAAGGGCAGATTCCCTGGAATCAAGAGAAAAACCTGAGACAAACACAAAATAAATATCTTCCCAGTGGGGCTATTTGAGACAGGATCCAAATTCCACTCTCCCCACCATCACTTTACCAAAGGATTTTTACATCATTCCCCACTTTCTGACTCCATCCACAGCTGACCCCAGCTGACCCTTCTGGAGGTTTTGTGTCTGGCACTATTCAAGTGCACAACGAGGCCAAATCAAAGGATGCACCAGCACCAAGGGAACTGCTCCACACAACCTGGCTCCCTTATTCAAGGTATAAATCTAGGTAGTTCATTCACAATATGTACAAAGAGGCAAAACACCAGAAAAAAAAAATAGAGATATCTTCAGGGCTTGAAATGACTGTAATTAACTGATGAACTGCATTTTTTTAATTAATTCATGCTTTTTAAATTATTTATTTTCTGCCTATGGTCAGATTCAGATGTTGGAAAAGCCCTAGCTATATATAAAGAGCATGGGGAATCTATTTAAACATGTTTCCAGGTCTCTGATGTCTCCATGAAACTGAGCAGGCACAACTACAGCACTCTGCAGGTTCAAACAAAATTAAGTTACCCAAAAGCATGAGCAAGTTAGAATCAGGGCCTCCCTTTTTGCTGCACTTTGGATTTACAGTAACTGCAACACTTGTTAGCTGTCACAGACACTGCAAGCTCCTAGCAGTGAGGATGGAGGAGAACACTGCCACTTGGTGGAAAAAGAGGATAGGAAACATTTGCAACTGCTCCAAGTACAAACACTCCCACAGGGATGTTCCATCTCTCCCCATGCCAAGTGAACTACTCAAGAGCATGGCTGGTGCAGCTGCAGCACCCCCACAGCCACAGCCCCACCCTGCCCACTGCCAGCTGCCTCTACTGCTATGACTTAATAGTCAAAAAAACCCAAAAGGCCAAAGGAGACAATTCCCTTCTTCATCTGTGTTTGAAGACATCTATTAAGGGTGACATAGAAGTCTGAAACTTCTGAGTTTCAGACTCAGTTCAGCTTTGCCTCCCTCCTCCTCTTCTCAAATCCTCACCTTTCATGCCACACTGGGATGGCAGGAATTACATTTTACCTTTATTTTATTTATTTCCTTTAATTCACATTTTCAGTTCTTGCAGAGTTACTACTGCACAGTCTACAAAGATACAAAATGCTTTCTATTTTTAATTAATTCATTATTTCTTTGAAATGCTGCTCTGTGGCCATGTGTGGCTCTTCTTCAGCAGCACAAAATGCACCTGGACAGCTGCACACAAACTCACTGCAAGCAAGGGGCTTTTTAAACAAGCCACCATGAAATGTCAGTGGCATATTAAAGCAGCCACCACACATTTCAGTGGTGAGGTTTCTGTCACATATGATTACTCAGATAAGAGCAACCACAGTCTAATTCTGTTCTTTCTCTCTGCCAGACCTATTTTCCACTGCCCTGAAGCCCTACAGCCCTTTTAGAGAAGACAGAAATGCACATACTTACAACAGGGCCCTACTACACAACTTCAAAATTTTGATTTACACCAAATTTATCTTCTAAAGAAATCCCATATTTTTATTTCACAGCACACATTTGAATCCAGCAGTTTTTACAAAAACATCTTGCTACCATGTTTACCATGGCAAAAATGTAGATTAAAGGATTAAAGTGAGAGATTCCCTTTCCCTTTCTTTCAAAAAATTTATTCTTTCTTGCAACAAGGAAAGGAGACAAGACATTCCATTTCCAAGTGCTGGGAGCTATTTCACACACTGAGACTTTACCAGCTGCCAAGATTTCCAGCTGTGTATCAGTGTAAACCCATAAGAATATTGCTGGACCTGGAAGAAGGTGCTGCTATGAAACTAATTCAAATAGAATAAACACATCCATTTGCCTTCATCTTAGCCTATCAAAGCCCTGTGGTAAATCAAATTCTCTACAGAACTTTGCTTTGCAGCACAGCCCTCTGGTTTTTGTAGCAGTTTAGGGACTGTCTGCATCCCTGAGGAAGCTGCTGGATAAAATAAATGCCCTTGCAATTGTTCATCACTCAGCATCCCTGATGAACAGGACTGCTTCTACTGAACTAACATAAAAAATTTAAACACTGTTGTTTACAGTTTCAAAAGGATTTGGTCTTCTGTCCTCCAGCTTTTAGCCTGATCCATGTCCTGTGTGCTGTTAAACATCTGCTCTTCAGCAGAAACAAGGTGAAATCCCAAGTTAAAGATGATTTCAACTATTTATGATAATAGCTATTTATCTAGGGATCCTATTTCAATTTTTATCTATGACCTTTACAAAACTGCTTCATTCAGAAGGTCAGAGCTGGAGAGAACTGAATTAATTTTTACACCTTCCATGGCCTCTAAGAGCACAGGATCATTTATTCATTAAGTTGTTCTAAAGGAAGAAATTATTCCAATTAACACTGGTCATACAGAATTCTGTACTGGATGTTTCACCTCCCATATCACTGCAAAACAGGTGAGATGCTGTCAGCAGACTTCACATCTAATGCACAACATGACCAAATCCATGAAGGCTGACCTTCATTGTGACTCAGAGCCTGTGATCTGTTAACTGCCTTTGGCAGAAGCCAGAACTAAAGTCAGAAACACAGGTTAAAGCTACAAAAGGTGTGGAACTAACTACAGATCACAAATCAATACCAAGCCATGCTGTTAAGACTTACTCCTCTTGTACTGAGCTTCCCCACCACCACCAGACCACACTTTCAAATACCTTTAGGTCACCAGCCTCAGGTTTTTCAGTCTCTGAATCGTCATCTTCCTACAAGACAAGAATTTACAGGATTAAGCTTAAAGACCAGGCCTGGCAAGTAACTGAACTTACAGCAAAGGGCATTCAGCAGCCCAGCAGCAGTCCAAGATCCTTTCCATGGAAGGAAGTATTGCCCCACCCACTCATAACCACTCCTATAGTCAATGGAAGAAGTGTTTGTTTGGTTTTGGGGGTTTTTGTAGGCAAAAGCATCACTCAGTAGCAGTTGTCCCTACAAAACTCATGCAGCTCTGGAATGCTCAGAATTAGACAACAAGAAGCAGCAGAACTGGGGAAAAAAGCATTTGTCCTTTGGTAATTCTGTCCCATCCAGTTGGCAGGTGGTGACTGAAGAGCCTCTGTTCAGCAGTACCCACAGAAAAAGCAGCATTTGCAAGAGCTGTGATAGTCCCAAGCATCAGCAACACACACAGGACACACAGCTGGCCTGCCACCAAACCAAACATGCAGGCTTGGAGAGGCTCTGGCCTAGCACCAAGTTCCAGGGATCCAGCAGACACAACTTCCTTGCTGCTGCAGAGCTCTTGTGCCTTGCTTGCAGATGCTGTGAACCTCCACAGAAGGGAACACTGACAAATTGCAGGTAACAGTCTCCATTTTTTAAAAAAATTATTTTATGAACCAGAAATAAACCAAAGAATTGGGGGAACTTCTGCCCTGTGAGAGCTTAAAATATTAAACACAGCTTTGTGTGAAAATCCACAGCAGGTGAGCAGAAAGCTCCAGTCTGGTCCCCAGTGGCAGTAAATCTGCTGCTGTCCCCTCACTGGGCATCCTCCAGGTACCCCTGTTTCTAGACATAAGCACATACTCTGGGTTCAAAATAAGCTTGAGGAGCAGAAAGTGTTTTTCATGCTCCCATAACTCAGTAAAATGGTTTTTCTTCCAAACTTTCCCACTAATTTCAATGTTGGCCCCAAAACAAGAACTTGGTGTTTCAGCTTCAAAAAGGGAAACAAAAGAAAAAGTGAAAGAGAGGTGCAGCTGGAAGGAAGAGTTCACAAGGAACTGCCCACTTCAAAGTATTGGCACATGAGCCAGTTCTGACAAGGCAAGCTAGAGACTGAGCACACAATAACCTCAGAAGTTTTAATGACTGAGTTAAGATGCCTCTCTTACAGATGAGACACAGCTCCTTCACTTCAGCTACTCTCCACTTTCCTTTTCTGAAAGATGCACACACGACAATAATTCAGTCCAGACTGTCAAAGGTTTATTACAGTGAGAAACAACTAACCAACAACTAGAAAAGAAAAGAAACAACTAAGAAGAAACAACTAACTTGGTGTTTACCACAAATGAGATTGTTCTCCCCTCTACAATCTCCATTATACAGATAATCATGATTTTCATCAAAGCAATAATGGGTTGAATTATCAATTTTGCAGACAGTAACTGAAACAGCTCTCAAAAACTTCTGATCTAGCAGGGAGTAACAACATTAACAAACAAAGCAGCATTGCTGAGAACTGGCTCTGAATAAAAACAGAGGCTTTTCAGTCACTGTTAAAGTAGTTAAAACACCCACTGAGTTGTACAGAGCAAAACACAGGACTGAGTCCCCCTCATCCTGCTTTCTAAAAACAACTCATAACCCCCATGAGTTACCAGCAAAAGCAATGCCAAGGAAATTTTCAAGTCTGCTCAGAGAATGCTTAATGGAAAAAATAAAGGAGAGTAACTTGTGCACCTGCAGTGACCTGCACTGTAACCACAAACCTATGCAAGGTCCCCTGGCTGACCCCAGAGTGACTGATGGTCATTTCCTGAACAGCAGCTGATGATGGACAGCTGCAACCTGCACCCAAAGCTGTGTATGCAACACAGCCACTGCATTTACAACCCATTTACAATACCAACTAAACACAGCTGACCTTGGCAAGCACCTGGAACACACACAGGGCTTCCTTGAACTAGAGAGACCTCACTGAAACAGAGTCTAGAAGTGCTGGATATAAAAAGAAGAATCCCTGAAGCAGGAGAAAAGCTTCACTGCTTTCCTAAGGGAGACACAACAGAACAGAACTTAAAGCAGGGACAGCAGACTGAGGAATTCCTTGGCTGCTACTTGGGCAGATGGCAGAAAGCAATGTCTGCTAAGAGACTGATTTAACACACACAAAGCAGATTTCAGTGAGGAAAGGTTATAGGAATAACCCTGGGGTTTTGGCTATGTGGTAGAAGAAAGAACTGGAACAGGGAGAAGATAACACAGTGGTAAGAAAAAGGGTGATGATAAAGAAAGGAGATGAGAATTTTCCCTCTTCCCCTCCAAACTTATTGTTTCACTCCCCCAGACCCAGAGCAGAACTCCACATCCTTCTGTGCCATGCAGCTGCATTCACAGACTGTGAGCTCCATGTCCTGTCCCCCACCCCACCATTATCTCAGAATTCAGGTGATACCAGACACGTGCCATGCACCTGTGACACACAAAAGCCACCCACGTGTAGACAGGACACTGTTACATCACGGTGACCTGATGCAGAGAGTGGACCGAACTACACACAAAAGAATAATTTAAGACAGCATGAAGTTTATATTTTTTAATCCATCAGCTGACAATATGGTCCTCTTATAAGGTTCTAGTATGTCAACTATTTATAAAAAATAGCATTTATTTGGAGTGGCTGTAATAGCCTTTTCCCATAACAGAGTCCAACGACACCAACACAGTAACGAGCAACATGAGCTGTGCCAAGCTGCTGATGGGTTCCAGGGTAAATGCTTTCTACTTGAAAACACAGTGGAAAGGTGTAGGTGGAAAGTGCAGAAACCCACGCCAGGAATCAGATATTCCAGGTTCCATCACAGGTCACTATTCGGGGCTTTACTTGAAAGAGAAAAGCCTTTACAACCTGTGTAAGGAGCCAAGACAAGCTCCCGGAGCAGGGAGGTACTTACTGACTGCCTGCTGTTCTCATCGTCCTCCTCTTCGTACCCTTCCTCGTCCCCTTCCACGCGGCTAAAGTCATCTTCTCCATACCCAACTGAGACCAGGCCTCCTTTCTCTCCTAAGGTGGAAGAGAAAAGGAAAACGGTGAGGAAAGAGGAAGCGGCAGCGTGCGGGCCCTTCCCTTCACATAGCGGAAAGCGCCAGGCCGGCACGGGCCACATGGGGGCACTCAGGTGCCCCAGCCCGCCTCCCGTCCCGGCTCCCTGCCCGCCCTCACCCGTGGGTGCTCCCCCATCGCTCCCCGCCGTGCCGGCCTCGCTGTCCGACTCCGGGTCCGAGTCCTCGGCGTAAACCGCCAGCGAGGAGAGAACGCTGCGCTTCGCCGCCGCCATCTTCCGCCCCGGCCGTGGCGCACTTCCGGCGCGCGGGGATGACGCAGCGGCGCTGTCACCATGGCAACGCCGCCCTTCTTCCGCCCTCAGCGCGCCGGGGCCATCCCGGCCTCACAGCCAGAGGAGAAACTGCACCGAGAGCTCACAGCCGGAGGGGAAAACCCTCAGCGGGGCGGAGCGGAGCGTCTCGGGAGAGGAGAGGGGATGAAAAGCGCGCGGGCTGGCTCTTTAACTGAAGCGTTTGACGTCATTTTGTGGCGCCGCGTCAGTACCTGCCGGGTGTGGAGCGAGCGCGGAGGGTGGGGGCCGGGACAGGGCGGAGGTGGGACAGGGGACATGGGCTGTGCAAGGACACAGGCCCGTGGGGAGGAAAGGGGGTGGGTGAGAAGGAGCCGCCTGCCCCCACACCCCTCTGCATGTGGCGTTGGGTGGGCACTGAGATCCCCCCGCCATGAGTCCCCTGTGCTGTGCCCCGCGGGGAGGGCGCTGAGCAGAGTAAACATCGTGGCCCTCTCCAGTGAGGGGGTCTGGATGAGCATCCCTGAGAGACCCGGAGAAAGGGGGAGTGTGGCAGGGCAGCCCTGGCGGAGGTCGGGGCAGGCCTCGGGCAGAGGAGAGGAGGGTGGCAGGGTACGGGCCTAGCTCAGGTTCCTGTCGCCGTTCGCAGCATCCTTAGGATGAGCGGGAAGGCTCCCCCGGGCCTGGAGGGCAGGGTCCGGAAAACACTGCAGAAGGTCTTCGGGTTCGAGTCCTTCAAGACTTCCCTGCAGGAAAGTGCGACCATGGCTGTGGTGAGAGGTGAGGCTTGGCATGGGAGACGTGTGGAACACGGCTGGGTGTCCATCTCCGTGTGGGGTGACACTGCAGGAGTTGTCTTGTGCCTGATGTGAGCAGACCTCACCTGGACTGAGCAGGAGCTCCCAGCCCTCCACGCCCTCCTCTGCTCTGAGGTGGTTTTGGTGGCCCAGGAGCACATGCTGCACATGAGCTCTGCATCTTTTCCTTTCATTTGTTTTGTAACACTGCCTTTGCATCAGCCATGGAAATAGGAAATGGGAAAGTGCAGCAGTGTTGGTGTCTTTTCTAGTTGTCTCCTCACACCTGCCAGTGTGTTTGTGGTCAGATGACATCAAATCTGTTAACATTCAGACATTTTCAGAGTAAAACTGCCCTTGTGTTAAAGACAATACCAGTAGAGGACTTGATTTCTTGGCATAGCTGAGATCCTCAGAACCATGGAGCCATTATCAGAAACATTTTTGTGCTGATGTTGACACACCCCCTAACAGCCAGCTGGGGGTGGACAGGCAGCTCACACAAACAAGCTGCCAGCTCCCCCAGCAGCTCTCAGTGTGAATCAGAACAGTGCCCAGTCCAGTTTCCATCTGTCACCACTCACTGTTGACAACAGACCTGTCAGAAGTGGGATTCTGCATGCAAGATGTCTCTGGTGTCACTGGCACCTTCCTGGCTTGAGTTAGATCCTATTAGTGCAGGAACAGTCACTCACTGCAGGATATTATCAACGTGGTTGAGATTTTCAACTGTTTCATGTGAGGGGCCTTTCTGGGATAAGCTTTAAGAGGATGTGGTGAAGTTCTGTCATGGGGGTGGTAATGTGGTAAGTGGAGGTCTGTAAAATTAGCAGAAGCAGTTTTTCTGGAGGAGATTCTTCTCTTTATCTGGGTTTCTGTGTATCTTCTGGTACTTCTGCACAGCTGCCTCTAAATGTTTACAAAGCAATCTGAGGTTGTTTGAAGGAAACCACTGCTGGCATGCAAAGTATTGCTGTGCTTTAGAACCTAAACTGAAGTGTTTTGCTGCTATGCCACCTGGTACATGCACACATGTGCTGTTTCTGCCCACCCCTCCAGCCCAAGCCCCAGGAACTCAACACCACTCAGAGGCCTTGAGCTTTCTTCTGTTGTTTTTGCAGGAGAGAAGGATGTCTTTGTGTGCATGCCCACAGGGGCAGGGAAATCCTTGTGCTACCAGCTTCCTGCAGTTCTGGCAGTGGGCATCACCATTGTCATTTCACCTCTGATTGCACTGATTCAGGTAACTGTCTCCTGTTAGCTGGGAATAGCAATCAGGGAAGGGGTCAGGACACTCTAGAGGCACAGCAGCTGCCCTCTTGTCTTTCTGCCCACGAGTTTCTGCTGCTGACCTGCCTCTGGATTCTCTTGATGTCTCAGTGTGCTTTTTTTGCCCTGGCAGAGGTGAGGACAGCAGAGTATCTCTGGTGTGATACTTTGCATTTCTCTAAAAGGATGGTTTTGCCTTTAATAATGATCTGGTGGTTTTTATTTTCTCCAGACATAAGAAACAAAGCAGAGTAACTCAAATGCACCAAAAGATGGATCTTTCCCCAGAAAAAAATCTGCCACTTTACCTGTAAAGTAATCTCTCCAGGAGTGATGAAGTTGCCTTTGAAAGCACAATTCATTCTACATAAAAATGTGTTTTCAATGCAGTCAATCTGTGATAGGAAGAAGCTGGCTTAGCAGAGCTGCTCCATGAGCACTTTCATCTGTGAGACTTTTTTCCCTCTGCCTTTTCTACTGTTTCATCACCTGTTGGGAGAAACAAATCCCTGTAAGAGCAGCTGTAGCATTGCTTAGACTCATGTAGACCATTAGCACTGCATGACATCTGCTGCTGCAGGCTTCTGGTTTGGGATTTGCTATTTGTGGAATTATTTTAACTCTTTTATAGTCTCACTGGACAATAGCTGGCTTGGTGATAGTTCTCAGAAAGATCCTATAAAGAGTGAATTTGTTTCAAGTGTGAAGACCACTGATTAAACTCCAGCATTATTAGTATTATTAATATTATTAGTAAAATGGAGGTTAAGACATACCATTGATAAGAGAGTTACAAATAGGTTGAGATGGGCTTGATGAGTCTTAGGGGAAAGAGCTGGAGTAAACCCCAGGGTCTTCTCATCAAGCCCTGAGAAGGGGTTGCTGTGCCTGAAATGATCAATGCTGTATTTCAGTGTAGCCACAAGAGTTCAGCCTGTGCAGTTCATTATAGGGAAGGCTGAGGGGTGAACAGAAAACAGAAACAGACATTAAATCAATGACTGAAACCAGATATTGAGTAAAATAATGAGATACCTGTTTTTAGGACTCTTCATACCCTGAAATATAGTAATGTGCAAGGGGACAGGGAAGTGAATTTGTATGGCCAGTGTTCATGTGGATGTGGTGCCACATTTTCTTCTTGGTTTTCATGACATGATTCTCATCCATGCTTCTGGTCCTGCTGCACTGGTGATTTGCCTGATCCTTGTACTTGGTCCTATCTCATTGTGTTAGGACATCCCTCAGTTATTTTGGAGTGATCTGCTCCCTGTTCTTGCAGGATGGGAGTGTTTATTTGCCATCTGTGACAATGCTGGTTTGTAAATACTGAGATGTGTTCAGGTCACAGTGATGAGCTGTTTTGCACAGATCCCTGCTGGTGTTCCTGAGCAGCATAAAGGGAACACCTTCAACTGTTAAGTCTGTCTTAAAGTGAATGGATGCACAAAAGTGAAGAAAAAGGCATCTAGAATTGAAGTTGTAAATAACAGAACTGTAGGTGTGTGTTGTCCTGGGATTTGATCCTGGAGGTGGAAGCTGGGGCCTCACCTGAGTCTCCCTACTAATCTTTCTTGGTGCTGGTGATTTTCTTTAGTCTCATTTGATTTTAATTTCTATTTTGTGTTCACTCTAGGATCAAGTGGATCACCTGCTGGCTCTGAAGATCAAAGCCTGCTCTCTCAACTCCAAGCTGTCCGCCCAGGAGAAGAAAACCATCCTGGCTGACTTGGCGAGTGAGAAACCTCAAGTAAAGCTCCTGTACATCACTCCAGAGATGGCAGCTGCCTCTTCCTTCCAGCCAACACTGAACTCCCTGGTGTCCAGAAACCTGCTGTCCTACCTGGTCATTGATGAAGCTCACTGTGTGTCCCAGTGGGGACACGACTTTCGCCCTGACTACCTGCGCCTGGGCTCGCTGCGCGCCCGCATCCCCCACACCCCCTGCGTTGCCCTGACTGCCACTGCCACCAAGCAGGTCCAGGAGGACGTGGTGGCAGCACTCAAGCTCAAGCAGCCACTTTCCACCTTTAAGACTCCTTGTTTCAGATCTAACTTGTTCTATGATGTGCAGTTCAAAGAGCTGCTGACTGATCCGTACACCAACTTGAAGGATTTCTGTCTGAAGGCCCTTGAAGTGAAGGGCACCACTGGGGTAGGTTTTACCTTTAGGGAAGAAAATTAAACTGGACAAAATGTACCTTGATGGTCCCTGACCTTCTAAGAGTTGACAGGTCTGTGGCAGGAAAGGAGAAGGTCCCAGGAAGGAAAGTGCTCATGTGTATTTTCTAAGGCCTCTAAAAGTGCTCACATGTTTTTTAGTTCCTCTAAAACAAGTAGCATGTGAAGGTTGTGTTCCTGTCCTCAGAAGAGGGTTAGGCTAAAAGAAAATTGACTAGGAATACAGAACAAGCATTTCCACTTGGTTTGTCACATCCTCTGTGACCATTGTGTGTTTGTGTTCTGCTCTTTTACTGCTGTGAGGGTGAGCAGAAGCATTTGAAGTGTTAAATTTCCTGCTCTGACACAAATTCTCAAAATAACTCTATGCAGCTCAGCTATAACCTCTGCACCTGGCTGTGTTTGTGAGATGCTCCTTGCTTTGTGTCTGCTAGGATGAGGGGCTGTACTTGCAGCTTTGTTGTTTGACTTCAGTGTCCTGGCCTTTGTCTCCTGGCTCCCAGGTGTACTCTGGCTGTGGCATCGTGTACTGCAGGATGAGGGATGTGTGTGACCAGCTGGCCATTGAGCTGAGCTACCGAGGCCTGAAAGCCAAAGCCTACCATGCAGGTACTGCAGTCTGCATCTCTTACTGAACTCTGCCACCTGGGTTGGGGCTACCTAGAAAAGAGCTTTCTAGGCATGCTCTGCACTCTGTGTGATGCTCACACATCAGGTCTGTGAGGTAAGTGCAGGCCCTTCACACAGTGGCATTCCCTTGTCTCCAGAGCTGTTGGTTTTGTTGGATTTTTCATGGCCTGAAAGTGACAACTGCTTTTATCCTGGGTGAGGAACTAGATTTTTTCTTTGGAATAAAAGCAGCTGGTGCTGACTCCTGCTTGTTCCCAGGCCAGTTTAAACACTGGGAAGAGAGGAGTGTGTACATCAGTCAGTTTTAGTGAGGGAGTTGGCCTGCAATGGGGGATTGGATGAGAAAGAAAACCCTCTTGTTTCTTTCCTTGTTTTTTTGGGGGGGGTTTGTTCTCTTTGTGGTTTTTAGGGGTTTGGGGTTTTTTTGTCTTTTGGTTGGTTTTTTAGTTTTGGTTTGGTTGGGGTTTTTTTGTTTGTGGAGGTTTTTTTGGGTTGTTTTTTTTTCTTTGCTAGAAGTAGGTTTTTTTCCTTTTGTTTTATTTTTTGTTGTGTTGTTTACTTTCTTTTTTTTCCTTCCCAGGGCTCAAGGCAGCTGACAGGACTTCTGTCCAGAATGAATGGATGGAGGAGAAGATCCCTGTCATTGTTGCAACCATCAGTTTTGGAATGGGAGTAGACAAAGCAAACGTCAGGTGTGTGAGGCTGAGTGTTTTGCACCATCAGAGACTGAAACCTGAGCAGGGGGAGGGAGAAGTCTCAGGCCCTGTTACCTAATACACCTGACTCAACTGCCTGATGAACACTTGCTTAAACCAACAAAACCAGTGCTGGAAGTTTTTTATCTTAGAAGTGTGGCTGTTACAGGCCCAGAGAAAAATCTTGAGAATTTTTCCAGTCTAACTTTTCAGGCTCAGCTAGGGTTTTTTTCCCAAACTAGAGCCCTTTCTCTAATGTAAACATAAGAGAAAGAATTCTAACAAAAGATAAACACCTGCTGCATCCATGAGAAAGCCTGGAACAAGGGGTGTTGTTTCTCTGACCAGTAAGTGCTGTTCTTTTCCTTGCCTTGATCCTTGCTATAAATATAGGATTAAATTTCAATAAATTGCTCTTTCTTGCTCCATGCAGGAGAGTGCCATGTTACTGTGTCCTCTCACTGCTCCACAACACCTTACAGTAACAAAGAAGCAGCAAAACCAAACCTGGGAGGGCTTTGTGAAAACGTTAAACACAAGGCTGCAGAGCTCCTCTTTGCCAGCCATACTCAAAATCAAGACAACTGGAAGAATGCTTTTCTGCCACACCCTCCAGGGTTTCAGAAAGAGCCATCTCAGTGCAATCACAGCTGTCTCTTTCACTTCTCTTAGTGCAATGGCTGCTGTTAAAAAGCAGTGGAAAGAAAATCTGCACCTTAAATAATTCATCCACCCTCTATTAAAATAGAGCCAGCTTTTTTTTGGAGATCTCTTGCAGTGCAATGGGGAGAAAATAGCCCTTCCCAAATGGCATTAACCATATAAAAATAGAGTTCTGGTCCAATGACAAACTTTGCACATGGTTTCCATTGCTGTTTGTCTGAGATTGCTGTCCCCATAAGGGCACAGTTCCTGCCCTGCAGTATGGCTGTGCTGGGTTATTATTGTGATCACTTATTAAAGGGATAATTCAGGTGCAGCTCAGACAGCACCACAACAGACCTGATCTCTAAAATCCACATACAGAAGTTGCTCTGAATACTGTGAGAGAAGGGCAGGATATCACTGAGCTTATCCCATCAGTTCACAACTGTTTCATCCCTCTGTGTCCCTGTGCTGCCAGGAGGCAAAATCCCATAGCAGTGACAATTTTACTCCTTGATTCATCAAGTGAGGAGTCTCCTAGGACATGAATTAATGACCTGCTGAAGCCCTGTCCAGTGGTCATTAAAAAAGGCAAAGAGTAACATAGGGCTGACTGAAAGTGAAATATAGCTGAAATATGCTTGTAATCTCATTTGTTTACAAGCAATGGAGTTAACATTACATTTTACAGGATTTTTTTTTAAAGAACATTATACCCAAGCCTAGTTGACAAGGCACTGCTGCTTAGCCTTTGCTCTGTGTTGGCAGAATTCTGAGTATTCATGCATATGTTATCAAATAAGATCAGGTCTGACAGCTTCTGGAGGTGACTTCTGGACAAAATGGGAAAACAGAGGTGGTGTCCCTTTTTTCTGATGGAATCTACTCCTCTCTCTTCACTGTTAATTCAGTTCTACTTAAAATTGTTTATCAATTTCTTCAGCAAACTTCCTGGTGGGGTTTAAGTGTGCAGGGCTCTGATGTTTCCTGCTTGGCCTGTTCCTGGGCTGTTTGTGTTTGAAGAAATATGTTTGCTTGCTTTTGTCATTTAATCTTTAGCTACACCCATATGCATCATACCTGCCCTTGGGTCATGCTGGCTTTGAGGAAGACTTGAAAACATTGGCAGCATTTCTGTGCTGTCAAATCCTCTCTAAACAGGTAAAAGCTGAATTGCTGAATAGTCAGGTACAAGCAGGTTAAAGCAGTCTTGCAGTGCTGTGTTGAAAACCTTCCTGCAGAGATTATATAAAATTTAGTAATGATTCTATGGTCATATTTGCTGGTTAGGAAGGTTGTCTTCATCTGAGAAGCATAGTGAGGTGGAAATTCCCATGGAGATTTTGGCTAAGTCTCTTTTTAAAATGAAGTATTTAAAAATGTGTTTCATAATGGTGCAGTTGTGTCCCACAAAATAAATATGACCTTTTTATTAATGCTGTATTTTATGGTAAAATCTCCCAAACTCCTTAATTCAGTGTCCTTATTCCTCATAGCTGCACAGTTGTATGCATGTTTGGGATCCTCATGTGCTCATTCTTTTCCAGCCATTTGGAGTGGCATCCTGCTCACATGCTGTCCAGGTGCACTTGTTTTCCTACAGCTCTACTGCTTTCCATGTCTTTGTTAAAAGGACTGAAATTTCAGTGTGTAAATTCTCTTGCTGTTCTCCATCCTCTTTTATGTTTTTTGCTGTTGTTGATGCCCACAGACACCACACTGGTGTGTGCAGTGCTCTGAGAAACCTGCAGCCTCACATTCCCTGTTTTCCCACATGCAGATTTGTTGCCCACTGGAATATTGCCAAGTCAATGGCTGGATATTACCAGGAGTCTGGCAGAGCTGGGAGAGATGGAAAACCGTCCTGCTGCCGCCTCTATTACTCAAGGAATGACCGGGACCAAGTCAGCTTCCTGATCAAGAAGGAGCTCTCTAACATCCAGGTGAGAGCTGCAGAGCAGCACCCTCCTGCCTGGCTACACTGCCTTGGCTCTGCTCTGGTTTGCCTACAGCAACCTCTGAATATAAAATGATTAAATTAAATTTTCTGAGTCTAGAGCTGTGTGGAGCCCCATTTCAAGGGATAGCAGAAGGAAGGGAAGCAAGGAAGGAAAATGTTGCCAGGGCTCTGTTAGAGAGGAATGGGGGAGCAGAAGTTGGAGCAGAGACAGGGAGGTGTCTGTAGCTGTTTGCCATGTAGCTCAGAAGGGTTGGATTTGATCATTGCTAGAGTTACTCTGTCTGTGTATATTTAAACTACAGTTCCTTGTACCATCTACTTTCAGGAAAAAAAAGGCACCTTAAAAGAGTCTGACAAAGCTATGATGACAGCTTTTGATGCCATTGTGAACTTCTGTGAGGAGCTAGGGTGAGTGCATTTCTTTCAACCACCACTGTTAATGCTATGGAAAACATGCCCTCTTCTTCCAAAAAACTGTTATGGCTGAGATCCTCTATGCGTCCCTGAGAAATCTCTCATCACTCCCACCTCTGAGTTAACTGAGATGTTGGTCTTGGAGTCTGACCAAGTCAGGGGGATGTTTAACTTCTCTAGTGATGCATTTTACAGTATTCTATCTTTGATGATGGGTTGACTTAGTTGCATTTGCTTTTGCTTTGACTCTCCTCCCTCAGTAAATCAGCCCTCTCCTAAGGGGGCAAACAGAGCCTATGGGATGGAAGCATTTAGATTTAGTGTTTCTGTAAATCAGTGTCTCTGCTCTGCAAAGTGTCTGTGATTCTCACTGACCTTAGAAGGACCTGGTGGTGCTTAGAATGTTTCAGAAACAGGCTCAAATTATGGATGTGCTCAATCTAAATGCAGACTAGCAACCACAACATGCCTTGTTCAGGTTTAGTTCATGCCTTGTATGCTGTAATTGCACTAATTGCTGCTCTGTGCTGGATAAGACATCAAAGCTATAATTTTGCCAGGAGGAGAGCAGTGTATGTTCACTAACTGAAGATGGTCTTTGTATGTCATGCTTACAAGTTCTTCAGTTCATTTCATTTTTCACAAATGGGTCTGGGACAGCTTTTTTAACATGAACATAACACATGCTGCTTTTCTGGTGCCTTGGTGAGACTGTTCTCTCCTTGGCATGTTTGGGAAACAAATCCTGGGTTTATGGGATAGTCCTGCTCATACTGAAGTGTGGCACAACACTGAGCCCTGGGCACTTGAAGGGGCACTGCTTTGCCCAAAGTCAGGGTGATGCTGTCAAGTAGCTGCTGAGAGGCTCCTTGTTCTAAGAATTTGATCCACTAGTCTGAGGAGCTCTGCTCTTTCTGGGGTGTTTTCCCAGCTCACAGATGGCTGTTGTGGCTGGGTTTTGTATAATCATAGAATGGTTTGGGTTGGGAGAGACCTTAATGATGGCCTAGTTCAACCCCCTGCCATGGGCAGGGACACTTTCCCCTGGGCCAGGTTGCTCCAAGCTCCATCCAACCTGGCCTTCCAAGGGATGGGGCATCCATAACTTCTCTGTGCAACCTGTGCCAGTATCTCACCCTCCTCACAGTAATAGTATCAGTAAGGGAATATCACTGACCTAATTAAAATCACCCCTCCCAGAATTTTTCTTCCCTTACTCAGCTTGATCCATTCTTCCAACTGTAAATCATGGGATGTGCATCCCAGAGTCACATCCCAGCACCCCTGGCTGGCTTCCCTGCTCAGAACTCTGCAGGAAACTGAGGTGCTGTGGAAAGCAAAGCCATGTTGCATTTCTTTTTTACATATTGAATTCATACAGTTCTACTCACTATCCAAACAATGAAAGCAAACCTCAGACTCTGACCTTGCAAGGTTATAAATAAGAACAAATAAAGTCAGACTGTGTGCTGGCAAGCAAGTTTTTGCATAGTGTATTTAGGCCTGAGTATGACAGGAGAGCAATGTTCTGAACTGCTTTTAGAGAGTGGGTTCAGACAAAGCTTTCAGAGTTTCCTATTGCTCTTCTGTAAGGTGAAAAAAAAACCCAACCCACATAGCTGCAGCAGCAGAGCACATCTTTATCTGCTTTAGGTGGTAGGTGACCATTTGCCACCTCTAGTTGGTGGTTTTGCTTGAAAGATGAAAATCAGAGAAGAGTTTTCTTTGGTATTTGGTGAATGTTGCAGTTCCTGAATCCAGACAGTCTCACTGAGTTTGCTGTGGACAGCCAACTGTTCTGTGCCAGAACAACTTGCTGGCATTGGCACATTGCTCTTGATGCATGGAGAGAAATAACCACATGAGGAGTGAGATGAGAGTTTTCTGTGAGCATCACATTCAGGTTGTACCCTGGCTGGTTCTTGCTCAGCTGCACCAAGTTCTGTGTCCCCACTTTGCTGTCTACAAGTTACCCCGTCTGTGCCTTGGAGATGAGCAGCACCCAAAAACAGCAGCAAATAAAATGAGAACAATAAGAACAAAACAGAAGATGAGAATCACCACCAGCCCTCCAAGAGCCCAGTCACTTGTTGCAAGCAATGTCTTTAGGTCTTCTGGAACTGAGGATGCCTCTTGCTCCAGTGACATGGTGGCTTCCACCCTGCTGGGGACAGACAACAACAGGGTCAGGTGTTGAATTCTCTCCATGCCCTCAGCCACAGCCCCAAAACCAGTGCAGGTATGCAGAGTGTATGCAGGTATGCCTCCAAAAGGAGGGTCACAGAAATGGGAGCATAAACCAGAGAAATCCAGCTGAGACTGGTTCAACAATCAGCTCTATAGAGATGTAAAGAGGAAAAGCTGCTCACTCTACAGCATTTTGGTAGTTGAGATTTATTTTAATCATAGCTTATCAAGATTTTAAATAATACAGTGTCTCTCCAGCATGTGTTCAATATGAACTCTTTGAACCTGTACATGAAAGGTTGCTATTCAGTGGGACAAATTCCTTGACACCATTGGAAGGATCTCTAAAAGGGAGAGTTGGGGGCTTAAACTCTGAGAACACAGTGGAGATTAAATGGACACTTATTTTAAAACAAACAAGCCAAAACCCCCACCAATAATAAGTAAGGATCATGTACAACTTGTTACTTCCATAGGGCTCAGAATAGTCCCATTATATTAAAAAGGGTGTCCTGCTAATGGGGTTTGCTTTAGTAATGGTTTCTGTTACTCTGCAATAGAAGCATAAATTTTCCTCCCACAGGGAGGTCCAGTAATAATTTAAACTGGGATCTCAGTTCTACTCACTTGCTCTTTCACTGATACTTTGAATAATGACTTGGCTGACAGCTTTCTAAAGAACCTCCAGCATCTTTTTATGAGCATCTTGTGGTTTTATTAAAGCTTCCTTCCTTGTCAAGGGAGAGGATGGAATATTTCTCACACTTTCTTGCAAATGTGACTGTGCAGATGTAATACAGGAAGAGGTACTGGTTATTTTTGAAAATTTGCTTGACTTGCTGCCTCTTATGTCTGTATCCTGAATACTCTAAGAAAAATAATTACTCCTGTAAAGTGTTTCATCCTCAGCAAGCTGGATTTGACTCAAAGCACAAGCTCCCACTTACTGCAGTTTTTGTTTCTTTCTCAACAGCCAGATTTACTCAGTTCATGGTTTGTTTTCTGGGTAGATGGCAGATTACTGTGCTCAGTCTTTAGCCAGCCAGCACACAGGACATGACAGCTGTTCTGAATTCCTTTGCCTTCAAAAAGGAGGCAGCCTAGATGTAAGTTCTATAGACCCAAAAGCAGAAATCCCATGGGACTGCACACCCCAGGAAGTTCCTGTCTCTTTGCTAACTGCACTTCACCTCCCAGAATAGGAGAGCTGTATAACATTTTATAAATACCTGAAGCTGTTGTGGTTTGTAGTAGGTGTTTCCTCTGTTGCCTCCTCTTCACTCCTCCAAGAGATCTTGTCCTATGGTGAGGGACCCCTTGCTGTACCTGGAGATGTGGAGGTAGCCTGGAACTTGCCTCTTGGGGCTGCAGTAAATGATTAACAGCTGATTTTCCTGCAAAGGTGTGGCTAATCTAATCAAATCAAAGGCCTTGAACCCAACTAAAATGTCCTAATTCAGCTATTCCTCAGACATTTCTTCCTCTCCATGGCTTTATGCATTCCTACAGCTGTTGCAGTGCTTGTAAGGGCCCACTGTGGCCTGTGTGTGGGGCAGGCTGCAGGATGTGCTGGAGAGAAGAGGGCTGTGTTTCCCAGCTCCTGACTAGATCTGTGCAGTGGACTGGAGTGAGACTGCCAACAGGTCTGCCCTGCAGTCCAAAATTCACTGTGACAGTGTAGGTGAATAGACTCATTCCAGAGCACTGCACTGCTGTGAGCTGCAATAAAACTCTCTATCACTTTCCTGACTGGAGAAGACCAGAGGGATGGTGCTGGAGAGAGGGAGGAGTAAGGTGTGTGAGACTGTGTGTATCACAAGCCAAGCAAACCAGAGGGATAATGTTACAGAACATAAGCTGTTCCATTAAGTCATCAGTAGAACTTCAACCACTTCTGCTGGAGGGGCTGCCCTTGCTGGCTCTTTGAGGTTCCTCAGGGAAAGAAACTATTTCAACACTTTTATCATCATGACTGAAGTGACAGCATTCCCATGCAGTTCCTCTAGGCTTTCACAGTATCAATGGCAGTTGCTGTATTAGAAGCAGCCTTGCCTTATTCTGTGCTATTCTGAATCTCCCTGTGCAAGTTGAAACAAGAGGATCCATCCTCACTGCTGCTCCCTATAGGTGCCTGTATTTAAGTATTGATTGAAGGCAAAACACAAAAGCTTGTGTGAGTCCTGAGCAGGGACCAGGGACCAGCAGGTTTGTAGTCAGCAGAAGCTGAAGAGCTGCAGGAAGCTGGGCACTTGCTGACATCTTTCAGGCTACCCTGAATGCTTTCAAGGAAGCAGCAGATCAGGCAAACAACTGGCATGTCTGAACCCCAGCTGAAGGAATAGTCCAGCTGAGTGCAATGGTACAAAATAGTCTAAAGCAGAGTGTTAGGTCTGTGAGGTCCAGACAAGTGTGTAGAAACTGGCCCCTTCTACATGGTAGCTGGTCCTCTGCTCCAGAAAGCCACCTGAATCCTTTAGAGGATTGCCTGTTTTTCTTCCCTTCCCTTTCTTTAACAGTGCTGTGTTTATTCTATTTCTAATTCAGGAACTCGCAGTGGCCGAGATAAGACAGGAGCCATTTCTCTTGTTCCTCTGACTGCTATCTGTCGGTGGTTTAACTTGTACCACCACTGGGAAACATGCATTTGTGGCTTTTCCTGTTGAGATAAGGCCTGGCAGCTTGTTCCCAGTGACAGCAACCTGTCAGCCCTTGGTGTGTGTCCAGCCTGCCAAGCTTCTCCCTGTCTCAGCACAGGCTGGCTGAGCAGCGCTCACTGGGCTGCTGTTCATGTCTGCAGCTGGCACTGTCTGGCACAAGGCTGGAATGAAAGTCAGCTCTGTTCTTCCCTGGGTCTCGTGACTTAATCTAGATACAAAACCATCTGTTGAGTCTGTCTCTGCAAAAGAGGTTCTGAGGCTCCTGATGTCACTTTGATTGCCACTTGTTTGTGAGTGAAGTGAGCAAAGACTTATGTGACAGGAGGCTGGTGTGATACACCTCTGAATGTTTAAATTGATGCTGTGCTTGAGATTCTTTCCCCTTAACATGCTGGTTGTCAGTGACAGCTTTGGGACAGACTAATAATTTTTATTTTTTTTTTAACACTTTGTTGGTCTCAGTGTAACTGTGCATGCAGTAGCTTGTGCTGGTGCAGTCTGCTCTTGGTTGAGTAGTTGTCTCAGTTAAGTCTCAAATATTTGTTTGTAAAGAACATCCTCATTTTCTACTGGAAAGTTTTTCTTTTTATTAATTTAAAAGTAACACTGGTAGTTTCAGGAATTTTATTTTTCTTACAATTCTTAGACTATTCACTGTTCTCTGGCTGCAGATATATTCCAATGTGCAGCAGTACAAAAATACCAATTACCTAGATCCAGTATGTTGGCAAAAAATAAAGTGCATTAAATACATAAGAAGCTGATGTAATGTGCCTTTTACTAATATGGGTGCAGGCAACAGAGAAAATACATTTCTTTACAGAATTTTCTTTATTTTCTGTACCTTCTGAAGTGTAAAGAGTATTTTAAAGCCCACTGTTAAAAGCTTGATGATTCTGTTCTCCCTAGCTAGATGTTGGCTTTGGTACATACACTTAGTTGGGATACAGAAGAGACTTCTCTATATTAATTTAATTTTTTATACCTTCTCACAAAGGTGGTTGGTCACCCATTTGGGGCTGAAACACCTCTGCTTCAGAGCTCAGTGCAGAGTTCTGGCCTTCCTGTGCTGTGCCAGTTGTGGAACTGTGGCCTGTGCAGAGCCTTGTACGTCCATAAATCCCTTTCGGAAGTTCACCAGAGTGTAAACCAAACACCCCCAGTGGCTGCAGCATGGAAAAGGGATTTATCTGCACTTGTAACTCCAGCCCAGCAGCCCATTCTTGGCTCTGCTCTGTCACTGTGCCCACTTGTCAGCTGCTGCACACATACCCTGAAGTGATGGCTCTGAAATGCCTCTGTGCATGCTCATAAACACACCCCTGGCATCATGTTCATGTCCACTAAAATAAACTGCACATAGTGCAGGGAGTCAGGCACACAGATCCCTCAAGTAAGGATTGGGATTTGTTCATCTCCTGGAGCTCCCATGCTCTGTAAAAACCATTCACCTGCAATAAGCAGAAGAGTAGAACCACAGAGGGTGGAGAGGAAGCACGTTGAGCAGAGAATGATCAAAATAAGCCATAGGATTGGTGAGTTTTTTCCTTTTGCCTTCATCTTTCTGTTTACAAAGAGTATTCCACATGATCTGGATTTTTCTTTGGCAATTTCCCATCACTGTATCACCAATGATATGACACTGAGGGCAGTTGTTACCACATCTGGATCAGAAGGTCCACCATTTACTGATGTCAGCAGATATCTCAGCTAAACATGTCTCCTGCAGCAGGTTTGGCCTTGATCCACGATGCCCTGAGCAATTGGATCTCCCAGTGCTGTCAGTGGTTTTGTTAGTGCCCAGTACCATCCTTCTGGTGAGGGGAGCAGGCAGTGCCTGGTGTGTGGCTGTGTGCTCAGCCTCTGCTTTGCTCTGTGCCTCCTTGTCCCAGAGGGGATCCTCAGCTGGCCCAGCTGCAGGGCTGAGTTTGGGAAAGCTGGCTCTTTTCTCAGCAGTCTGTGTCCATGCCCTCCCACCTCAGGGAGACACTGATGGTACAGGAGCTTTACCTTTCTGGTCACAGTAGTGGCTGTCACAGACAGAAGGAATTCCACACTGTGATTTCTGGTCCTTTGAGTCATGTTAATGAATATTGTTATTGCCATTTTCAGTGGGCTAGTGTGGAAGGTCATTCCCACAGCACTGAATCACGATGTCCATGCCTGTCCTCGATTGTGTCACCTCAGGAACGGGCGGCTGGGCGGACTTGGCTCTTCCTGTGCCTGGGGTCAGGGCGGCCATCACAGCCACAGCAGCTGTAGCAGCAGCAACTGCAGGCAATGATGGTGAACACCAGCACAGTGACTGCAGAGAGAAACACAGATATTCATAGTGTAGGAACAATCCCTGCAGAGCAACCCTATGTCTCCTCCAAGTTTGGTGAGCAGCAAAATGAGCAAAGCCTGGTTTCTTGAAAAATTTATTTGCCCTATATCCCTATCTTCCTCCTCCTAAGTTTCTCCTCCTTTTGGTTTTCCATTTAATCTGGACAATCATTACCAGGTATTTCAAGACCTTAAGAGCTACATTCCAAACCATGTGAGGGTTTCTTTACCCACTTAATGGGCTGTTGTTTGGGAGCTGACATGCAGTACCTAAGCACAGCTGTGTGCCTGGAAAGGACAAAAATCCCAACTTGAGGGAGTTTGGTTACTCAAACTGGCAGCTGTATTTCTGAAGAGTGAGTTCAGCAAACTCTTAAGCATAGAGACTCATGACTGGGTTGGCTTTACTCTTCTGTATTTGGCTTGAAAAAATAAGATACTTCAAATGCAGGGGTTTGTTTCACAGAACAGTGGGCTGATTTACTGTCCTCTACTCTAGCCAGGATGGTTGGTGTTGGCAGGGATGTGTTAGTTTACCTGGAGTAGAAAAGGATGACATGTTCCATCCTGCAGAACATGTAAGAGTGTGAGCATGCCTCTGTGTATGCATGTGTTCCTTTAAAGCCTGGGCTGACATGTAACCAGACCTGTGAGGAACCAGCTGTAGGGATGAACCCAGTAAAGCTGCAGGTGTGACTGTGAATTCCAGCCCAGGGAGGAGTGTCCAGCTGGATACACACCCTTCCTTTTGGCCAGGAGCAAGCCCTGACTTTGAGGAGCAGGGCCTGTCTTCCTTCCTGCTTGTTTTCTCATTGTTTATACAAACTTCATCCCCCTTGATCCAGCAGTTCTCTGTTATTCCTTCCATGCCATCCCCACACAGAGCAGCAGGAGGGATCTTGCCATTACCAGAGGAGAATAAATAGGCTCATCTGCAGCATATTGGCTTCTACTGAGCCAATACAGGAATGACACTCAGAGTCTCTCTTAAGTGTCTTCTGTAGCAGGGAGATGCTCTAATACGTTTTGTTATAAACTATCTCCTATCAAAACAAAACATTGCAGCAGCTCTGGGTTGGTTAAAATATTGCTGATTTAACTAATGTTTAAAATGGGAGCTTTGGGGAAAGCTGTACTGTTGCCTGTACCATGTAGAGGTACATGTTGAGTGCTAAAAAATCACCTAGGAATTAACCTGGGCCTTAGAGCACAGCCTAGAAAACAACAGCCAACACCACCAACCCACCTCCACAGCCTGGGGAGCAATTTACCCCCATAGGAGAGGAGAGAAATTCTGACACCCCTTTGCCTCCACCCACAAACTCACCAATAAACAGAAGAACCACAGAAAAGCTGACAATCTCCACTGGGTCAGCCTTGGGCAGTCTCTGGAGCTTAAGGAGAAACTTCTCACCAATGGCTTGAACTTCCTTCAGAAAGCTTTCAGAAGACATTCTGTCACAACCTCTCCAGGCTCTGTGCTGCAGGAGAAGCAGAGAATAAACCTTTTCACTGACTAATGCCAGGGAGCTCCCAGCCTTCTTATACAGCTGGTGATCACAAGGAAAACAAGTTTATCTGGTCTCAGTCCTTGTTCCCAGTAGCTAAGGTGGAGGACTATTAATTGTCTACATGCTCTAGGACTGTTTTAATTTCAAAATCCAGCTTCAAGAGTGTTTTTGTCAACTGCACTGTTAAGCAAAGCCCAAACAGTGTTCTTTCTACAAGGACACTTTTTCCAGCAGGCACTGAGTTTAGACTGGACAGTGCCTGCCCTTGGTTCTCACCCAAGCAAAGTACTTTTTTTTCCAGTTGTGCTAACTTGTCCTTCCAGAAACAAATGCAGTTCTAACCCAAGTTGAATTCTGGATGCTGAACTCCACTGTACCTGGTCTCCAGGTGTTTCTTACTGAGTAACACAAAGTAGATTCCCTTGAAGGCTTCTTGCACTTTGAGCTACAGAACCCCCCTTCAAAAACAAAGGCATTTACCTCAACACCTCAATACAAGAGCATTAATAATTTTTATTAACCAGTTTTACTGTATGTGATACTAAATTTAAAGTCTGCATTCACTAGGGACTCCTGGATGCTTTTCAAGTTCTTACAGATAAATGCAATTTTATGAAGAAAACTAAATTTAGGGTTTTTTTTCCTTTCAAGCCAACAGAGCAATATATGAACAGTGGATTTTACCCATCACTGCTGATGATGACCAAAAGCCTTGGATCTGTCAGGGAGATATCTCCCTTGTGGAGCTAAGCCCTGCTCAGTAATCTTAGGTCTTCTTTATTCTCAGAGTGATCAGGATTCAGGAGCTATTGTTACTGAAAATATTATTAGCCTAGCTAAGTTAAGTGCCTCCATTTTGTCACCAATATTTGCTGTTCTTTACCCCATAAGCAAGATTTTGGGAGGCATTGCAATAGAGTAGCTGGTATAAGACCTGAGGATCTTCAAATTTTGTTTCAGTCAGGAACTGGAATTGGTTATTTTTGAGAAATATCCATAGTTCCACCTAAAACAAGTGTTTGGACAGGTCAACACTTGAATGGGTTATAACTCTTACTTCATTATTGTATCAAAATGTACTTGTTTGTGTGTGTTGTAAGAGTTAACACTGTGTTCTGGGACTTGAACACTGCAATTTAATACCCTGATCTTGGTGATAACACAAATCCAAGTGACCAAGACAACACTTCCAGTACAAACCAGCTAGTTCCTTATTGCACATCTGGCTTGGTTACTCAAACAAATGGATGCTTGGAGTTCAGTTTTTCTAAACACACTGAGGACAGAGAGACCTTGGCTGTTTCTTTGCATGCTGGGTTTGAGTACTACAGTGCCAAGTTAAATTAGTTTTGTATGTTTATGCAATTCAAAAAGGGGTTTCTTTGTTCTTTTAAATCCAAGCTAAGGAATAAAAATCGGAACCAGCTGGTTTCTTAGAAATGGGGGTGGATGGAAAATCTTCATGCACAGAAAAATCACTGTGCAATTTAGGAAGGAGGCAGAGCTGTGGTCTCTTGACCTGAAAAGGTCACTTTTGAGACTAGGGTTAAATACTTCTTTCCAGATGATTGCATACCCCAAGTGAGCTGCTCCAGAAATGGCTGCTTTATCCTTAGTGCTGCAGGATTCTGTTTCAGGAGGTTTTCAATTTTGTTTCCATTCCAAGAGATGGTGGAGGAGGCAGAGGTGAAGTGGTTTGTGTTTTCTGTTCTTGCCTCTAGAAGAAAAAAATTCAAAAAAATAAAATTTCTAGCTCTAACATGGTGAAAATGTTTGTTCCCTTTGGAGGTGGTTCTGCCTGTCCAGAAGCTCTCCTCATAAGGAATTTGCTCTAAGTTTCCATACCATGCTTTGGGTTACCCCAGAAGCAAAAGGTAAAAGGTATAATAAGAGTCAGGCTTGTGAAATTTGGTTCTACAGGGTAAAATGACTGACCAGGATTGTAGAACTCCATGTGGATTAGTGCTTAGTTGAAAATGATAAAGCCTGGCTTTGTAATGGACATTCCTCCCTGCCAATGGTCCCTGATCTGGAGCAAGTGAAGGAGTTTTTATTCTAAAACTTGCAATGAGTGTTACTTGTTTACCTTGGTCTGAATTACATGAGGGACCAACTTTGATGGTGGTGGTGCAGTCTCCAATCTGCCTGTGAGGAAGCAAATGTCTTTCAGCTTGACTACACTTTCTGCTGTTCCCAGGGCTCTCTGCTTTGGGATTTCTGTTTCTGCAGCAAGGCAAAAGGGTGAAGAATAAAATAATTCATAAAGGAAAAAAAGTAAAACTATCCCAAGGAAGCAACTTACATTCATGGACTTTTGTGTGTTCCATTCTACTTGTGATGTAAAATCTTTGTTCAGGACTACTTTTGATGTGACTTTTCCCAATTGATTTCAGTGGAACCAGTATTTTAGCCTTGAGATTAGCACAAGGGTAAGGACAGTGTGATTTAAACCAATTGTTTTATGCATCTGCATCATTTACAACACAAGGGTGATGACATTAATGATAATAACAGAGTGGAGCTGTGAGAATTAATTTGTTTTATTATATTGTGTTCAAAAAAGCTTCCAGTCACCAACAGCACTAAGGCCAGGTGGTGCAAGATAATTATTTAAAGCAGTCACTGTGATGATTATTATTAAAACAGGGAAGTCTAAAGAGGTTTGAAACTTAAGGTTGTAGGCCTTAATTGACAGTTTACTTTCTAGGTCTGGAATGCTGTTTTAGAGCCTGGAAGAGCCACTCAAATTAGTACCTCAGAGGTTTGGAGCAAACATAATTGTCTGCCAGTGTTTTCCTCAACTGGGAATTTCTTCTTGCTCATCCTTCCTTCAAATTTCACCCACTGAGAATGGGAACCCTCCAGAGCAGAGGAGACTTGGCTGTAGGGCAGCAGAGCTGATGGAACTCATCCATGTTATGGAAAAAATCCTGAATGACCACAGTGCAATGTGGTCTTCAGAACACATTGTCACACTGATGTCAGGAAATTCTCCTCCACAGCTGTAGTCAGAGCTCACATGAAGTGAAAATCAGATGAGGAGAGGAAAGATAAGAATTTCCCACAGAAAATAAAGTAACACAATGTCTTGTGACAGGCAGTTTGTGACATCCTGCTGGGATGGGGTGGCAACCTGAAATTCAGAGTTTTGACTTAAGAAATAACTCATGTAATCAGCAATGCCACTTGAACTAGATCATCAAACCCTTCTGCCTTCCTCTAATGTTGCAAGGCCCAGCAGGAGGAGGGAATAAAACAAATCATTTAATTTGGGTTTATTTGGTTTTGATGAAAAAAAGGCCCATTCTGCCATGTGCCATGAGTTATTAGCCTTGCTTGAAAGGACAGAGCACAGAAATGATGCAGGGGAATGGCAAACAGCTGCAGGTGTGCTTTCAGCAGCAAGGATTACATGACCCTGCAAAACCAAAGTGCATGTAGGTCCTGTGTTTAGGACCTCCATAGATTTAGATTCCCAGAAAGCACTAATGCAGATTCATCTTGCTGTGCCCACTGCAGAAAGCTGTGAAAATTGCCATAATAGCACTGAAATTATCTTTCCAAGTTGTTTTGATGGACTTGTGCCATGCTGAATCACTCAAAGAAGTTGGCTGCTCAGCCCTTTGGAGAATAAAGCCATTAAAAAGCCTCAATCTAGAAATTCAAGAGAAAAGCCTCTATCAAGATTCCTTTTAGCTGCATATGAACTGGCTGCATATGGAGGCTGCTTCCAAGAAAAACAGCTTTAGGGTGACCATGTGCAGTGGGGTCTGACATCCCTGTGCCTCTCAGAAGCTGGTGAGGCTGCTGTGAGTCTTTTGGAATTGCTGTACATTGATCAGAGTTTTTTAGTCTGTCCTGATGTGTGTGGAGAAAGCTGCACTCAAAGGTGAACTGTAGGGAGTGGCTGAGCTGAAATTTACTGCTGAGAATGAGACACTTGTTTACACATAACCCTGGGGGTATTTGAGCAGCCTTTTTTAGTGCAAAAGGCACAAATTTAAGTTTGTGGTTTAGCCCCAGGACTGGAAGTTAGTAAATACAGGCAGTCTCCCTGGCCTGCCAGTGATGCTCCCTGGCTGTGTGACTTTGGGAAGTCATCACATCCCACTGTTGGGTGACTTCATCTCTGCAAGACAGCGGAACATGGAACCACATCAGAGCTTTGCTTGTTAATTGTTGTGTGTCCAAGTTTCCAGCATGCTTGGCAATCTTCAGCTAGAAAGGCAGCAAGTCCCTGCTTTTGCTGCAGTTCCAAACTGAACTGGCCATTGTTTTGCTCAGAATTTCTTACACTTTGTTCACTGAGCCTGTTTAGGATGGATGTAGATTGAAGTGTGGTTTCCACTCTTGTTTGCTCCTAACCCAACCATGCTCCTTATATTGTTCTTGCCATGATCCTGAGCCATTGGTTTTACTGGGCTTGCATGGGTTTGTTGCTCTTGTAAACTAAAGGCGGAGATAAAGCTTTGGAGGGGGGAATTTTGGGGGGAACAAGAAGCTGCCAATGCCTCTGGTCCTAATGCATCCCAGTGATGGTGAGTTGGCTCCTCCACTGCCCACTGCAAGAGTGCACCAGAGCCCTTACAAAGCAGAACCTTCCTGATGTTCCCATCAAGCAGAATGCCAGGACAACATTCTTATTGCAACCTTGGCTTTTCTTTAAGAATGTGGCTCTGAAGGAGCAAATGCTGTGTTGTTCTTACTCAGACAAGTCCAATGAGTTGGTTGAAATTGAGATGGGAAGCCTGTATGGGTTGTGGGGCTTATCTGGTAGGAAATCTTACAAAGCAAGCCCAACCTCATGGAAGGAGGGTGCTGAGCAGCCAAAGGGGAGGGGATACTTTTTATTCTGCTCTAAAACTCTAAAATAAGCTCTGACTGTACTTGGCCACTTTGTAAAGAACGTGAAGGCTTGGCCAGTTTCAGAACGTACCAGCTTTGTTCTTGGTCCCTGAAATGTCCTTCTGATTTTATATGGATAAGGTCTGCAGTGCTTCCTGTTCTCAAACAATGCTGGGTTGCTAGGTGTGCCTATAGTGTGGATGTATTTTGGCATAATGTGTCATAATTCCTGCCTGACTGTTCATTGTTCTAAGCTTTTACTGTACTGCTGAGATGAAAAGGGCCATGGAAATGCAGTTGGATTATCAATGCATGATTTTCCCTCATCATTGTTAATGCAGTGTTTGCTGCCATGACTCTAGTTGACCAGCCATGTGAAACTTAACTATAGTTCAGACAAGCTCATTTTTCCTAAAACAGGAGTGCACAGAGCCAGACAGACCTATAATTCATTCCCAAGCAGATGAAAATAGTCTCCAGTATCAAGAGAATTCAGCCCTTTAACAGCACACACCCAAACTGGTAAATTGTAGCTCAATGCCATGGGAGAAAAGCTGGGACTTGGTCAGTTGGTTTGGAACAGAAGGCCACACATTCCTGAGATTTTAAAGCTGCCCTGCCTGGGTCACTCTTTGGCTGGGATACCCTGTCATCTCCACCACCCACTATTTGAAGATGGGTTTTGAGGCAGCACTGTAAATGTGCCTTCTCTTCCCTACAACCTAATATTAGATTAATATAAAAAGGCATTGAATTCCCAGTTTCACTAACAGAGGTACATACTAGGGCACTGAGCTGGGAGTCTTTACACCTCTGCAGAGCACCCTGGTTTTCTCCAGTCCATCCCACAACCACATCCACAAAACCCCATGAGATAATTCCTCACTACTAGAAATTTCTTAACTGGGGAAACCAAAACACTGAGCCATCCAATGAAAGGAAAAGGTCAATTTTAAAAATAAACCTGTAGCTCTTCTACAAGAGAACTTTTTTTAGGGTTGGTGATGCTTGAATCTAGCCTGAAAGTCTATTCTAATATTAGCAAAATATCCATTTCCCAAGAAGCTGAGTGAGAGGTAGTTGTATGCCTGTGAAATCCTTTTAGTGACTTCACAAACACAGTGGGATCTATCAGTAGTTGGTGTTTGAGGTCCAGCATCTGGGAGTGCTGGAAACTCCTCCACCTTTTAACAGCCATCTCTGTGCCCTGTCCTTGATCTCACATTTACCAGTCTCATAAATTACATGAGTTTTCCTAGTAAAGGTGCCACTGGAGTGTAGGAACTCAAAACCAAAATGTGCAGCAGCTGCTGCCTCAGGAGGAATTGTTTGGAACCTCATCAGCTGTGGCTGTGTGGGGCAGTGGGGAGAGCCTGCATGGAGGTGTGGGGTGGGTGCTGCTCCCTGTCCCCAGCTCTCTCCCAGCCCCTCGCAGTCCCTGCTGCCCAGTGGGTGCCCAGTGGCCACTGCCACTCTGGTCAGGGGTTATCTCACAGAGAGGAGCAGCTCCATCAAACTTTGTACCTTCACATGCACAACCACTGTTGGGTGCAGCCAGGCTGAGGCACTGTGACAGCTGTAACACAAGCCATGTCCTGCTGCTTTTATCCAGACATGTGTTTCACATTGCTGTGCCTCTCCCCCCACACATGAACAGCACGGCTGCAGCTGGACAAGCCCCCAGCCAAACCCATTAAGATTTTCTTTTGGCCAGGAAAACTTGGCATGTTTCTCTACCTCCTTCCCTCCCCTGCCCTTCTCCCCTCACTCCTCCCTCATTTTTTTTTCTGTTGATGTTTCCCTAAACTTTGTTTTTTCACATGCTTTTTTAAGAAACTATCTTAACTGCAACAACCAACCTGGAGAGACTCTCCATGAGCAGGGTGGAAACTTCCCTCCATCCCCTTGAGCCTCAGCCAGGCTGGAGGTGTGTGGGTCTGAACTAGAACATCTCCTCACTTAGGCAGTTCCAATTCCATGTTTGTACAACACAGTAGGTCAGAAAGACCTGCCCTCCATTCCTCAGTAATGGAAATGGAGAGAAGTGGAAATACCTGATCCTTAACATTCCTCCCTACAGGCATGTGTAGGATTGGGAAGACCTTTCTGTGAGAATTGGCTTTCTGCTCCTGTTTGTACACAGCTGACTGCCCATGCACCTCCTGGGGGTCCCAGTGCTGGGAGCTGCAGCAGCTTCCAAACAGAGGAGTCAGCTTCAGGTGGCAGAAAATGGGGATTTATATGGCCAGTCTCGATTTGCAGCCCCTCTTCCCATACCCAACAGCAAAACAGAGCTGGGAGCACAGGCGGTGGGACACCTGTAAAACCAAAGCTTGGGCACAATGGCCTGGAATGTCTTTTGCAATCTAAATGATTCTGTGTTTTATAATTTCATGTATTTAGGTGATCCTTTTGCTCTTGCTTCCCTTCTCAGTGCATTGAAACTGGACGGTGTGGTTACTGTAATCCATGAGCTGTGTATCTGCGTGAACGTGCCTCTCAGAGCAGAGGTTTGAACACTAAACCAGCATCTGTGCCTGATACACTGGCTGAATTCTTCTTTTTAAAATGTTCTCATTAGAAACCCTGTAAAATCTTTCCGTTTATTTCTACTGGACACAGATGCTTAACTTGCACAGTGTGCTAGTTCCCCGAGCAGGGTTTGTTTTCTAAGCCCTCTGCTTCAGGATTTGGGGGATAAAACTTGGCTGCAGCTGGGAGGAGCTCCGGGGAAAAGCTGTGGCTGGCACCCGTCGGGCTTGCTAAAGGCACGCACAGCCTCGGAGCCAGCTGCCTTGTCCACAGCGACTATTTCTGTCGCAGGACACCAGCTTATCAGGGCACACAGTGTGTGTGCAGGACCCCGAGCAGCCAGAGCCAGCCTTTGTCACCGGCACAGCCCCGCTCGGGCTCGCCGCTCCTTTTGTTCCAGGGCGGCTGCGGCGCAGCGCTCCGCAATCCCATTAAAAGCTTTTCTCCTGCCACCTTCGCTCCTCGGTGTCCCTGGCAAGCAAACCCAGCCTCCCAAGCTCTGCTCCGAGCAGGGGGAGCTCCCCAGGCTCCAGCCCCTCGCTAAGAGCGGAGGGTGCCGCGGTTGACCGCCCAGCAGCGATAGCTCAGCCTTACCCGACCGCGAGCTCTCCTTCTCCTCTTGCTTTTCTTCCCTTCTTCTTCAACTTTCACGTCATCTGTCCCCTCATCCTGGCTGTGGCTCGCTGTACGCTCAGCTCCTCTCTGCTCCGTTGCTGACAGCCAGCTGTTGTCTCTGCCTTTCTTTCTTTCTTTTTTTTTTTTTTTTTGTTGCTGGTTGTCGTGGAGATGCGAAGTTTCGTGTTACATGTGTGCCAAAGAGGGAGGGAGAGGAGGCACGGCCGGCTGAGCCGGAGCCGCTGCCAGCTCCCCGGGGCGTACAAGGGCTGCCACTTGTTGCTGCCTTCCTCCCTGCATCTCCTCCGACAGAGAACTTTCTTCTTTTCCTTTTAATGACTCCTTTTCCTGCCGTTTTGAATCGATTCCCTGCCTGCGGTAGTTTGGGGCAATGTTAAAGCGAGTAACTTTTCTTGACGCTGCCCAATTTCCTTCCGGCTCCCGGGGGAAGGAGCTTTTCTCTTGTGTTCATTGAAGGGGCAGAGCAAGGACAGGGCAGCTCTGGGAGAGAGACCTGCACGGACAGGGCACAGGGACAACGCTGGGACACTGCATTTCCTGCTGGCATGGGGAGTTTGCTCCGTGCCCTTGGCCAGGTCATTCACTCTCTTGATGCTGAGCTTTTCGCTCCTTGCACTCTGGGGACAGCTGACTGTCACTGTCGTGTCTCAGAGGTGAAGCTCAGGTGATGCTGAAAGGACACAGCCCTTCAGAGAGGGGCAGAATTAGAAGTTCTCATCAACCTCATGACTTGCTCTTCTCTTAGATAAAGCTCATTACATGGCTTTCACTCGACAACTGCATGACTAACTTTATTAACTTAACTTCACTTTATTCCAAGACTTGCTGAGTTATTCATTTCACGAAGCATTTCTGATGAGGCTCTGTACCCTTTGGTTTATACAAGGGAATGCTTTTGCTTGGTGTTTTTTGGGATATCTGGCTGTCCATCTGCTTCTCCTAATTGCAGGAATAGGGCTCCTGCTTTATGTGGTGTATAAAAACAAGGACTAGCAAAATGACACAGGGGCAGGCAGCTTTGTGGTCAGTTTAGCACTTTCCTGAAATGTATTGCCACAGACAAAAATGCATTAATAAACCTTATTGTTATTTGTTCTTCATCCCATTCCATAGTGTCAAATGGGAGGGAGGGTGGGGATATCTGAAATGACATAATGATTTTGTTCAGACATTTTAGAGACCAATGGTCAGCTCATACTTACTCTTTTTGAAGGGCAAAGGGAGACAAATAATACAGTAGCATATTTAAAAGATGAAATAATTTTAGGACATGTATTATAATATAAAATACCATTAATTTATGTAAATCATTCCTATCTTGTGCCCATTAGTCAGATGTTGATGTGACTGAGGGGAAGCTTCCCCTCACATGTTAATGCATTACAAGCTATGTTTCAGGAATTCTCGTGTTAAGCATTAATCCAGTGATTAACCCCAGCATCCCTGTCAGTAACTTTTGTTTTTTGCCTTTTGACTTTAATTATAGGATTGCAATTTTAGTTTTGCAACTGAATTTCCGTTATGACCCAACTCCTGAACACCGTTGGCTGAAATGGGGCTGTGGCCCCAATCTGGGTAATTCTTCACGAAGAAAAAGGCAATTACAGGAGGCTGGGTGGAAAGGGCTTGGCTTTACAAGCCTGATGGGTTAGAAACTAGAACTCTAAATTCCAGTGAGCTCACAGCTGATCTCTGCTTCCACCAAAGCCCTCCCCTGGGGCTTCTAAAGGACAGAGGTGTGTGTGCTGTCCCTGCCCAGCCTGCTGAGCTGTGGGAGTGGGGAGAGGGCTTGTCCCTCACTGAATGCCTCAGTTAACTCCAATACAGATCAGTGCGTGCGAGGGGAAGAGACACTCATTCTCTAATGAGAATGCCTGCCTGTTTTCTTTTGGGGAAACAAAAAGCTGACTTGCAGCTCGCTGACATTTCTATAGTCACGTTGCACTGGCAAGCCAGGCAGCACCAGCAGTTCTTTTGGAAAAGCAGGACAAGGGGATCGAATGTGTTGCCCCCATGCTGGTCCCCCCACCCTTGCCCTCCGTGTGAAAGGAGCTCTTTGAGTGCAGGAGCAGAGCAAGTCCTGGCTCTGCAGGGGGATATAAAGGCAGCTTTGTGGGAGCCCTCTCCAGGCTCTGGTGGCCTGCACAGTGCACACACCCTGCTGCAGCCCCTTACCTGAGCTCTGCCAGCCCCCCGGCACTTCAGCACACTCAGGTCACTGCTGGGGACAGGAACAGGGACCTGCTGCTGTGCTGCCTTCCCCATCAGCCTCCCAGGCCGTGGGAAGGAGTGAGCCAGCAGGCACTGCAGCCCCTCTGGGATGCTTTGGTAACACACAGTTGTGTTACACACAGACACAAGTGAAGAAGAAAACTGTTTGTTAAATCTCTGACAAGTTCTGACATGCCTTAAAGGGTTTAGAGTAAGAGTAAATGAGGTGTTCACTCTCTTACTTTTCCTGTCTGTGACCCACTTTTTGCAGATGAAGTTGGGAAGCCCGCTAGGGCACACCTTGGTAGAGAAAAAATTCCACCTTGTTCTTCCTTGTAGTAAGACTGATTTTCTTCTGAAATAACTTTTGTTCCCACTTGGCTGCAGGATTTGATCTCTAAATGCCTGATGAAGTGAATGTTTTCATGTCTTTATTATCAGCATTTTGACTAACACACAATCAGCCACCTCTGCTGTGAAACTTTAGTTTTAAAAAACTCCTCTAAATTCTGCTGTCTTAAAAAAAGGGGGTAAAGTAACTGCCTGATCATTCTTTGGCAAAATCAGTGTATTTTCTGGTTTAAGTTAGGGAGTGTTTTAGAAGAGAAATTACTTCCTGCCTATAATTCTAGTGAGCATATTGTCACCAAACTTTTTTATGTACCCCAAAACACTGATGCCTGCCAAGAATCTTCTGAAAATTTCTGGAAGAATCTAATCATCTTCACATGGCTGGTTTGCTAATGCTGGTAAACTGGTTGTGCAATCCTGTGTGAGCAAATGGACTGGTTTTCATATAGGACTCTTCCCAAACTGTGGGTGCTGACCTGGAGCATGTGTGAGCCCACAGAGATCCAGGCTGTTATCTGAATGGTGCTCCCTTGTGACCTCACTCTGGATCTATTTCTGGGACTTGTTTTACATTCTTGTGTCTTCACATATATATTTCTTCACCTTCAAATCACAAATAATAAACCTAGAAGCTCTTCAGGGTGAGATGTATAGATTTACTCTGAGTGTAGTGATCAACAGGGCCTCTTCACCTACAGCCATCCTGATAGGACATGGAATATATTTAAGAATTGATACAGAATTAATAACTGTATATTTCATCACCTGCTCCTTTTGCAGATCTCAAACATCTGAAAGGGTTTAGCAGAGGGGATAACACTGATTTTTTTTACATATGGGGAGGTGGAGGTAGAGAAACTTTAAACAAGGTGTCAGGAATAGAGCCCAAATTCTTCTCCAGGTATTAAACTCTGTGATTCCTGTTGGAATAGACATTCTCTGTGAAAAAAACAAGACTTAAATTTTTATCCAAAGCCATTGCATTTGAAGGGTGGAGTTTCTGTGGATAGAAGTGATGACCAGATGATCTTGCCTTGTGTTTCCAAGCTGTCGCCACGCTGCCATAGCCAAGTACTTCGGTGATGTCACCCCACCTTGCAACAAGTGCTGTGACTTCTGCAAGAACCCAGGGGCAGTGAAAAGGCAGCTGGAGGAACTGGAACGCTGCAGCAACCACTGGAACAAAACCTGCATCAGGCCCACAGGGTCCTCCTGGGATGGCTACGACCCAGAGCTGTACGAGGGCGGCAGGAGAGGCTGCAGAGGCTTCAGCAGGTACCACAGAGCTTACACTCATCTCACAGGAGCCATCCAAAAGCATCCACCAGCTGCAGGCCCAGACACTCCTATTTTCAGCACATGTTTCTGTGTGGATGGTATTTTCCTGTAACTTTCTGGCAGCAGCAGCTGGAATTTCATTTTCCACACACTTTGGCAGCCTTGTTCACATTCGTGTCCCAGAGAACCAAAAGCTGTTTTGACAGAGCTAAGAATTGCCCTGTACAATGTAATTGGCTCAAGAAACTAGCCTGAAATTTTTGAAAGTAGCAAGTGGGCTCAGCCTGTTTATAGTCACAAGGAAGAGAAATGTTTAAAATTGAGACCAAGATGACATGGTCCAGAGTTCATCTCTGATTTAACACAACTGGCTGTGGCCCAGCAGGCCAGGGGCCACTGACAGGACTCAGTCACCACAGATGTTATAAAGTGCCAGTGTCAGATTCTTCTGCAGATTGCTGCATTTTCCTATCAGGCTGACAGCAAAAGGAAGATGTGGGAAACATTATGAATTCTGTAAAATGCTTGGCAGTGTGGAGGTGACAACTTCTCTTTCCCCTTGTTCCCTGGCAGAGTTGCAGTGACTGTGCAGCTGTGTCAGGATGAAATTTCTCTGCTGGCACTGCCCATGAAGCTGTGCCAGGATACACAGTGCTGTAGGCTGGCCAGGCCCTCTGCTTTACCTTAAAAAGCTCGAGATTGATGCCTTTGTTCTTTGGCCAAGTCCAGCTGAGTCAGAGGAAACCAGGACTTGTGACTTAAGCCTGTGTTTGGTCTCAGGACCTGAGAAGCCACAGCCAATGCTGATGTACAGAACAGTGTTTGCCACTTGGTTTATTGAACCTTTCCATGACCTGATTGTAGTTTTGCCTTGGAAGTTGTAATAGTCAGCAGCTCTAAAGCTCAGATTTGTGATACCTGTAAATTTAGCAGCTGTGGGAAGCAGTGAACTCCTGGGCTAAATCTGGTGAGGATCAGCTGCTGCATTTCAGTTCATTAGAGATGGGGATTTCATTTATTGCAGCAGCCTGTGAACAAGTGAGGCTGAGGAGTGGATGTTGTGTCCTTTCTGCCATCTCTGCTCCCAGGGCAGGAGGGATGGACAGATGGCATACATGACATGAAGCAGTGACTCTTGAACCCCCTGGGAGGACCTGGCACAGCTTCTGAAATGGAGCCCGCCATTCTCAGGGCACTAGTTACATGCTCTTAGTTCATGCACTGCCTGCTGGTTTATGGGATTAACAAATGCTGGGAATTTTTGGAAGACACTCACTGCTGTCCTGATTGGGGAATGGCAAAGAAAATCAAAGTGAAAACACATTCAGGAAGGATGTGGGATGCATCCCTGGGGTGGCTTCCCCAACTTGTCCCCCAGTTAATGCTGCAGCTACAGAAATGTTTGTTTCTCTTGCTTTCCTGCCTTACCCAGGTATGATGAAGAGGGTGGTGGGAATTGGGACGAAGAGAACGAGGAGCGTCGGAAACGGGAGTGGGACAACTTCTACAAGAGACAGATGAGTCTGCGCAAAGTGAGCTGGGCTCAGGGGTGGAGGGGTGCACAGAGGGTCTGCTGTGAGTTTTTTCTGACAGCCTTAAAGGCTTCCAGGCACCAGTGACAGTAAATTATTTCATCTTGGTGTTGCTTGTTGTCTTTCACTTCTTGTACCTCTGCTTTTGCAGTGTTCTCCATACTGTGGGTCAGTCCCATAATAGGAAGAAATTCAGTTTATTCATGTGCTGGTTTCTCTGCAGTGCTAAGCAAGAGGAGCCTGTTGGTTTTAATGCCCGTGGTAGTTGTAAAAACAGATTTTCCCATTCAGTTTCTCTTAAATATTCCTATAGCAGAGGTGAACTTTTGGCTTTGATTCTTGTTCTTTGTCTTCTTGGCCCTGTTTTGGCACTTATTCAATGCTTTATAACTTCAGCTTTAATTTTCCCTGGAGCAGGGATATAAAACATGTCTTTTGTGCTTCTAGATCTGCATGTGTGTAGTAGGAATGGAAATATCTGACTGATCTTTGTTTTCTTCCAGGGCAAAGAACCAGAAAAGGAAGATTTTGTTCCTCCAAGTAAATATCTTCTTTGATTTATAATGGGTTTTCTTTGGGAGAAGAAAGTCTTGTATTTTGCAGCTGCATGCAATCTGTACAGCATCACCACTGGAGGGATCAGTCCCTAGGCACAGAGGTCAAGCTTTTGGCTGTGAAAACTTGGCTGGAAGAGATGGACCACAGCTTAGCTTTGGTTGGGGTGAAGATATGGAATGAATCTTTCTGAACAACATTTTCAAATAAGCAAGAGAGAAGGAAAACTCTGCCTAACCTGACTCTGTAGTGTTGGCTATTTCTGCAGAGGTTATGCAGCAGCAGCAATAATAATAAAATAATAATAATAATAATAATAATAATAATAATAATGCTGTAAGGAAACTGCTGAAAACCTTTGCTGTTAGTACCTGTGCTGCTTGGAGCCCTGTCTGGCACTGTTGCAAAAGAACTTGATAGGTCAGGTTACTCTATCCAGCCTGATTTTTTTGTTTGATGTTGTGGGGAGCAGAAAAGATTTGAGTTTCCTAAGAGCTTTAAAGAAAGATTTTCTGAGGTAGGAAAATTTTGGAAAGGTGTTAGTCCTAAACTCCAAAGTAGATGTTCTCAATCAGAGAAAACATTCTCACTTTGATTTCTGCCTACTCTTTTGGAGTGTGTAGCTTCTCCAGGTAGAAAGGGTGACCACAGTGTTCCTTGGGGTGACAATTCAGGGAGGAGAAAGCCAGGCAGTCCTGGATCTGCACCTCCCTGTGACAGCTGAGATGTTCTCCATCAGCCCAGCCCTGCCATGGCTCCTTTCCCAAATTCCTCTCCTGTGGCAGGTGCAGACTGTCCCCTGAAGGATGCTGCCAGCAGGAGGATCTCCAAGCTCACTGTGAAGGTAAGAGATGTTGCAAAGAACAGCAAAGCTTCTGCCTGGCCTGTCCTCACTCCTTCAGGGGTGCAAGTCCAAGAGGCACTGACACTTCTGTAGAGTATGTCTGAGCATCCCATGTTTCCTAGGGCCGGGAACACTGCCTGAAGATGCTGGAAGAAGCTTTGAGCAACAACCAAAAGACTCTAGCAGCAGAAGGAAAATGGTATGAGATGAGGGAAAAGGGGTGTATACTGAGTCCCTTAACACAGGGCCTGCTCCTCCCTGAGCACAATTACCATTCTCAGGGAATGCTTTTTTAAGCTACTTTGTCCATGGATGTAGTTTTACTTAACAGCATCTTTCTGGCAGTGGTGTTGAAGATCAGACCTGAGCATTCCTGTGGCTGATGGATGTTATCAGCTTAATCCCAGGAGCAGCAGTTCTGCCCAATCCCACAAGATGGGGATAGTGTACTTCTCAAAAGGAGCACTGGGCAAGAATCTTCATTTAAAACCGTTTCCATCACCCTTTCCATTCTCCATCAACTCACCACTACATCCCTTAGGCCTTCACTGGAAGTTATCACTTACTCTTGCACCAGAGGGAGTGGATTTTGTACTTTCTGGGAGATACTTAAGCATTAGTGTTCCCTTTGCAGATGCAGAAGTGTGTCTTGCCAGGAATCACCCCAGCCTGTGTTTCAGGTCAGACCCTGGTGCCTGTGCAGTGGAAATGGAATATGAAGCTTTCCAGACCAGCAAAATGGCAAATTCCTACAAGGCAGCTGTGCTAAAGAAGGTAGGGACAAACATCTACACCTGCTGCTCCCTGCCACGTGGGAGCTCCAGGGCAAATAGGGCAGAGTTTGTGTGAGAAAGGTGAAAGACAAGCTCTGTTTTGCCTTGGGTATCTTACAAATCTTTCTTCCTGATTTTGTTTCCAGGAGGGCCCAGAATCACCTCGGGTTCACATCATTGTTGGCTTTACAGGCTCTGAAAACCTACATAACAGTGCAAGCTTATCCAGATATGTTCTAGCAATACAGGGATTTGGGAATTCCTCAGGCTGCTGCTGGTTTAGGTTATCTGCTTGCCATCATTCTCTCTGTTCTTGAGGCTGGTGCCTCTCCAGGGCAGATATGTGGTTTTGTATGTACAAAGGCAGGAATGCATAAAGATTTCTGGCCATTAGAGAATATTTCTGTTCTCTTTTCAGGTGGCAGAAATCAATAAAGCCTCCAAACAAGGTGAATTGTTCTCAGTCTTTGGGTCTGGAAAGGGTGGTAACAGCAATTTGGAAACAAAATCTGTGTCTCTAGAAGAGGACTTTGTCCCTGCATCCCACGTTCCCTCGGTAAGTGCTGGTGGGATAGACAGGAGGGAATGGTGTGTTTTGTCTGTCTGCCTTTTTATAAATTTATTTAGTGTCCTTTCTATGGCCACAACTGCATATTTCTATTGTAATTGCTTTTTCCTGTCTGTCACATTGTTATTAGTGAATATAATCTGTGTGCAGACCACAACTTAAATAAGTTTTTTCTCATCTTTCTCTGTCTGAGGATGCTGCCTTGTTTTCTTATTGCTGGCCTAGGACTTCCATCTAATTTATTTCCCTCATGTCTCTGCTGATGGGTGTGATGATCAGTCACATTTACAGCCTCCCCCAGCTAACAGTGCCCACACTGGTGTATTGTATGCACAAACTTAGCTGCTTTCATGGTGCTGCACACAGGGATCTCACATCCAAAATTTCTTCTTCTTCCTGTTCTCCAGTTCAAACCCAAGCGTGTGGGAGCAGGATTTCCAAAGAAATCCAGCTTGTTCCAGACAGCTTCAGAACTGCTGAAGATCAAGGAGGAGAGTGATGCAGAGCCTGACAAAAAAGACTGCCCAGGTGGACAAGACAACAGCAGCTACAGTCTGGACCTGGACACCACAAACCCTGTTCTCCAGAGGGAAGAAACTGCAGCCAAAGCAGTGGGTGAGAGTGCAAGGGTGGAACTACACCCAGAAAAGAAGGGGCAGCAAACCAGTCCAGAAACAAAAACTGCCCTTGGGGACAGCCCTGCTAAGAAGTCCAAACGTAGCAAGAAGCAGCAAATGCTGGCAGAAGCAGCCAAAAAGGAATCACAGGATATTTCCAAATTCTTCTCCCTCCCCAAAAGTGGCTCTAAAGCTCAAAGCTGCAGTGCAGCAAAGGAAGATGACTGTTCTGCAAGCACACTACCTCAGGCTTCTTCTCAAAACATGTGTCAAGAGAAACTAGCACCTCAGGAAAACAAAGATGGCTCTGGAGATCTGACTGGGCAGTTCCAGGCAGAGACTAAAGAACTGAGAGAAACAGAAGTAACACTGACTGAGAGAGGGGAGAATTCTAAGTCCCAGCAGGCTGCTGAATCTGAATTCCTTGAGGAGGAAATGGATGTGAAGTGCAGGTAAAATCTCTACTTCTCTGCTCCTTGTGTTGTCCAGAGCCCCACCTGGAAACCTGGGTGAGGTCTCTGGGTGAGTGAAGGAGACTCTTTCTTTACCATGCAGTCTCATGGCACTGACAGTGAATGCAGAAATATTTTCCCTGTTGAATGATTACAATTGGCCTTCTCTCCACTCTTCCCACTAGTGTTGCTGAAAATGTTGCAGAATCTGAGCTAGCTGTTGTTGGGGAAGGTGACAGTGGGAAGCGACCGGGATCAGACGAGGTAAGATTTCAGTGAATGCTGATTTCCTCTATTCCTTCTGCTCATCTTCTGCCAAATTTCTCTGTGGGAGTGACACTTCTTCTCTGAGAGTGTAAATTTTTATCTGGGGAGGGCCCAGCTGCAGTTGTAGCAGAAAGCAGAACCCCAGTTGTGTTGCATTCCTGGTGTTTCTGGGCTGTGCCAGCACCTTGGGCTGCAGTGCAGAGCTCCCCATCCACTGCTTTGTTCCCTCCTCTGTGCAACTCGTGTGACTGTGCCCTTGCTGCTGACTTGCCTGGAATGAGTGTCTCCATCCCTGAGATCTGTCACCAGCTATAATTAGGGAGCTGCTTTCTCAAGGCAGGGGCACAACCACAGGCCAGAGACCATTGGGAAGTGACCCCTGCTCACAGCCTGCCTTGCCTTTCAGTCTGTCCTTCCTGAGGGATGTATTCTCAGCAAACATCCTGAGAAATCTTTTCCAGTCAGTTTTCCTCTGTAGGACAGGCTCTAGCAATTAGGTGCCCCAGCAGGAGCACAGGGTACTTCTAAATGTGGTGTTCTTTAAAAGTTCAAAGTCCTTTTGTGTGCACTATTAAAAGGAGTTACAGAGATCCCTACTTGGTATTCACTGGAGGGAGAGGCTGCAGGATGCTGCAAAGATTCACATTCTTGGGAGGGCAATGCTGCCACAGGAATTGGTAGGTTTGGTTTCTTCTGTCCCCTCTCCAGGATATGGAGAGTCCTGCAAAAAAGCGGCTCCGGACAGCGGCAAAATCTTCAATTCTGACCCAGCCAGAGGGCAGAAGTGGTGGTCCAACAAAGAAGAAGGTGACTTTTGACTCAAACTTAGCACAGTGTGATAAAGAAGGAAGCAGCAAGACCATACAGCCAGTGACCAGAGGCATGTCCCTCAAAGAGACTGCAGACATCGTTGTCAAGTATTTGACGCCGTTCTACAAGGGGGGCAAATTTGCTTCCAAGGTAGGGTACAGCTGGAGGCCCTCTTTCAGAGAATTCATCTCTCTAGGGGTCTGAGGCTCTGGGAAGTGGGAGATGATCAGGATCCTACCCTTTATTTCCAAGTTATGTTTTGGTATGTGCTGTTTTAGTGACTCCAGATACAGCAGCTGCCCTGTCCCACAAAAGGGTTGGTGTGTGTTGGTTCCACACCTCCTTGGGATTGTTCATATTTTCACACAAAACCCTGGCACATTTTTAACTCCCACCTGTGGAGTAGCAAGAGCTCAGGTTCAGTGCTGGTGTAGTTTCCTTGCTGTGCCCTGCAAGGCAAGATTTGTGTGCCTGGGCTTCTCCAGCTCTGCAGGGTCAGCTGGGTGTGTTCAGTCTAGGAGGGGTTTGTGCTACAGCCAGTCTGTGCTAGGGGCAAAACAAACATGGAAACAGGTAACTGGTGTTTGCTGGTGAGGTAACTGGTGTTTGCTGGTGAGGTAACTGGTGTTTGCTTTGTGCTCTTTGTCTTCCCCAATGCTGCAGGATCTCTTCAAGGGCTTTGCCAGGCACTTGTCTCACTTACTGACCCAGGAGCAGAGCTCTGCCCGTAAGACAGGTGTGTCTGGGGTTATTTCAATGCCAGATGGCTTCATGGCTTTAGAGGGGACAGATGTCTTAAATATCAACTCAAAAGATGATGTTTCCTCTCTTGCAGTGAAGGAGGAAGCACAGAGACTCATCAAGGAGTTTTTCAAAACAAGGCTCAGGTGTGAGAGTGAGGCGGACTGGCAGGAGCTGCAGAGCTCTGAGAGCTGATCCCTGCTACTTGTGGCTCCTCCTTCCTGCAGCACCAGGGGATGTGGAAGAACTCAGCCATGGAGGGTTTTATGAGACTGCAGAAATGAGATTTATTTTTCTTTTCCGCATTGCATTTTTGCTCACTTCTGTCCTTAGTGACACACATTCCCAGGGAAGCAGATTTTGTGAACTCATGGTGAGTTTGCCCAATAAATGGGGTGCTGAAACCCTCAAGGACCAAGAGGTGTGAAGCTGTACCTGCTGTGTTTGTTAGGGGCTGCTGCCTTGGATGTTCTGCACTATCTCCAACCCCTACTGCCTGCAGCAGTCTGGGCAGGGCTCAGACATCCCAGCTGGGACTCTGCTTTGGGATGGCACCTTGCGTTCGAAATGGCTCCTCCCCTTGCTCCCCTCTCCTCCTCTTTTAGTTCAGTGTCACCACAATGCTACAAGTTCTCATGCTTTGCTCAGGGCTGCCAGTACCAAATGCAATGTTTGAATTCCTGGATGGAATATTTCTGTTTGAAGGGCAGGGGAGGAGCATTTTGTAACTGCCATGGAGGCAGTGCTTGCTTTCTAAAGGAGGAGAAACGTGGATTTTTTTCTTTTAATGTGAACTTCTTTAACTTTGTCCAGTTCTGCCCTTTAATTTAAATGGTGATACTCTTTCAGTATTAACCTCTGCAACACTTCCAGCCTTTGCTTGTAATCCCTAAAGCCATATTTGCTCCCTGTCCCTCACCAGAAGTCTGTACAGGGAGCAGTGCTGCTGTTACAGCTGGGGAAGGTTCTGCTGTGACCCTCAGACTGACACTATGGTACCTCTGCTGCTGTGTTCATATGGAACCTGAACCTGATTCCCTGGCACAAGTCCTGCTGGATTTCTCTTGGGCTCTGCCTCTGTTCCATACCTGCAGGGGCTGGTGGCCTCAGGCTCCAATGCTGCCAGAGGAATGTGCAGCCTCAGAGACTGCCCAGGGGCTTGGATCACTGTGTTCCACAGCTGGATTTTTTAATGTTCTGTAGGGTGTATGCAGAACTGACAATAAAGCAATGTTACAACTGCTGTGGGCTGTTCCTGGAAGCTTTTTCTTACCACTCAGTCACACAGACTGGTCAGAGGTACTGAGCAGCACTCAGAGGGAAGCTCCTGCCAGGGAAGATGCTGTAGTTCCCACTGGCAGCAGCTCAGCAGAAGTGTAACTGTGCATCAGGGCTTGCACTGAGCACCCTCAGATCTATCCCCTCTCCTTGCCAACAGTGACAACATTTTCCTCAAGCTTTACCCATTACCTGCAGTTAAGTTTTCCCAGGTTAGATGGAAAATGTATCATAGCATCCCTTCAAAACATCTCTGTGATTATTTTATTGCAATTTCCTAAAGGGCAGTTACTCCTCAGGTCATTAGGAGAGCTGTGGCAATAAAAATAAATTAAATATTTTTGTACAACCCAAAACAACACTTCAGTATAATACAAGTTCTGTTTGAAGATGCTTCCCCCTGACAGCTGCATAGCCATGACTGACTTCTTTGTAGTAGAGGGAAGCATATGCATATAATTATGTCAGTGAGAAATTACTTAACAATAAACTTCCTTACTATTGCAGCTCAATCTGTGCCCCAGCATATGTGTTAATTGTATGATTAACACTGGTCTGCTTTTCAATTAGGAGCTTTTCTACAAACTCCTGCTTCACAAGTCCTGCTACAGGACCTCTGCATATCAATTTAGAGAAAAATCTGGCTCCTGGAAAACACCAGCAGCCCATGCAGGGCCATCAGCTGGGCATCAGGATACACAAATCTCTAGCAAGCACCAGGCTTTGCTCTTAATAATTAATTCAAAACAGAAAGGAGGCGTTGCACAGTGCAAAGCTTGAAGGCAAGTGCTTGCTTTGGGTCAGCTGCTTTGTTGGAACAGGCTGTGGTGTGGAGAGGCCCTTGGGGTTTGTTTAGCCACAGTGTGGATTGTTTCAAGGAAGTGCTTGGGGACTGAAGGGCAGGTCACGAGGGTTATGGTCACTCCATCAACAAACACTGTGGTGGCATTCTTAGAAAGCAGCTGGCTGAGGTCATGGGTGTCTTCTGGAAGAGTTCTCTCCCAAAGACAGGTCAGGGAGCACTGATCAAGTTCAGAGAAAGGGAAATTCAGTGCGGTTTTCCTTGGCCATCCTCCTCCTCTTAGGCTCTAGGAGCGCAGCTCTGTTTTATCCAGGATCACAACAATCGTGTGGTACAGTTCTTTGGCCTGTCAAAACACAAACCAGGATCAATCACTTTGCCCCAGAAAGATCTGCTTCCCCTAGTTAAACATCCCCATAAATCACTTCCCATAATTAAACACCAGCCACGTGCTGGGACCAAGCTGCCCTTTGGAGCCTGGAAATGCAGCACCCGCTCCTCCTTCGGGACAGGAGGGAGCACGGCCCTTAGCAGAGGCAGGGAGGGCAGTTTGGGAGGTGCCAGGAGGAAGCTGCAGGTGCAGGCAGATCTCACCTGTGGCAGTTCCACCCACATGGCCCTGGGGCTGTCAGGGGAGCCGTAGTGCAGCTCCAGGCCCGGGAGGCCCCCGTCGGAGATGGGCCTCAGGGTGCGCATCTTCTGCAGCTCCTGCAGGGGCACGGCCCGCGACACCTCCTGCCAAGGGAAAAGCCTTTCTCAGCACCAGCCCCTCTCAGGAGCAGCCCCTAGCAGTGAAACCACCTGATTCTCACCACAGGTCACTCCAAGAGCCTGGTGAAAGCTGAGGGAGCTCTGGGGCACAGGGTGCTGTTTGCAGGACACAGGGCAGGCTCTGTCTGCCAGCACAGCCCTGTAACTCCCACAGGATTGGGACAAATGTGTTCTACATTTAGTTTTAATGTGGATTGTGCTTGTTAGCATGAACACTGGGCTTACAAAGAGCCCATGGCAGTGATGCCTGTTCTACACTCTTGCTTTGGGCCAGTGCTGTTGTCAGAGTGGCTCTGATGCAGGGATGTCCAGCCTCACCCTGCACAAATTCTTCTAAAGTCACAGTTAGTATCTGACAGACATCAGGGGGACTTGTCTGGCATACCTGGCTGGTTCCATCCACCACTATGATCTCCTCCTTGTTCACACCAAAGAAACAGGGCACAGGGACCATCTCATCGCTGATTCTCTCCACGACGAAGATGGTGTAGCCAAAGAAAGGCAATTTCATCACATGCTCTAGGAAAAAGCAAAAAGTGGGCTGAGGGCAGCAGCTTTCAGCCAGCAATTTACTGCACCAGCCTGGGGTGGTCAAAGCTGCCAGTGGTCCCAAGATTTTCTACATTAAAAAGTAATACTGACAACTTCTGCCTCCTTCCCTGGCCTCTGAGACACAATTCTCAGCAGCCTGAGTGTATGTCCTGTCCTTTTCTGACTTGAAAGCAGTAATGCAGCCAGAACATCAATTAAAACACAGCTTCTACAGAGCTCTGAAAATCCATTGCAGACTCCTACAAGAGATGAAACTTCTACCATGATCACCATGCTTGGGAACAAGATCTAATCCTCAGTGAGGAGCTGTCAGGGAATTCCATTCTCATGGCCCACTCCAGGCTCCAAGAATCATCAACAACCTCTTGAGCTGTCCCAAAAGTGCATTCTGAACAGCTTCCAGAAACTGAAACAGCAGAGAAACTGAAGCAGATCTGGATGTCTCCTCACCTATGAACTGGATTTTTGCATCCAGAGGCTGGAGGGGCTGCCTTGCTCTCAGCAGAGTGGCCACGTGGTTGTGCAGAGCCATGGGGTTGATGGAGTCCTGCAGGGTCTTTGGAGTGTATTCCTTCAGCTCTTCCCTGTGTCAAAAACCAGATTCTACTTCACCCCCTGCCCAGCTAAAATCAAACATCAGCCAGGGGATTAAGAGGAAGGAGGGGATGGGGCAACAATTTTCCATTGTGTATCTAGGAATAAGGGTGAGAGAAACAGCACAGCAGGTGATGCCTGCACTGGGGAAGGAGGAGGGAACCATCAGAGACAGTGAGACCACCCTTGTCCCCAGAGAATCCAGCTGTGCACCACTGACCATGCATGGAAAGAAATCCCTCCTTTCTGGAGCCAGCAACAGCTCTTCAGTGACCAGGAGGGTTCTGCCATTTCCCTGCTGCTGGTGCTTTAAGGGAATCTGATAGAGGCATTGCCTCAACTCCAAGTCAAAGGGCATAAGGAAAGGAAGGAGTGGCAAAGTACAGCTTGGAACTGCAGGGCTGAAGGTTTCTGGTATCCAGGGGCAGTTTTGTTCCCAGGGGCATCTCACTAGAGATTTCAGGTGTCCAGGGTTGAAACCTCTGACACTTGTGAGAGAGAACAAAGAAGGATTCACCCAAACCATGAGCTCCTGCCCTTCCTTCTTGGTGTTACAAATCCATGGCAATCAAATGAAATGACCATGGCACCCTCATGACCCTCTCTGTTCTCCAGAACTGGACATTTCTTAATTATTCAGAGAGGACTTCCAGGTACCTGCTCCTATCCCTTGTGGTGCCTGTGGCCATCACAGAGATCCCCTCTACCACAGACATACCTGGAGGGAGCAGAGTTCTGCTGCTCCCCTTTGGCCCAGTGCTGGAACATTGCCAAAAGGCCAACCTGTATCTCCATTTGTTCACCCTGGCTCAGCAGGATCCTCCCATTCAGGTAATCCCACAGCACCTGAGGGACAGCACACCAGAGAGACCTTTGTTAAACCTGACAGGGTACAGGCAAGTCTGGGCAGTGCCAGGCTGCACAGCCCCACACCCTGCCTTGCTGATAATGTAAAACAAAGGCTGTCTGGGCTCAGGAAGAGCCTGGGCAGCTGCACAATGTGTGGAACAGCACAGCTTCAGGCTGAGGCCACAGGCACAGAGCCTTCCTGCCATCCATACAGAAACAGCACACAAAGCCTACCAGCCCAAGCCCTCCTGCTTTTCCAGCCCCCTTGGGACACATCTGTCCCTGCTAAGGAGGGTCCTGCTCTTGCTTACCTGTCCATAATGGACATCTGTGTAAACTTGGCTGTCAAAGTGCAGAGGTGCCCTCCAGATGAGCCTGCGCAAGGTCACAGTGACCAGCTTGTCCTCCAGCAGGTAATCATGGAGATACTCCTCCAGTTTTATTGGCCTCACCATTTTACCTATGGCACAGACAGGGTCATCCATCACTCTTGGTGGAGAGGCTGGGACAGAAACCTTCCTGCACACCTCAGGGACAGGAACATTCCTGCACATCTCAGGGACAGGAACATTCCTGCACACCTCAGGGACAGAACCTTCCTGCACACCTCAGGGACAGGAACCTTCCTGCACACCTCAGGGACAGGAACATTCCTGCACACCTCAGGGACAGAACCTTCCTGCACACCTCAGGGACAGGACCTTCCTGCACACCTCAGGGACAGGAACATTCCTGCACACCTCAGGGACAGGAGCCTTCCTGCACACCTCAGGGACAGAACCTTCCTGCACCCCTCAGGGACAGGAGCCTTCCTGCACCCCTCAGGGACAGAAACCTTCCTGCACACCTCAGGGACAGGAGCCTTCCTGAACACCTCAGGGACAGAAACCTTCCTGCACACCTCAGGGACAGAAACCTTCCTGCACACCTCAGGGACAGAAACCTTCCTGCACACCTCAGGGTCAGGAGCCTTCCTGAACACCTCAGGGACAGAAACCTTCCTGCACACCTCAGGGTCAGGAGCCTTCCTGCACACCTCAGTCCCACCCTGCCCTGAGACTCCAACCATCAGCCATTCTAAAGAGACACAGAGCCCCAGAGCTCTTTCAGGAACAAGTCACACAGCTCCTGAGAAGGATCAGTCCTTAACCCTAATACAGAGGGAAACTGCTTAGGAAGACCCTCCCAGGAGCCAGTAAGGGTGGAGGAACTATTCCAAGCAGGAGCTGTGATGCTCCCTGTTGCAGAGGCTGCTGGAAGAGAGAAGCTCCATGCTGGTCTCCACTTACCATGATTTTTGTCATCACTCCTGACAGCAAAGAGAACAAAGTCCTGGATCTCTTGCTGTTCACCTATTCCCATCTGCTCACAGATCTCCTGCAAAAGCTCCTTGGCCACCTGAAGCAAGGAAAGAAGGAAATGAATGCCATGAGCAGGCAGACACATCATTCCCTGTCAGGTAAGGGAATTCCCTGGTGTGGCTCAGAGCAATGAAGGAATTCACAGCTGGAAACTCACAGTGAATGTCCTGATCCTGGTGAGGTACTCCATTCCTCCAGGCATCAGCACCACCAGCCGGCGGGCACCGTGTCCCTTCTGCAAAGGACAATGTTCAGGGAGGGTCCCATCCATCCTCACCTGTGATTCTCCCTCTCCTTCCTCATCCTCATCCTCCTTCCCCTTCCCACTGCCTGTTCACAGCACCTGCCTGTTCACAGCACCTGCCTGTTCCCTGCCCACTCCTTGGCACTGCACATCCCAAGCTCCATCTCCTCTCCTGAAACACCAACTTCCCCTGTCACACTGCCCCAGCAAAGCCTCTCCCACTGCCAGCCTCCCTCCCCAGCTCCCAGCCCCCCATACCAGCAGTGCCTCCATCTCCACAGCGAAGGGCAGGTGCCGCCGGCCCCCGTACAGGAAGTTTTTGCGCAGGTTGCTCTCGCAGATCTTGGCAATGTCTGCAGGAAAAAGAAAAAGCTCCACGTGCTGAGCCAAACAGAGAACTAAACATCGTGTCCTGTGGTGTTGGGTGATCCTGGCTGGGTTGAATTTAACCTCTGGTCACTTCTAGGGGAGCAAAGAGACTTGACCTCACCTCCCACCTTTCCAGGACACATCCAAACCATGACAGTGTCCAGGAAAGAGGAATGACAGGGCAGGGATTAGATCTGGAATATTTGCTTTACAGAACACAAACAATCTCACCGTGGTGGCTGCTGGATGGATCACTGCTGGCCAACTGCAGGAACTTGGTGGCATAGGGCATGAGGGTTTTGGAAGGCAGGAAGTAGCCAGTGAGCAGGTTCAGGAGCAGCCAGCCCCGCATCTCACTCTCCCTGCGGATCAGAAAGGACTGTGGGCACCTTGGGACAGGACAATTCCTGCTCTGAGCAGCTCAAAGTGATCTTGTGCCCTTCTGAACACCTCTGGCAGGAGGCAGGAAAGGAGGTGTCAGCCCTTGGTCAGAGGTTTCTGTGCTCAGCAAGAGATTGATTCAGTTATTTCAACAGCAAGCAAAGAAAGGGAGCAATGAGGGCCACTCAGAGTGGGGCCAAGCCATCCTTGACTGGGGTTTATCAATTCCCCAAGGCTGGGAGGAGGAAATCAGGACAGCACTCTGAGCAGCACTATGATCAGGAGCCACCAGGAATGTTTACTGGTGCCCAGATAAATCAGCAGCCAGAAATATAAGGGAAAATATCCACTAAATTGAAAATGCCAGTGATTTTACAGAGGCAAAATTTCCTGAGTGCTCAGCAGGAGCTCCAGCACTGGAGCAGCTGGGGACAGCCCATCATGAGGGGACACCCTCTCCCCTGGCCCTGGTGTCCCTGCAGCAGATGTTCCTCTCCAGCTGTGCAGACACAGGAGCTGGCAGTGCTGGTACTCACTGCTGAGGGTTGTGGGTGACCTGTTTGAAGACCTGGCAGTAGATCTCATCGTGCAAATTCTCCTTCTCCTTGCACAGCTGCATCCAGAGAGGAGAAAACAGCATCAGAGAGGGGATGAGAGCATCAGAGATGCCCCCAGGTCATCTCTGTGCCCTTCCTCTCCCAGCTTCAGAGCTCTGCCAGTTTGGTTTCAAGTTTGGGCTGTGCAGCCTCTGGTCTCTAACAATATTTAGGCTCAAAGAAGGAGAGAGGAGAGGCAGGTTCTGCTCTCATCCAGGGATATCCAGGGAAATCATTTACATGCAGCCCCTGCCCACAGTCTGCTTCAGCTCCCTTCCTCAAGCAGGAGGTGCCATTATGGCTCTCCCTGCTCTTTTCCTCCCCAGCAAGGTCTTTGCCCTCCATTCCCATTGTTTCCCTGGGGCACCCTACAAACCTGGAGGATTTCATAGATGCACTGGACCTCATTCTGGTGCTTGTGTTTTGGCTGATCTCCCATGAACCGCATCAGCGCTGCAAGGCAAAGCCTGGCCTTTAGTCTGAGCAGGGGTGGCTCTGCCAGGGGCTGGAAATGGCCTGAAAACTTCTCTGCTGTTACAAGGCTTGCACTGGACATGTGGAGCCAGCCCAAAGCCCAGGCAGTGTTCTGGGACACTTTGCACTCAAGGCAAAGTCCCTTTTGCCGGAAGCTTTCAGCAAGCACTCAGGGGGTTATGAACGGCAGAAATCCCTTACAAGGGGCTCTCCTCACCCAGTCTGCACACCCACCAGCGTCTGTGTGCCCACCCTGACCACCCCTCTGCAGTGCTGTGCCCAGGGAGAGCCTTACTCTGGAAGTTCTTTGTAGCCAGCTCGCTCAGCTCACTGTCAGAGTAGCAGAGCAGAGACGCCTGGATTGGGACCTGTGGAGCACAGGGATTTATAAACCAGGGCTGTGGATCACACTGAGCTGTGCCCTGCAGGCTGAACCAGAGACCTGAGCTCACAGGATCCCACAGGCAGCACCCAAGAGCAGGGGACACCCCCACTTGTCCAGGGACTGCAGGCAAGGATCTGTTTTTGGGTCATGTGGGGACAAGGGCAGGGCAGGGCTGGAGCTGGGGCTGGCTGTGGCCAGGGGCAGAGGCTGAGCTCACCTTGGTGTGCCGCACCAGGTCAGCAACACTCCTCTTCTCAGCAGAGGTGCCCTTCAGGCCCTGCCTGGACAGAGGAAAGGGAACATGCAGTCCAAGAAATACCCCCAGAAACAGCCTGGTGTGGTCAGGCTACCCAGGTCCTGCTTGGGAAGGAGCACACGGACTCACGTGGACTGAGCCTCTCGGAAGTAGGCGGTGGCGAAGTCAATCATGGTGTAATGGTCACCAGCAGGGACTAACATGGTGCTGTTGGCTCCTGGTACCAGGCTGAGGACAGAACTCTGCAGGAACACCACCAAACCCACCCTAAAACATCAGCTGAGGAACTGCAGAGCGTATTCTCAGCTGCCAGGCCTCATCTGTGTGTGGTGCACACCAACACTGGGATGGATTTGAGTGTCTCATCTGCAAGGACTGAGCACTCAGCATCTTCCCTCTGCCCTCAGAGGTCAGGCAGTCCCAGAGCCATGCACCCACCCTGGCAGCTCCCACAGAACCCAGCCACGTCCTCCCAGCACTGCTCACCTCCCTGCTGGTGTTCCTGCTCCCTGGGGAAGTTCTCAAGCTCTTCCTCTGCTCTCCCCTCCTGTCCATGCTGCTGCTGAGGTAGTCGGGGGCAGGAGCCAGCTGCACCAGGCTGATGGGGAAGAGCCCGCAGCGGCCAGCGGTGCAGCCGAACTGCCACCCTGGGAAAGCACAGAGGAACAGTCAGGAACCAGAGAAAACAAGCACTGAAGCTCTCTGCTGGCAAAGGACAGCATCAGACCCTCCAGGTTTTCCTGCATCCTAAGGAAACATTACAACATATGTTCCTATAGCTGAGGAAACCGGGATGAGGCTTGTCGGGCAGAGCTGGAGGCTGATGATGCCAGCCTGCCCTGTATTCCTCTGGTTCTGGGCACCATGGAGCCAGCAGGACCTTAATCCTGGCCCTGCCAATCCCAGCACATGCCCTTACCTGGCTCCACGCCCTCCATGGGCAGCAGCTCGATGAGATCTCCCTTCTTGAAGCTGAGCAGGCTCTTGTCATCCACGACGTAGCTGCGCAGAGCCACGACGTAGTTGGAGTCCTGGGGAAAAGCCAGCTCAGACCTCATCCCAAGGATTTCACATCCTTGCTTGCACCATGTCATCCCATGGACACTCTCAGGGTCATCTGGGAAACCACCTTTATTCCCTACTGCACTCACCTGCCTCAGCTCCTGCATGAAGAGCTCCACCATGGCCTTGATGCTCGGAGCCTTCGGAGAGTGCAGGATGAGCTGCTCTGTCTTCAGGGAGAACTCCAGGGAATTGCTGCTTCTCATCTCCACTGACAGCACATCTGCAAAGCTGGGAACACAAGCCAGCATGCTCAGGCTCCTTCTGCCAGAGCTTGGGGTGCAGAATGTGGGATGGGAGCCCCTTCCAAGGACTGGGAATGGAGACATGCCTCAACATTCCCCATGTTGGCCTTCCAGCACCAGCTGCTCATGGCTTTCACCCTGAGGAGCTCCCTGTGATGATACATGGAGCTGATTCACCCCCAGCGCTCACTTGTAAGCAAAGGTCAAGGTGGGAAGGAAAAGGAGAAGCCAGACTCATTCAAAGGAGGGTCAGTGAGTCACAGCTGGCCTAGGAAAATCCTAGGGAGCACAGCAAAACTGGGAATTTCCAGCTCCCCCATTCATTTTGCCACCAACAGCCTGGCAGACACAACCTGTGCTCCTGCAGCACCAGGGCCCTTCTGCTCACCAGTAGCTGCGCAGGATCTTGAGGTGCTCAGGGTGGTATCCAGCTGCTTTCTCCACCTTCAGCAGCCTCATGCCCCGGTGAGAAACACCCAGGATCTGCACATCACTTCCCTTTTCACCCTGTAAGGCAAGTGCAGCACAGAGAATGGAAGGCTCCATCCCACCTGGCACCAGAGGAAGGAGATGCCACAAAAGAGGTGTGAAACCCTGCAAGGCGTGGAAGGTGCAGAATCACAGACAGGGGAATGGAAAGGAGGAACTGCAGCCACAGCTACAGCAAGCCCAGGGGCTGGTGAGAGAATGAAGACTCACCTGAACAGGGAAAAGGCGGGAGAAGTAGTTGGCCCAGTTGTCCCGAGCAGCCACCACAATCCTCTTCTTGATCCCGTCCCCCCGAATGGACCGGGCATTGTTGCCAACTCGGAACTCCACTGGCACGGTTACAAAACAGTTATTTCTCAGAAAGACAGAGGTGGCCAAGTCTCCCTCTTCCCAGGGGTTCATTCCCAGCAGTGCCTCTGTGCTCAGCACAGAAAGGACACTTGCACATACAGGTCTGCTACTGGTTCCCACCCCTTTCTCCATGAAGATCATGTCAGAGATGACAGTTGGAATTTGAAACAAATCAAAATCCTGTCCTTGGGCTTCAGTTCCCTCTCCCCACAATAAACATTTTAGAGCTAAGTTTTTCTGTCTCACACAAATTTCAGGGCCACTTGGAATAAACAAACATTCCTACACTGCACTTTACAAATCTGCTTTCCTGCTGCAGTGACAAACTGTGCCTTAAGGACTGACTGAAGGGCTTGGAGGGCAGTTTCTCATTCCAGACCAGAAGCTGGGGTGGACACAGAGGGGAAGGGGTGATGGGGCTGTTAATTACTCAGCAGATCTTTCATCTTGCGCTTCTCCTCCCTGGAGATGCGGAAGCTGGACTCGGAGAAGGTGTCACGGATGATCTGCAGGGGAAGGGAACAGAGAGGCTTCCATTGCAAAGGCCACACCTGGCTCTGCAGGAGCATCTGGGGCTGTGAACAGGGACTGGACTGGATGGATCTGGAGAAGAGACTTGCACTGCTCGGGATGGAGCAGTGAAGGTGGCTCATGCAGTGTAATTGTGGAGGGTTTGTCCCCAGGGACAGCCTGGCCTCGAGCCACACTCCAGTGCTTACCTGCTCACACAGCAAGTTCAGACTGTAGGGGTGGCTGAAATTTTCTTTGGGGTAAAACACCTGCAAGAGGAGGGTAAGAGTGGTGTTACAGATATTACAGTAGCAGCTCCCCAGGGATGTTTTGCAATCCCTGCTGCCAGGGAGCAGTGAGTTCATCTCCAGAGACAGGCAGGGAGAAGATACTGTGAATGTGAACAGAAGGACCAGGAGTGAAGGACCAAAACCTGAGTAGTCAGACCAAGGGATGAACCCTGGCGAGTTTAGCACTCTCCAGTGCTTGGTTTTAAACATATTTGTAATTATTTTAACAGGAAAGCACCAGGCAACACAAATTCAGTTTTAGATTTCTCAGTGGTCTACAGAGCAAGGAAAGGACAGGTAGAGAAACTGAGACACAGTGTCAGTGAGGCAGAGCAGGACCCAGATTCACCAACAGGATCCCCTGCCTGCAGCTCCTGTGTCTGTGTTCCCAGAATTATCTTTGTGCCTATGACCAAAAAACCCATTTTAACCAAAGATGGGAGGAGCTCCCCCCAGCCAGTCCTCAGCCAAGGCACTGAACCTCTTTGCGCAGAAAAATTTTCCAGGCAGGGTCGATATAGGAAAAGCTGACACTGGTGGTGAGCTTGTACAGCTGGGTCTTGATCCCATCATCATCTGCCACTGTCACAGCAGAGTCTGTGTGGGGACAAAAAGCAGTGAAGATGGGCTGTGAGGTTACAACGTCCTTTCCACCCAAAGACCTGCCAGGAGAAGGGGAGCAGTTCCTGATGGAATATTCCTGTCAGAGAATCTCCTGAAGGTCAGTGACCAGCTCATGTGAGCACAAACCAGTCCTTCCCAGACTTTCTGGGAGCATTTACACTTCCTGTAAGTTCATTTTCTAAGGACAGGAACACTCCAGGCACGGGGAGCACTCAGCCTGCCACGCAAAACACTCCTCTGGTGTTGAGGTTGAAGACACAGGTTTCACTTTGTGTCACTATAAACAGGCTGCTGAAGGTTTCAGAGGGACATAAAAGTTCTTCCCAGAGCTTGGGGGCTGGTTCAGGGCACCCAAAACTAGCCCTGGATTGTCTCTCTGCAGAAGTGTTAAAGACAGGCTCAGTCTGAAGGCAACTGTTCAAAGTTGTTACTTCATGAGGTAGGAATGTCTTCATTTAAGCACTTCAAACTTTCAAAACTTCAGAGTTCATAGACAAATAATGTAGTAGTTCCCATACTTCAGCTGTTTCTATATCCCTGCTCCAAAGCATGAATATTTTTTCAGGCTAATCCAGTTACTTTGATTTACTTTCACAGACCTTCCTAAAGAATAATTTTTAAGAGAGGAGGAGCTAACAGGGAAATTATTTTTTACCAGGGAAGTTGCTGCAGGACAGATTCCTTCAGTAATATGTTTGACTGCTCCTTGCAGGTCATGAAATGTGATGCTGATGAGAATTTTAAACAGCTTGAAATACATTGGTACAGGTATCCAATGTATAAAATGAATTCACACTGAAATTCAGAGGCAAAACTAAGACTGAATAACACTTGCAAACCACTGCTGACAAGCATTAGCCCTACTTTTTAAACTGGCAGCATCTAAACACTCTTTGGGTGTCCAAGGTCTCCCAGGCTCAGCCTCCCTCTGACAAACATTCCCTCTCTGCAGCCTGTCTCTAAGATGCCTCCAGAGGTCTGCAAGGTGAAAGACCTGGCTTCCCATCCCTCCCTGGTCTAAAGTCCACCCACTAATTGCCACTTTGATAATTACAAACAATAAAAGTATGGAGGGCTGGACCTTGATAAAGCTGTAGCCTGAATGGCCTTTCTATTTTTAGCTGCATTTTCCAGCTAAAGGGAAGAGTTGAGAGCTGGGAAGTGCCACGCTGGTGTGTGGAGCTGTGACAGCTCTGTGACTCTCACAGATCAGACTGCACCATCCCCTGGTGTCACACAGCTCACTCAGTCCATGTGCCATGGCTCTCCTGGGCTGACTCCAGCCCCATTCCCATCCCCTCCCTGCCCTGCTATGATCCCACAGGGGTGAAATCAGTACTCACCCTTCCCTGGGGGCTCCTCCTGCCTGCCTTGGTCCTCAGGTGCTGGTGGGGGCTGAGGGGGAGCAGAAGGGGGCTGGGGGGCTGGGGAGCTGGGTGCTGGGGAGCTGGGAGCTGGGGAGCTGGGAGCTGGGCTGATGGGTGCTGGGGCACCCTCTGGTCTGAAGATGGCCAGGAGAGGCAGCTGCTTTTCCTTGATAGAGCTGGAAGCTGGGCCTGGCTTGGGCTTGACAGGTGGAGGTGTTTTCTTCTCCTGTGGCACAGGAGATGGCTGCAAGACAGCAAAAACATTTGAGCCAGTGTTTTCCTGCATTCCTGGGCTCTGTCCTGACACTGCTCTTCCAAAAATCATCCTAGGGCAGCAGCCCACCCCTGGAGCGAGATCTGTGTGAGCAGTCCACCACTGCCTTTAGATCAACACAAAATCTACAAAGAGATGATCAATCAAACCCAGAGCACCAAGTGTTTGAGATCAAAGCATCCAGTTTGGGAAGGAAAAAATTATTTTAACAAGCCAAAGCCTTGGTGCTAAATGTAGAGAACATGATTTGCTTGCTTCCAGACCAGCCTTAAGCATCTCCCAATAGGACTGGCTGCTCCAGAGCCTTTTCTGCAGGACCTCAGATGACTTTACAGACTGGAACCCAGCCTAGGGTGGGCAGCACCATGGTGTGAGCTCCCAGCTGTCTCACAACCCAACCAGGAATCACTGCTGCTACTGCAGCACCAGGGAGATCCCAGCCTGCTGGAAATGGAATGGACAGGCTCTCTCTGCTGAGCTCCTGAAGTATCCAGAGAGCAAAGAACTCACTGGTGGCTGAGGTGAGGCTTTCATCATTCCCAGCTTGGCCAGAGCCTCATTTTTGGGGTCGCTCTTCTTTACAAATGGCTTGGCTACTTTCCTGCAAGGGAACAGGGAACAGAATTATGGGGTTTGGGCACAATGGAGCCACATGGCAGAGCTGGGATAGAGCAGCCCCATGTCCCTGCTGCCAGAGGGGATCCCCCACTCTCACCTGACAGGCTGCACAGGCAGGGGTTCAGGGGCTGGTCTGCTCTGGTACATCTTGATGATGTTCCCAATCTCACGGCTGGGTGCAGGACGGGACTCAGGGCCTGAAGGCTTCACTACAGGAGGCTCCTTCCTTGGTTTTGGTGTCTCATTTTTTGGTTTGGGCTCAGGAGGTGGCAGAGGGGAAGCAGGAGCTATTTTGGTGACAGCTTTCATCAACAGACCAGCAAAGACACAGGAAAAATCCCTTTATCTCATTGGACTTTCCCTTTCTTTCCCTCTGACACTGACTGGCAATGCCTGATATTTCTCTTTCCTCTCCTGCCAAGATGCAGACTCCCAGAAGAGCCAGATCCTTTCCTCCTCTGCCTAAATCCTGGCCTGATGTTCCTGGAAAGTTATTTCTTGTCAACCTGCTTGGGTCTCTACTGCACAGCATCTTACCCGGCTCTGGTTTAGGGACAGGCTTCACTTCTTTCCTCTTCTCCAGCTCCTCTCTTTTCCTCTTCTCCAGCTCCTCTCTTTTCTCCTCCTCTTCCTCCTCCTCCTTTGGCTGGGGTTGTGCTGGAGGAGTCCAGGTTTTGCTAGGTCTGACTTTCTTCACTCGGATGTGCTGCTCTCCTGCAGAGAGGAGACTTGAGCTTGTCAAACCCACACCAAAAACCTGGCACTGATGGCACAGCTCCCACTCTTGCCTCAGTCAGCAAAAACCTCCCTAGAGTGCCCAGAGATTTCTAGAAAAGTGGCCCCACTAGAGCTCACAATCTGAATTGTAGCTAGCTGAACAAGAACCCCAAACTCCTGTACACACATCAGCAGCAGCTCCTGCAGGGATTCGCTGAATTCCAGACAGGGAGACAAGAACACCTGGGCATGCCAGGAAGGGAGCAGAGCATGAGTGACATTCCCAAAGTGGCAGATGCTCACCCATCTTTTGGAAGTACTCTCTCTTCTGCTGGAAGGTTTCCCGAGGATAATCATCATCCTCATTGCTGGAGAACTCCTCTTCCACGTAGTTATAATCCTGCAGGCAGTGCACAGCTTGTTTAGCACCTCTCAACAAGTACCTCTGCAGTGCCCTTCAGCTCAGGGTGATTTTGTCTCAAAAAGTTCTGATCTAGAGCCTCTCCACATCCAGCAGGTCAGTTTTTAACACAAGGAACCCTCAGCCAAGCACAGAGAAGGGGGATTATGTTAGAGGCCCAAAACAGTTTGCTGGAAGATAAAGAACTCAGAGTAATTAATTCTCCTGTGGAAAAAAATCATCTTAACTGGAAATGAATTGGCCAACCCTGCAGCCAAACCTCCACAGAGCAAAACCACTAAGGTTTGATCCTTAAAGACCCAGCAGGCAGAGTTTGAAAGGTCTCAGTATCACCAGTAAGCACAAACCACACACAGATGGACACAGAGCAAACAGCAAACACAAAATTCAAACCAAATCCACTGGAGCTGTTTGTTTCTCATACCGGCTCTTTTGCCTTGGCTGGGGGCTCTGGAGAATTTGATGATGCTGCAGCAGCCTGGCTGCTGGGAGGCTTCTTGGGTTTTGGGAGAGTGGCTGGGGCTGAGGCTTGTGCTGGCCTTGAGAATCTTGGCCTGGAGTTCTCGAGAGACTTTTGCTGCTTCTGCAGCTCCTGCTGCTGCTGCTGGGAAATGCTCATGGCTTGAAGGGTCATCTGCTGGGCCTGGGCAAGGAATTGCAATGTCCATGAGCTCTAGGCTACCCAAACCCAGCCATCAGTCACAGCCTGTCTTGTTTTCTCACTGTTAACCAACCCCAAACATCCACACAGTGCACAGCAAATTTCCCAGTGTGTGGAAAAGGCATTCCCAGGGAGTGCCAAGGATGCAGAGCTCCCAACACCCCCAAAGGCTCAGCCATGCACTCACAGGGCTTTGCACAGAAAGCACAGTGCTGCAGACCTGCAGCTGTAGCAAATCCCAGCTTCAAACCCTTGGGAATCACAGCTGCACCTTCCCAGGGGTTGCTCCTGTCCCTGCCCCTCACTGCAGTGCCTCAGTGTCCCATGAGCACAAAGGGGCAAAAAGAGGGGTCCCAGTTTTGTGATCTTAAACAATCCCCACTTTACAGAGCTCACCCCAGCACAGGGCAGGGAGTGACACAGAGCAGGCACAAAGGGGAGAGCTGGGCTCCCCTCCAAGGCACAAACCCCAATGTGTGGCTCTTCCCCAGGTGCTGGGGCCCTTGCACTCACCATGAGCATGGCTTGCTGGTTGATAAAGGCTTGCTGCTGTGCTGCCAGCTGGCTGGGATCTACAGCTGGAACCATGGGCTGGGGCATCACCATGGCTATGGAAAACACACACATCTTCAAATTCCTACAGGTGAACATTCCCCACAGAGCTGAGCATCAGCCTGGGGTGTTCACTGAGCCCCTCACCTGACATTGAAATGTCCCATCCTCCCCTCTGCAGTTACACAAACACTGCTGTTACCTGGCATGGGTGCAATGCCACCAGCCCCTGGCATCATGGGCATGGCTGCTGGCATCCCCATCATGGAGGGCATGGGCTGGTAAACCGGGGTTTGAGCCATTCCAGAGAAGCCTAGAGGCAAAAAACCAAATGCACAGTGCTTTGGAGAATCCCAAATGAGAATTGAGACATTTGTGGTGCTCTCCACATGCACCAACCACAGCAGGACACAGCAAACTCAGGTGGAAAAAGGAAACCTAAGAAAAATGTGTGGCCTGGCAGATTTTAAATAGCAGTATCCAAATTCAGTTTCTGCAGCCTAGCTTAGGACACCACCATTCTTCATGGTAAAGCTTATAAATAATTCCTGCCTGTGTATGATTACAGAGTTTCTCTTGAGACTAGGCAAAGATCTCTGGGGCTAGGACTGTCACATCCATATTGGTCTCTGAAGTGAGTGGCAAGACTGGATGAACAACAAGCCCTGGCCTGGGTGACACTGTGTGTCTGGGGAGGAGCTGTGGGGAGAAAGGAATCCCTCTGCTCTCAGTCAAGTCCCTTATGGGGTCACAAACAAACCCCACTGAGTGCAAAGCCAGCAGAGCAATGGGTGTGGGGGTCAGAGCAGCTGGGAGGAGTCAGCACACAGCACAGATCTACTGATTCATGGTGTCCTCACCAGTGAGAACAGCCCTGGGACGCCATGGGAAGATCATCGTGTACCTCACTCATCTAAGAAGCATGTAAGTGATAAACTGGCCTCTGGCTTGGCACACCCCAGAGCCTCTCCAACAGCCAGGAGTAGTCCTTGCCTCAGGAATGACTGAAGTGGACATTCCCCAGCTCTCTGAGACTGCTGGGTGTGTTCCTGCCCAGGCAGATTTGTCAGTGCCATTAATATATTGATGTTTGACTCCACCCTGCTGCAAATGCCAGTCTGAGCTCCACAGAAATGAGGAAAAGAAGCCAAACACACAAACCAGAACCTCTTCAGGGTTCAGACTTACTAACCCATGGAATAGCTACAGATGATGCTACAGGGAAACTCTGTAAGGAAGTAATAAGAAAGATTAAAACCACCCTTGATGAAGGCACCAACAGCTCTGTGATAGCATGGAGTGAATGCATGATTTACAAGTATTTGTCTAGGGAAGAGGTGGTCTGGGTCAGAAAAAAGCTACTTGCTACCTTGACCCCAAGACCAGCTCCAAAGAGAAATTAAAAATATAACAAATCAGTTCCCTTGTCTAACACCCTGCCCAAAGAATCTGTCTCACCTGGGAGTGAGGAGTGCAGCCTGTGCTAAAGCCCAGTGTCCTGCATCAACCAGCTGAACATGCAATAATTAGCTTTTAGGGGGCTCCCTGACCTGTGCTCACTGAAGGCCATGTGGTCCCAGGTGTTCCCAGGGGTCTCCCTGCCCTTACAGACCTGCAGAAGGAAGGATTCCTCTCTGTGTGGGTCCAATCTTCCCCCCTCCTTTCATGCGTCTGGTGAGAATCTCCCTGTTCTCCATCTCCTGCACAAAACAAACCCAAAACAGTTCTCTGAGCTCAGAGGGACAGACTTCCCAGAGGGAAAGACATTCAAAGGCATGTCTGAGCTGGGCAGGGGCAGTGAATAGGCAGGAAAAGGCTTGAAGGACTCCAGGGAGGGCTGCAGGGAGAAGGCAGGAGGGAACATTGGGGCACTTACAGGCACTCTGGAGCCCTGATGCAGCACAGGGCTGAAGAGATCATCCACATAGTGATCCAGGCCTACAGGGGTCCTCAGGTCATCCCTAAACCTTGCATCTGGGGCAGAGAGAAGGCTGGTGACAAGGCAGCTAAGAAACACTCCCAGTCCCTATTAGCCATGTTTCAGAGTGGAGTTCCACAACAAGAATCACCCAACCCCCTCTGTCCTGTGCCCTGGCTGGGGCTCACCTGGCCCCTGCGTCAGGCACAGTCCTGGGCTAAAGCTCACCTGGAGGGAGACCAGCAAGCTCTGGAGGCAGGCTGGGTGGGGGGAAAGCAGGGGCCTGGATGCCTGGAGCAGGAGGGATCCTGGTGAAGAGGAAAATGAGATGAGGACAGTGCTGAAAGTTGGGTGACAGGGCCACAGGTGGTGGGGCAGCATGAACAGGTGGCTCACATGTCCAGGTCACCGGGGAGGGTGCTCCTGTCCCTCTCTGGAGTGATGGGGTACTCAGTGGGGGCCTGGGAGGGGCTGCTGAAGTTGCTGGTCTCCTCCATCTCCCCAATCAGGTCCAGCACAAAGTCACAGCCCAGCAGGTCCTGCCATGTGTTGCCAGTGAACATGGAGACAGACCACCCTCGAGTCTTCTTGTCACAGCCCCTGGGAGAGGAGAAGTGTCCAGGCAGGCAGAGAAAATGAAGGAAAATGAAGGAAAACATTACATTCAGTTTCTTCTTGCCTGGCTTAGGTCCTTCAGATTTAGGGTGTGAGCCAACTATTAAGTGTTCAGGGTTAGAAAGAAAACAAGAATCATTCAAGATTTGTCCTTTTTATTATTTTTTTCCTTGAAGCTGCTTTCACAGATCACACCAGTGGTTCCTCTATTCCTAAAGGAGCCCACTGTTTATGGCTGAGGGTTATGTTAAGGGTGAAGAAGTGAGTATTCCACACATGATCATATAAATCCCAGCCTGCAGACCAAACCAGACTGAACCTTAGAGCTGCTGACAGCCTCTCTCACACCCCAGACCTCCTCCCATCCTCTGGCAGTACCTTGCACTCAGGATGCAGGCTGCATACTGCTCCCCAGTCATCCAGGACTCCACCTCAGCTGAGAACTTCTCCTCTGGCACAGAGAACAAAGTCAGAGCACCCACAGCCTCCCTGGCAGGACCCAAAGCAGCACCCACATTCCATGGGACACAGGCAGGGCCCAGCTGGAAGGTTTCACACAATCCTGAGCAGGGCCACAGGAGGACTGAAAGCTCATGGAAGGCTCCACATGGACACATTCACATCCAAAATATCTGTTTGATGGCACAGGTTGGCATTTCCAACCTGACAGGTGAAAACCCTTGCAGTGCCCTGGTTTGCTTTGGGATCACTCCACTCACAAGGACCCAAATGTTCTCTGTTCAATTCACAGAGCTGCTGGCTGCTCAAGAGGCAGCTTCAGGTCATATTTGAGAAGGGAGAAGGGCAGAAAGTCCCTGTAACAAAACACTGCTGCACAGGCTGTGCTGTAGTGGATAGCAGCCCTGTAGAGATGCACAGCCTGAACAACCCTCTATTGAGCAGGGTCCACACCCAGGACAATCTTATCCCACAGCATGAGAAACAGGTCCCACCAGACTTAGACTTTGCAAGTTCTAGGTCTAAATTCATATGCTTATTTCCCCCACAGCAAACAGTGTTCTGATCTGCTTTTAGTTGAGGGAATTATTTCCCAAACGCTGATTTCGACACTGGAAAAGTCCTTAGAGAACAGAAGACAGCAGGAGGGCAGAAGATGAGTTACCATTAAAGGTATGAACATCCAGCACCATCTTCCCTCTCCTCTGGTTTGCTGTCCACTCCAGCTGGGTGGGGGGGTAAGCCCTGCAGGCTGCAGGCTCTGTCTCTGTGCACTCAGCTGCCGTCAGCATCTTGCGCTGGCAGACGGCGCTGTAGCCCTCCATGCCATGGTCTGACACAAACCTGGGAGAAAACAACTGCATGGAGCACTGCTCTTAACCCCTCTGCAAACCTGGCTAAGCCTTTTCCCCTCTTACTTCAGCAGTGGTTTCTGCAGTGCTGGTGAGGGGCTGAGGCAGCTCAGCAGAGTGGCCATCAGGACCCAGCCGCGCTGGCTGTGCTCCGTGTCCGGGTTCCTCCAGGTCTGGGAAACCACCTGGCTGAAGATTTCATCTCGCAGAGCAGCATCACTCAAACCTCTCCCAGCAATGTAGTTGCCCAGCAGGACCTCCTGCCAGCCATGGAGGCTCTTGTCACCAATGAACCGCAGAACCTGGGAGAATTCAGGGAGAAAGAGAGAACTGGAGCTGTAACCCAAAACCAACAACCCAAAAGTTGTGGACACCAGGACGTTTGTGAGCCTGAGCAGCCAACACTCAGACTGAGGTCTGTCCTCAGGGGTTTGTGCACCACCAAAGTGCTGGGCAGTTTGGGAGGCAATTTATAGAGACTGGATCCTGACTGAAAGGGTGACTTCAGTCTCTTCTGAGGTGTGACTGAGAATTTGGTCTAGGGCAGAGTATTTCCCCTTGGCAGGGCTCAGACACACAAGTAAATGACCACAGGGTACTTGCTGCTGAGCCCCTGAGTGTTTCAAAGCCTTTGGTGCAGTTAATATTACACCAAGTACTATGGGATGTGGTGTCTCAACACACTCACTGAAGAAATGATTCAGCTTCTTGGCTATGTGTATCGACACCTTCAGTGCTTTTTTAGTTTGTATTTCTCACCCTTAGCTACAGATTAATTTTTTTCATCCTCTACACTTCAGTACGTCACAAATTAATTTTTTTCTAAAATGTACAGCTTTGGAAAGAACATTTAAGAGTAACAACATTTCTAAAAACACTTAATGCTTGTCAGAGATTCACTGAGAAAAATGGGATAGTAGTTGTTTAGTTCTCATGGAATTCTTTGTAGCAAATCCCTGCTTCATTAGCAAGGGAGAAAAACCGCCTTTGATCTTTAGAAAAATAATAATATTCTGCTTAAACACAATCCTGTTCATAAGATTATATTGAAGCTTATGCTCTTCTATAATTGGGATCATGGGGACAAAACAAGAGACTGGTTTTAGGTATTAACTTTCTTAATGGGCTTATTTAATTCTATGTAATTCCCAAAAAGATTGCCAGATTTACTTAGAAACTATCTGGAGTTTCATTCTATTTTCAACCATTTAAAAGAAGAACTATAAAGACATACATGTTTCATATTCACAGGGATGAAACAGCACCATCCCCTTCACACAAACACTCCAGAGTGAGGGTGTGGTTCCAGGTGTACTTTTCCTGATGACAAAGTCCCTGCCCTTTTCCAGCCCTTAAACAAGGGGTCACTGTCCCCTGCTGGGAACTGACACATCTGTGAGCCCAAGTGCAATTGAGATGTTTGCTATAAACCACATCATGGAAAAGATCTGGGTTAAATCAAACTCTTCAATGACTGATAGATGAGTAAGTGCTGGACTTCCCTCACCATTGCTGCTGAGTCTGGAATAGTGGGATATTAAAGTTTAGCAGTCCTGCCAAATTCTGAGGCTCCATCCCCATCAGTTCAGTATGATCCCAGCAGTCTGTGGCTGGTCTGTGCCTCCCCAAACACACAGCAACCCTAAGGGGCTCTGTTAGGCTGCCCCAGGGCTCAGAAGGAGCAATTTAATTCTGCTTTTCCAGCTCTCCATGTACTGTAGGAACAGTATCCACCAGCAGCAACTTGTATAACGGCATCAAAGCACTGTGTGTGCCCACCTGTTGCTCAGCAAGGTCAAGAAGCACATCTCTTACCAGCTTGTTTATCTCAAGTGCACTCTCCTGGTGTTCAGCATCCAGGTGGGTTAAGGGCTGCTGCAGAGGCTGACCAGGGGCAGGGAAATCTGGTTTCTACAAAGAAACAGAAAAGGATAGAAATATTTGCTCCTGGTGTTGCTAAAAGCAGTGTGCCTGCACACAGGGGAGGCAGTGAAGAGGGATGAAAAGAGTTCCCACCTGGAAGTGTGATCTGACAAAGGAGGAGAAGGGATAGCTGTTGATGGTGGGTGGGAGGGAAAGGTCATCCTTGACCTTGACTTCTGGGGGCTGTGTCTCAGTTATCTGGTTGGCATGGGCTCGGTTTCCTGCAAGGGAAGAGGTCAGGTGTGGTGGCAGGACACAAACAATTCACCCCCAGCTCCTGGCTGAGCTGCACCTCACCCTGCCCCAGCCCCTGAGGCAGCTCAGGGACACCCAGCCCAGCCCTGCAGCCTCAGAGCCCCCAGCAGGCACAGCCTCTCCTCCCTGGCACCACCAGGACTCCCTTCAGGAGGGAGAGTTTGCAGCTCTGATCCTTCAGACTCTTCTCCCCAGGGAGCACCTGGAGATTCAAGTCTGCTCTGCAGCATTTACAGGCAGGAAATGCTGAGCCCATGCAGGGGCTGACAACTGCCCAGTCCACAGGGAAATGAGAGATCTTTGTAGTGAGGGATTTCTCATGGATAAGAGAAGCAAGTCATTAAATGAAGGGATTCCCTGTGCATTCCCCCATCTCCCACCGTCCCCATTTCCATCCCCCCAGCTTTCATTTCCAGCAGTTTCAGTTCCCTGAGCCCCTCTGGCTCACATTGCTCACTAGAGCAGCTGAGAGTCCCTGGAGGGTGTGCCATGAAATGTGAGATATTTGGGGATCCAGCACAGTCTGCTCCAATTCTCCAGACCCTGCTGCCTGACTGTGTCCCTGCCCTCACAGAGGCTCTGCTGGCTGTGGCTGTGACCCCACACAGACACAGAGAGCAAATCCTGCCTCTCCCTATGTGAAATATTCACATTGTACAGAGAGCTACAGAGGAAACACAACTGCCCCTAACTTAATGCTCAAGGTCAGATCAACAGCTTGTGAAATTACTGCAGTTAGTGATATTTTGGTGATTTGAAAACCAATTGGTGCATCCCTAAATTGATATATAAACACCTGCTCAACTTATTACATTGTTGCATCCTTAAGTTATTAAATTATTATATTCTTGGAGTGATAAATTGTTATATCTGAAGTTATTACATTGTTCCACAATCAAGTTGTTACCGTTTTTCCTTCCTTCTGTTTTAAACTTCTTTTTGTGGAAGTAATTTTTGATGAAAACTAAAACTATTTCTTTGAAATTGTCAAGACTTCAATTCCCTTAAAGATTTTAGAGTAGGTAAAAGATGGGTTTAAGTTCCTCCACCCCAGACACTCATCTCTGCCAGAGACCTGGGCTCATTAAGCAGTTTGCTCTCACATAACTTTGACCAAAGAGTTTTGCACCATCCCTGCCATGAGTTCTACCAACTCAGTTCAAAAGAAAAGCTGAAAAATTAACAAATATACTGATTTTTAAGCTGGTGTTCTGCCCCCTGGCCCAAGCTGCTTTTCCTCCCTGCCATGTCAGGAAACATCATCCATCCATTTGCCTTTACCACATTTACACTGCAATGATAATGAACCAAATCCAAGCCAGTGACAGCAGCAGGGAGAACAAACACACACTGACAGAGAGAAGGAAATACTCGGTGAAACAGGGCAGGGAAGGGAGGGAAGGAAGAGCATTCTCACCTTCAACAAAGTGCAGGAGGGCTGCGAGCTCTGCAGGGATCTCCAGCAGCCCCACGTCCTGGAGAGAGAAACAAATCAGCCACTGGCTGCCAGCAGAGAGAGCACAGAAAACCTGAGCTGAGCCTGCCTGGAACTGCTTTGGAAAAGCTGCCAGGACAGGGAGGGATATCTGAGCCAAAGCAGTGACTTCTGCCTCCACATTCAGAGCCATTGCAAATGGGAGGTGTTGCATGAACACAGCTGGGTGACACGGGTCAGCAAAGGGGGGAAAGGGGAGCAATTCCTAAATAAAAAATCAACTGCCACTAGGGGAATGACAGGAAAGTTGGCTTTCTTTGATTTATCCCTCATTCCTATCAAGTCTGGCACATTCTACTGCAGGGACTGCAGCTGAAGGGTAAGAGCCATTTCTTCCTGCACTTTCCTGACATTTTTCTTTTGATTTTTCAGTATCCACAAGTGCTACAGCATAAAATGAGTCTTGATTCTGATCTTTGATATATGTTGGAGGCTCCTAAAAAAGCTCAAATCTCTACCTGGGTAATCCAGGTGAGAATCTGGTCAATTAGGCTTGGTTTTTCATTGGTTTGCACCTCTCACTGCTGCAGGGTAGGAAGGAAATGGGCCAATAAAACACAGAGTGTCAGCACCACTGCCTGCAGAGACAGCTCAGGGCATTTCTGACAGAACTACCCAGATTAAGGCACTACAAAACTAAGCCCAAACTGGAGCTTTTGGGGTTTTTTTGGTTTCTTGTTTTCTGGGGTTTTTAAAAAAGATCTGCACAGTAAAGCCTCTTGTACCAGCACATTGTTCTGACATCTCTCTCCACATAAAATATAAAAACAGAGTCACAGCATTTTTGATCAGCTTGATTTTGCTCATGAGAAGATACTTGACTTCAAGTGTGGCTTTTCAATGGTGTATTCAGGAAGTGGACTGTGAAATTCCACAGTTCTGGATCCACACCTGAAGAATCAGGTGATACAAGAGCACCCAGAGCTAATTACTCTTGTTGTTACTGACAGATTATACATAATTGTGGATAATATCAATTCAGATTCCCTTGATCAGACACTGCAGCAAATGTGTGTCCACTCTAGACACATAAATAATGGCATTAGTTAGAAGTGTTGATACAGACTGAATGTGTCATGAAGCCTTTAATACATCCCTTCCTCTACATCAGCTTCTGTTAATATCTTTATGCAGAAATGTCTCATTCCCAAGCCTCACAATAGAAGATGATCACCAAAAATAATCATCCCTCCACCTCTGAAGACCAGGTCCAGTGCTGTGAACAAACTCAGTGCTCTGACTCAGGACTGATTTACGATGCCTGGCTGTGCCCAGAGTTTGGGAAACACTGAACTAATGAGATATTTCTGTATGAGAAGGCCCTTTGCACCACCTAACCTGCATTCTGTGCTAGGTTCCACACACATGCCCCCTTTACATGTTCTGCTGGGAGGGAGAACACCTGGAGAATTTGATGTTTTTGATCTCAGCCCCTCCCAGACCGTTTGACAACTCACCATTCCTTGGACTATTCTCTGTGCCACCACGAGCCAGGGAGCTCCTTCTTTGTTTCCTTTCCTCTAACTCCTGCTGTTAGGAGATGAAGAGGGGATGAAGGGTGGGAAAAGATGTGTGTGAAGTCAATTCCAGCTGTTCTGGGGGCAGATGCTGTGCGTGGGCAGGAGATGGTGTCCTGCCCCAGCAGATAAAATGTCAGAGCAGCTACAGAGCCTTCTCGGGACCCCAGCACAGTGTCTTGAGAAGGGGCTGCCCAAAGACCTGAGCTTTGCTGAAACACCTCCTGCCCTTCACAACACAATTCAACAGCAAGAGCCTCCAGCACCTGCCCAGCACCCTGCCCACCTCCCCTTGATGTGCTCAAAGCACCCAGCAGCTGCCAGCAATATTTCCCTGTCTCCTTCAGCATCAAAGCACATAATAACAGCCTGAACACAGACAGATGAACTCGTCCATGGAGGGGAAGCACTTTGGAGAGGTGGGGGGATACCAAAAGCTAAACTCCCTCCCAGCTCTGCCCTTCCCCACCCACTGCATTGCTCCCCAGGCTCAGCACTCACCTGACTCCCACTCGGGATGGGGAAGGAGGGTCCCTGTGTGTGCCTGTGCCTCTCCTGCCTGTCAGGTGTGCACAGCACTGGGACTACATGGGAGCTTAGGAGGGCTGGGCTGACAAAGACAGTGACAAGCTAAAGTCCAAAGGGCAGGGCTGTGGGGTGGGGGAAAGGAGGAACTTTGCAGCAGGTGAACTTTGAGACCTTTGGTGCTGCTGCTGCACGTAAAGAGACCTCAGCAAACAAACACTGAAGGAATAGAAACAGATTCAAAAGAGCTGTGCTGTTGTGGTTGCCTGGGAGAAAGAAAAGCTGGATCCTGTCCAAGTGGGAAGGGCAAGAAACAATAGAAACTCGGGCTGGCAGGAGAGGAGGCACCTCTGCAGGTTTGTATCAACACCACTGGCCTCAACCCTCTGCCCCACCTGCCCTCACCATGCCAGAGCTCTGCTGGGTCCTTCCCTTGTGAAGCTGACAGCTGTGAGGTGTTTGTTGCTGCTCTGAGGATGAGTGGTCTGGTTTCCTCTTTCCAATTTTATTTTAATAGTTTGTGCAGAATACATTATATCCATTTGACAGAACCATGGCTCTCTCCTCTCAAAAATTTGCCATCCTGTTCACACCCCAGCAGATTTCCAAAGTCCAAGGGCTTGAGCAGCCTGAGGCAGCTGTAAGGAATCAGGGGAGGATCATCATGGACTGAAAAAATCTTGTATTTCAGTCACCATCAGAAATTGAACTGGGCAACAAAGAAAGCAAGATGAATGACTCCTTACAGCTGGAGCAGCACAGCAGCTCTGAACACCACAGATGGAACTAGCTCTTGTCTCATGTGGGGCAGCCTGGAGTGATGCCTGGAGAGGCTGCCTAGACAGAGCTAGAGAATAAAGTGGGGATTTATTAAAGGCCTTTAACAGACACACCCTGGGCAGTGCAGAGCCTTCCAGAGGCTGCACCCCAGATGGACAATGGTCATGAGTGTTTCAGACAGAAATTAGTTTGGTCTATCTGTGTATCAGAGGTTAATTGTCCAATTACAGCTTCAGCTAATGAAGTCACATTTCCCCAGCTTGCTCTCCCCACACATTTTTGTTTATACTTTTGGGGGCCTGAGGCTGTGATGGTGACCCTGGTTCTCAGGCCTGGAAGGATTGTTTTCTCTGACCAAAATGTGAAGAGAGCTTGCTAACACTCTGCATGGAGTTCAGTTATATCCTGATGCAGTGCATGATCTGAAAAACACAAAAGCTAAAACTTCAGGCATCATTCCCACCCTGGCTCTGAGCCAGACCCGTGACTCAGCTGTGTTTGCAACACCTGTGCCAATTCTGAATGTCATTTAGAGAGAGAAGGCTCAGCCTCTGTGGTTCCTTCATTTGACTACATTCATGTCAGACAGAGGGTGAAGGACACCAAACCAAACCCAGCAAACCTTCCAAAGCCATCCCTGCCCTGGGCTCCCCCCTGCCCTGCTCAGGGCAGCCACAGAGCACTGCTGTCACCTGGCAGCGCTTCCTCCATCGAATCAAAGGTCTGGAGATTAAAATCATGGTTTTAAACTGCACCAAAGTCTTCTTCAGCCTCCTGTAACGCTTCCTAGAGGACGAAGAAAAAATTGTCTAATGAGGGATGCATCAGCCACACGAAACTCGTGGAGCAGGCAGGAGCTCAGATGAGGAGAGGCCTGGACATGGCTGTCCCTCAGCAAGACAAAGGGGGTCCCTTGGCTGGCCTGGCACTGCTGACCTTGCCTGGTAGCCTCGGAAGTGAGCCTGGATCAGCGTGACCTTCTCCTGGAGGAGGCGCAGGCGCCGGCGCTGCAGGAGCCGCCGGAATTTCCTCTGCAGGGTGACAACGGCCCAGCTGTGCCTCTGCTGCCATCGCCTCTCCAGCTGCTGCCTGCCCTCCTCCTTCAGGAACACCTGGCAAGGGCAGCAGCTCCTGAGCCACCGGGGGAGCAGCAGCTTCTCCCAGAGCTGATCAATAACAAAAGCTGCTGGGTTTTGTTGCCTTTAAAGGGTCTTGCTAAGGAAACTGGGGAGGGCACAGGTGCAGGTGGCAGAGATGGATGTGTTTGTGGTGGATAGGGAATCAAGGAGTGATGAAGGTTAGCAGGTAACAAAAGTAGAAGCCCAGGAATGTTGGGTGCTACAATAGCCTGGAGTGGAGTCTCCTGTTAATCTGAAGTGCTAAAAAAGCCTCCTTGGCACTTGAGACAAGAGGCAAAGGTGAGAGGGGAAGGTGTGCAAGGCCCTCCCTGTGTGCTGGGCCAGCCTGGGAATGGCTGGGTGGGGCTGTGCAATCCAGATGGGATTCTCTGCAGGTGTCACCTTTGTCACTCCAATCTGGTAGAGATGCGAGGGGCTCCCCAGGACACGAGCCAGCACTGCTGCACAGCCTGCTCTCTGCTCCAGGCTGCTGGGGCTGCCCCCAGCCAGCACCCCGTACCTGGGACAAAAACCAGGGCTGTACTGGAGCCCTCAGAGAAAAAACCATCCAGGGCTGAGGGATCCCAAGCCAGCACACCCCTGTACCTGGCCAGGAAGTTCTGGAATGGCAGTCGGACTGGGAATCCCTCCTTCTGAATGTGGATGGCCTCCAGAATCCCAGAATGTCGCAGCTGACAGCTGACATACTCCACATCAAAGATACGTGACAGCTGCAAAGAGAGAGCAGAAGAAAAAAATGGAAAACAAAAAACAAAATAAAGAAAAATTAAAGAAAGGAGACTGGAGGTGAGGAGTTTAGAAAGGGTCTCCTTCTCTTGTCCTGTCCTTGGATTGGATCTTGCCATGGAACACAAAGCCCAAGGAATACTTTGGTGTCCAGCTGCCCCTGGTTCTGCTTCTGCAGCACAGGGTTAACTCACATGGCCACAGGGAAGGGTGGGACACAGAACTGGCAAGAAAAGTCACAAACGATCAAAAGAAACAAAGAGGTTTTAATCCCAGCTGTGAAAGGAGAGCTGTTGGAACTGAGGGACTCCCTGAGGAGCTGGGGGTGCTGCCCTACCTTCCTGGGATTGGGGGTGATGCACCTGATGAAGAAGGCATGGCTCCTGGAAAGCAGAGGGAAAACCTTGGATCACCTCTCTGTGCTCACCCTGCAAGACTTCACACCTGTGTGAGCATCTCTCACCCTCTCAGCTTGGCTGTGAGGTCCTGCAAAGACTGCTGGAATTTGGAGACCAGTGTGGAGGTCTGGGACCTGAGCCCTCTGCCCCTGCCCCCCAGCTCCCTTCGCTGGCCACAGGCAGCTTTAGCCCTCTGGAAAATGTGAGACACCACCTGCAAATACAAAGAAATTACCAAAACTCACTGAACTATGGGGAAAGAAGAATCTCTTCTACCTGAAGCTTAAGGGGGCCATTTTCCCTGGCAGTGTCAGGGATGCAGCTCAGGCACTCTGTGTTTTATATATATATATATCTCAATTGCAGGAAATGACAATTTACCCAATTCCCAAGTAAATTCAGTAAAACAAAACTTGTTGCTTCTCCAGGTTCTCCTGACACCTGATCACAGCTTTCTGCTTCTCACATAAAGACAATGAGTGGATCACTGGGTGTCTGCAGCACAGACCTTCCTCCTGACACTGCTGTACCTTGAGGCGGCTCTGGGAGAAGATTTCCAGCACCTCTGGCCGCAGCTGGTCACGGTTTTTATTGAGAAACTTGTGGACCTGCAGAGGCAAAGTCTGATTTAAAGCATTTAAAGCACCCCTCAGACAGGCACTGCTGTTTCACACACTGGGACTGGGGGCAGGCAGCTGGAGAGGTGAACAAGGGGAAAGCCCTGGAGAAGGAAACTGCTTCCTGCTGCCACCAGGGTAGAGAGGACAATGACTTTTGCTTTGAGAAGGGATTGCTCCTTTTCTCCTTCACATCACCCAGCAGGCTTTCACCTCTCTTTTTTCTTTTATCTTTTTTTTTTTTTTTTTTCCCCCAGCAGCAAGAGCTTTCCTGCATTTCCAGGGCTCTGGGGCTGTTGTGTCACTGAGGCCAATTGCTATTTTGCTTCTGCCCAGAGGCAGCTTAGCTGGCTCTCTTAATAACAACCTCCTCTGATAAACTGATGCTCTGCAGGGATGTGCAGCCACAGGGGGAGAGCTTTGATCACAGAGCTGATGAAGGGGGAGAGGTTGGAGCCCTGAAGCCTGAGAGTTTTGAATTTTCTGTGCTTTCTGACACTGACCCTCAAAAGAACACTGCTTTTGACTTAAGGCCTTGAAGAAGGCTCCCAAATTTAGGTGATAAAGTCGAAATCACTGGTGTGTAGTCTAAATGGAAGTGTGTAACATCACATGGTAAAGGGTTTGGAACTCAGAGTTTTAAAATATAGTAATAAGAATGATAAAGGGGTTTGGGTGGGGTTGTTTTTTTATTTTTTGGGGGGTGTGGGTGGGTTTGTTTTGTCTTTTTTGTGTCCTGCAAAGATGCTCCTTCTTCAGGCTTTAAGGCTGTATTAATTCCTTCAGCCTGGTCCATCAGGACACCCTCAGCTTGTCCCCAGGACTGGTTATTTCTCCAGCTGCTCTGAGCCCCTGCCAGCTCACCTGGTAGGTGACAGGGCCAGCATAGTGCTGCACAGTGAACTCTGGCAAAGGCAGCTTGGGCTTGGTGTACCAAGGGCTGTTCCCATGGTGGTAATGACACTTCTGGAGGAAAGTGTGGTCTGTGGCCTGCAAAAGAGATTTCCTGATGCTGCAACACACTCAGTGGGCTGCAAAGCCACTGTTAAAGTGAAGGAAAAAACATTGAGTACTTGTGCAGTCATTGTGGAAAACAGCTCACCTTACCCACCCTTTGAAAGGGATCCCAGGGGAGGCTGAGCTCCTCACCTGGCTCAGGGATGTCTGGTCATCCAGGATGCACAGGATGCCGTGGGGCTTGGCAGTGAGGAAATCCAGGCAGGACTCGCTGTACACCTTGGGAATGGGAATCCAGGCTAACTGCTCCTGGCTGTATTCCTCCTGCATGGCAAATTTAGTGTTTCACTCCTGTTAGGAACTTGCCTAGAGTTGTCTGGTTTTGTCTCATGAAACAGTGGCTTCCTCTAAAGCCACTAAGGATTTTCCTGATTTGAGAGAGGAAGGCTGCTAAGCTGAGTGATGAAGTGAACTGTAGAAGGCTACAAGTCTGATAAATACACTTTCATCCCCAGGACATGAGTGGTACAGAAAATGCTAGAGAGAAGCCAAACAGGCTTTAAAAGTGCCCACTGAGGTTTGGGCTCTTTGACAACTCATTTATGAAATCTGGAAAAGGGAGAAAGGTACTGACAAAACCTCCTTCTCTTAATTTACTGCAGAATTAATAAAAGGTGTTAAACAGGCAGCTCTTTGGGCTAGGATTCCATGGATATTGCTCAGTTTCCTGTTCCCTGCTGAGGGATGCTCTGAGGATGCCTTAGCTGGTGGTGTGGATTCCACTGATTGCACTTACCTCTTCCTGGGCAATGACAGTCTGGCTGAAGAAGCACTGCAGGTGCTCGTTGGCAAAGTTGATGCAGAGCTGCTCTAAGCTGTTCACTCCCAGATCCTGCAGAGACAAAAAGGGATCATCCCTCCCAAGGCCCAGGGAGCTGTGGCTCCCTCTAAATGCTGCACAGGCTGAGCTGTGCTGAGCTGCTGCTCTGGCTGGTGTGAATGAACCCAGCTCAAACCATCCTCTGTCTTTGGTTTGCAAGCTCTCAGCTCTCAGCCTGGCTTACTGACTAGGCTGAGCAGCCAGAGGTGAGACAAAATGTGAAGGAGCATACAGACAAAAAGATCCACTCTGGGATGCACAGCCCCACCTCTGTATTCCACTCTTTTCAGCATTCATTGGGACAGGTTTTAACAGGAGCTCTAAGTAAAATACTCCAAGGCCTTGGTGAGCAAAAGAACATTAAAAATGACCTCAAACCCGTGGATATCCACAATGCCCACAGCACAGTCAGACTCCCAGGGAGCCAGCCACTCGTTGATCCTCAGCAGCAGCCACTCAAAGAGCAGGTAGTACAGAGCCTTGGCAATGCAGTCCCTGAGTGGAGAGCACAAGAGCCAGTTACTGCACAGACAGCACCTCTGGGGGCATCTCACCCACCCAGACATCAGCAGAAGTCACCTGGCATCAATGGCTCCTTCTACAGACAGAGGGGTGAAGATCTGATCATAGGATGTGACCTGGACACATAAAGAGACAGAATTTACTCTTATTATCTCACAAAAACACCTTTTTTTCTTTTTTTTACCCTTTTTTTAAATCCACAAAGAAGTCAATCCAGTTAATAAATGGATATTTTTTTCTATTTGGCTGAGAATTTACTCAGGTATCAAAAGAAAAACTAAACCCAGAATTTTGCTGCCAAAGTGCTAAACCTGAAGCCATTGGTGTCAGACAAGAGCCCTCCTAGATGTGAGTTCTGCCACCTTTACAGAGCTGCCTTGGGGGGTTCAGCCCATCCCAACCATGTTATTCCTGTTGCTACCTCCCAGATTTTGAGCCTTCTAAGCTGAGGGCAGTGGGGCAGGACTCTGTGTGCTGCAGGAGGAATGAAAGTCCCCAGAAGGTACTCACAGTGACACGGTGAGTGACAGCTCTCTGCAGCAGCTCTGCTGACACACGCAGCAGCTTGGCCACAATCTGGATCTCAGCACCACTGGCAACGGCTGCATGCTCAAAGGAGTCTTCCTAAATAATAAAAAGCTCTTTATTATACATAACTATACATATATTACTAGCTATATTGCTGTGTATTATGGATAGGAACAATGGATGGGATACAGGGTTCCATTGTATTAATGCAATATATTAATTAACAGCACCCCAGCTGCACAGAGCTGGGCACAGCCTGGGCAGAGCACCACGTTCATTTTGGCTCCTTAAAAAGCCACCCAAGCTCTTTGGTTGCCTCCCATCTTCTGTCCCTGCCAATCCAGAGCCCAACACTGAAAGGACAAAAGGTCTCCAGAGGATGTCATCCTCACTCAGGAATCATCTCCTAGGTCCCAACAGCAAAATTCAGCATAAATATCCCGTTCTCAAGCTACTGGGGGTTCTGTACCTCATAGGAGGTAAAGCAGATGTTCCCCAGCTGCAGAACAGCAGCCAGGACAGCCCAGGTGGAGCTCAGCTGATCTTCTGAGAGGCTGATTCCCTCCAGAGCCTGCACCAGGACCAGAAAATCCTGACTGTCCTCCTTCCCCAGGACATCACATGCTCTGCCCTGAGAGAAAAGGGACAGATAATCCTGATCAGCCCCTCAGGCTGGGGTTAAACCACCACCAGGAATCTTCAGAGAAGGAATTCAGTGTTTTGGAGGCATCTGAAGAGATAAAGACACCGCCAGTGGAAATTCAGCATTGGTGAGGGGCTGGTCTCTTCACTCTCCGGAGTTTTGAAATTAAGATCTCTCTTACCACACATGCCACGTTTCTGCTGGAATTCCTGTACAAGCTCAGGGCAGAATTTGGGAGTGGAAGTGGAGCCTGAGTCCATTCCCATGTAAATGATGCAGAGCTGCTGCCCCAGATGGGGTCTGGGCACCCAGGGAGCCCCCAGGGTTCCACCTCAGCCACAGAGCTTCACTGGGCTCATCACTGCCCTGCTTCTCTTTTTCTCTACAGGAGGACACTGCCAGTGTCCTGTGGCCCTGAAGGTCACAGAAATCCCGGCTCAGGGGGTTCTGCAGAGCCTCTTTGTGTCCAAGGGCATTCTTTCACCACAGTTCCCAGCTCTCAGCAGATTTTGGTGAGACAAGGATGAGCTCCAGGCAGCCCTTGGGCTCCTTCTCACCAAGATCCAAGATAGATTTTGTCAATCTCTGCTAATTTAGTGCCTAATCTGATTTTTCCCCCTTTCCTTCTCTGCAGCAGGCTGGGATATTCCTGTTAATTATCACCTTGAAGACTTTGCTTTACAATGCTTTGCCAGCCAGGAGCCATTAATCACCCATTAAGGGCTGGGCCGTTAATTGCCCTCCATCCCTGAGTCATTCATGGTGACTGTCCATGCCTGGCCTGGGGTGAGGTGATCACAATCACCATCGAGGATTCCTCCTGACCGCAGCTGCTCCGAGCAATTTGAATTTGCCACCTGGGAAAGCTGACTCACGCTGAAACAGGAAAAATCTCTTGCTATTGTTGTGATCTCCTTGAGAAAAGAAAAGAAAAGAAAAGAAAAGAAAAGAAAAGAAAAGAAAAGAAAAGAAAAGAAAAGAAAAGAAAAGAAAAGAAAAGAAAAGAAAAGAAAAGAAAAGAAAAGAAAAGAAAAGAAAAGAAAAGAAAAGAAAAGAAAAGAAAAGAAAAGAAAAGAAAAGAAAAGAAAAGAAAAGAAAAGAAAAGAAAAGAAAAGAAAAGAAAAGAAAAGAAAAGAAAAGAAAAGAAAAGAAAAGAAAAGAAAAGAAAAGAAAAGAAAATTCCAAGGCTGTGACTTGATGTAAGTCTGACAAACAAATTGCAATCAGCAATATATTTCAGTGGCTGACTCAGTCAATAAAGCGAGTGTTTTGCAGAAGATAGAAATAAATCCTCCCTGCTTTTAGCAATCCACAATAAATTGCAAATGCAAGGAAAGGCAATGAGAAAAGGGTTTTACACCACACGATGGAGCCATGAGTCTGCACAAAGACTCCTCGTTAAAGTCTGACCAGAAGGGACCTGAAAGGTGGGAAAATGATCACAAAAAGAGACAAAGCTGTTGATTCTCAGATCAGGTGTGAGAAGGAGCAGAGCTGACTTTAGCACAGTCCTGAGAGGGCTTTGCAGGAGAGCAAAGCGATTTGGTGCCTCTGTAACTAAACAAAGGGATGCCCGGGTCATTTCTCTGCCAGCTCTCACAGCACCCTCAGCTCACTCACCTGGTTCAGGTAAAAGTAGGACTCAGCCTCCTGCAAGAACATCTCCTCCTTCTGCTGCAGGGGCAGCCCTGCCAGCAGCTCGTAAAACACGTGGTAGTTCCTCTCACCGGGGGCCTGGTGGGACACATGGATGGACTTGATCCACACCCAGCTCCAAAATCCTCCAGACACACTGACAGCAGGACACAGACTCTGGGGTCAGCAGGACAGAGTCAGAACCTCTTCACTGCCAGGGTGTCCAGGGTTTCCTGCTGACACCTTAAGAATATTCCATCTGAGAGAATGTTTGCTGTAATATTTGACCATTTCCACACTCCAGACATTAAGAAAAACTAATTGAGAGAAGATTCACCTTTCAGTAATCCCTAATAAGTGCCTTAATTCAACCTGTTTGAGACAGAATTCAAATAAAGGAAATAATCACCCTGTGCTACATGGAGGGGACATAGCTCTTGCTGGTAGTAGAAAATAAAAACAATTCTCATACTAATTCCCAGCTCTGTTATTTCACAGTAAATTCAAATGTTGATAAGGGAGGGGGGGGCACTGGTGCTCACCTGAAACACCACACGAGACTTCTCCAGCAGGTACTGGGAGATGGATGTTCCCACCACGATGCCACTGAGCAGGAGACAACAGATCCTGTCAGAAGCTGGGGACAGGTTTTCTGCAGACTTCTGCAGATAAGAATGATCTTAGGGACATAATCTACATGAATTTCCAAAATATTTTGACAAAACCGTGGGTCTTGGGAAGCCAAGCAAGCACGGAATAAGAAGGAAAGTCCTGACATGGGGAGGAATAAAGGTGAAGTCTCAACACTCTGAAACAACCATCAGAGTTCCACAAAGTGTCTGTACCTGACCTGGGAGTGCAGCTGAGGGTTTGATAAGTGACCTGGAAGAGGGAGCTGAATGGGACAGCAATGGGACAAAGCTCCCTGCTTGTATGAAACATTCAGGGTAGTGAGGCTGAAGGCCAACTGTGAATAAATGGAGACAGATCTTACAGTGCAGAGTGAGTGAGCAGGAAAATGGCACATGAAACCCAGTGTGGATAAATGTGAAGTGATGGGTACAGACCCAGCTTCACGTATAACCTGACAGGCTTCAATTTAACCACTGCTCCTTAGGACTGAGACCTGAGGGTTTTTACAGACAGTTCCATGAAAGAATCAGCTCAGAGCTTGGCAACAGTCAGAAAAAAATCCCCAAACAAACCAACCAAAGGGAGAAGTTAGAAAGGAGGCAGGCTCAAAACAGAAAGGTGTTGTTCACAGAACTGGTTAGACCTGTGGAACACTTGTTGAAGGCTGTTGCAGAGCCACCAAATTTGTATGAGTCCAAGAGGAAACTGGAAAACCTCAGGAGACAGGAAAACTCCTCAGCTGCTGCAAGTGTTGAAGAGCTCAAGGGGTGTTGGGGAAAAGCACTGAGTGCATTTGGGATATCATTGCTTGAGACATCAGATGGGTCCTTGGTATAAACCAGTTCAGCCATTCTCATGTTCTTAATTTAACACTCATCTTGAGAACTAAGATCTGCTCCTTTTCGGAGGAAACACAAAAAAAACAAAATAGGGGTGTAAACTCAGCCTCTTCCCACCCTGGTGGTAAGGAGAGTGGAGGGGAGGGGGTGTTGTGTGAGCTCTCAGCTCCACCTGGCCTCACCCAAACACCCCTGGGCAGCTGCAGGGACCCCAGCAGATTGCTGGACTCACTGGCGAAGGTGGACATTCAGCAGCTTTCCAAAACGGCTGGAGTTGTCATTGAGGATGGTTCTTGCATTTCCAAAACTCTCCAGGATGGGCAGGACTTTGCAGGGCTGTAAAGAAAAGAGGAAGGGAACACTTCAGGAGCAATCTCAAAAAAATTCAAAAGGGGTTTATGTACCTTAAAAAAAAAAAAAAAAAAAAAAAAAAGAAAAAGAGGACTTCACTGGTATAATCCTCACATGTGTAAAAGTCTTTTAAAATGTATCCTGGCATCATTATCTCTAGCCAGTGGTGAGTTCCTCTGTGAGCTCTTTACCCTCACTGCTGTAATCTTTCACTTTCCTTCTGCTCTGTTTGTTCCTCCTAGATGCACCTCCTAGACTGCTGAAAGCTCTCCATGGCCGCTACCAGCTCTCTGTTCTAACACATACAGCACTTTTCACAGCAGCAGATCACCCAGGTATTAAAATACAAAATTACAAACACACCAGCTGTCCTCGAGTCTTTATGGGAGCTTCACCTTGGAGCACACACCCTCCCAAGTCCAACCAAAGAAATAACATCAGCACATGGCCTCTATCCCCTGTCCAGGCTTCTTTTCCCTGCCCAGCCTCAGGGCCCCCAGCCCAGCTCACTTTCCTGTTACCTGTCTGATCCTGTGGCTGTCAGGTCCCTGGTACAGCATGGTCAGGTACTGCACGATGGCTTTGGCAGCTTCTGTTTTACCTGATCCACTGTGTCCACTGCAGGAGCAAGAGGTGGAGAAGTAGGCATCAGAACAGAGGTACCTGATCCAGGCACATCAGAGCCCTGCTACAACACATCAGAGGGGCTGTGCTGATTTACAGCTCAAGATTTATCACCCATTGCTTGAAAATCCTATTGCCCAAATGGGATTCCACTGGGGAATATCAGACTCCTTCTCTCCCACTCCTCTGAATTGAAGTGAAACTAAATTCAAACTGTATTTGCACAGAGTGAAATAAAAATCCACCTTATTCAGGTTCTGCACAGGCAGCCCTCACACAAGAGCCACAAGGATCAACTGACAGGCAGTGAAATGCAAAAGTGGAACTTTTACACAAAGAAATTCAAGGGCTGCAGCAAAGCCCTTCAGTTCCTACCTGATGAGGACACACTGCTCCTGCCCTGATGCCTGGGACAGCGTGTAAGCCATCTCTGCTATGGCAAAGATGTGTCTGCAGGGACAGAAAGAAAACTCTGTTACCTGACCCCACATTTCCACCTCACCAGCGCAGCACCAAAAGGTTCCTCATCAGGGATCTACATGAGGGATGAGCCAGTGTCTTGATCAAAGAAACTTGATCTAAAAATCACAGAATGGTTTGGGTTGGAGGGTCCTGAAACAACATCTCACTCCTCTGCCATGGACAGTGTTTTAAATTTTACCAAAACAATAAAACTTACTTTTCACAGACAGGGACAATTTCCACTAGAGCTGGTTTTTCGAAGCCCTGTCCAGCCTGGCCTTGGACACTTCCAGGGATGAACCCTAGTTCTGTAGAATTATAGCCCCAAGAAAGTACAGCTTTGACATTCATCCTGCTCTACCAGAAAACTGGAGGAAAATGAAATACTTTCTGGAGCACAAACAGAACAGGGTTTGGAGAGTTATTTGAGAAAGAAGAACATACGGGGCATTGTTTGAGAGAGTCCCCTGCTGGTACTCGGTGGCCACATCTTCAGAGTAGATCCTGAGGTCTTTGAAAGGATTCACAGAAATCAAAATTTGCCCAATATAAGTCTGGGGAAAAATAAGAAAGGGGGAAAAAACTGGTGGCTTCTTATAGAATTTTCTGAATGAGGACTGCAGCTGAATGCATGTATTAATACAAATACAGAAATTCCCTTTAAAGGAATGTTATTTATTCTGACAATTTATTGAGGACACAGCTTTTCAGTGGTCATTTTCAAAGCTCTGTCATTAATAATTTGGTATAAGTGAGCACTCACTGGTCTGTGATCATCTTCTCTGGCCCCTATCTATTCTCCAAGCTCCACATAAAATTACAGGCACAGGTTTGAACACTTGAGCCAGTAAATGGAAAAGAGAACAATTAACCATCCACAACCAGATCTGGACTGCAGCCCTGAAATGTTTGCAGAAACTCTGAGGTTTCTTCTCAACATCCACAATTTCTAACTCAAAACTTCTCTGCTAAAATAGGAGATTCCTGTTAGGAGCAGCTGAGGCTATGAAGGACTCAAGTATGCTCACAGGCTGGCAATGAATACCAAAATTACAAAGAAACTCTGGAACTTTCAGATTTTACCCCAAATATTTCATGCTCCCTGATTTCTGATAAAAGCTGTGTGAGTAAACTTTTTACCATTGTTCCCAGTAATGAGTGAGATACTTGGTGCATTATTAAACCTAATAATATAAATTATTTTCTCCTAAAGCTCATTGTTCAGAGTGAAGAAGCACTGAAGAAAACCAAACCAAGCCAAGCCAAGCCAAGCCAAACCAAACCAAACCAAACCAAACCCAACATCACTGTCCATACATAAATGAGATTGCGATGGAATCTCTTCTTCAGGCACAGCAGGACTGAGCTCTCAGAGACTTCCCTACAAACAGAGGAAAGGACTCATCAGCCATAAGCTTCACTTGCATGTGTTAATATCAAATATTTACCTTTCTGCCCTCCCCAGGATCACAGAATATTTGGAGTTGAAGGGACCCACAAGGATGGTGGAGCCCAGCTCTGCAGTGAATGGCCCAGATGGTGATTGAAGATTTTGAGGGGAGCTGGGACTGAAACTCTTCACTGCCTTCATGTTGTTCCAAAATCTCCAGGAATAAACACATCAGAGAATGGAGCATTAAAGCCCAGAACCTCCTCTGTGTGATCACAGCTCCTTGCACAGCCTTCCCAGGTGTTTATCTCAGGAGGATGACAGGAGGGGAGGATGTGTGAGCAGCAGTGTCCGGGGTTTATCTTTCCACAACAGCACTGAACCAAGGCTTTAATAGCTCCTAAGCATGTAGCACCTGTAGCTGAGGGCAACAGGAGTCACTAAATCCACACGTGCCAGTGTGAGCAGGCACAGAACACAGAAATGTGCTTCTCATCCTGCAAGCTGTCCTTTCTTACCACTCACTTCACACAGCAAGAAACGTGTGTTAAATTCCCAATTCTGTCCTTCTGCTGCATCACAGAAGCCCTATCAGCCTCTAAACTTAATTTCCCCTACCCATGAAGTGTTTTGGGGTTTTTTTAGAACCCATTTCAGGACTGGGAACCGTTTAACAGGACAGACAGAGTTGCAGGGATCAGCTGTAGAGCAGTCTGCAACCCAGGCTGAGCTGCTGGCTCTGGGGTGTGACTGCAGAGGTTCAGTGTCCCCTCTCTGTGCAGCAGAGCCTGGGGACCTGCCCTACATGACAGTCAGGAGTTCCCTCTGCACCTCTGCTCCTCCCCAGTGGCTCAGTGCAGGTTCACAATTTAACTCCTAAAATTCAGTCTTTTACTCAGCTTTTCAGCAGAGCATCAATTACTCAGCTGTGATATGCATCCAATCAATTCTATTTTCTCCCATGGAGGAAAAATTTTATTTTCTCCTATCTAGCTAAGGATCTATAATGTGTTTTGTATTGTTGAGCCACCTTTGCAGGATAACCAGCAAGCCCCTGTGACCTGAATGAGCTGCAGGCACTGAGGACACCTACTCCAGTCTGGTTAGATCTTCAATCTCCTCAACTTCTGCACAGTGCTCTTCACACACGTACACCTGAAATGCACAGACACACGACTGAAAATCAGCGGGAGTTCAGTTCCCTTCCAGCCCTGGGACAACAGCTGTACCTGTTTCTGCATGAACTCCATCTCCAGCACATCGTCTGCAACATCTTCTGCCTCCCAGTGGTCCCTGCAGGCCCTGCTGGCCAGCTGGGGCTCCTTGGACATGGCCCATTTGCTCAGCTTCTCCATGGTAGCCCTTGGCAGGGAGCTCAGCCACGCTGCAGGGTCACATCCCTGCCCCTGCTGCTGGGACCAGTGCACACCAGCAGTGACCAGGGGGACACCTGGGCCCTCCTTGGCACCTGCCTCACTGCAGTGAGCTGATGTGGGAGCTGCCTCCTCTTCTCGAGGTGGGAGGAAGCTCTGCTCACTGTGTCTCTGGCCTGGATCCAGCAGAGATTTGGGAAGGTCACACTGGAATCTGCAGCCCTGCTGCACAGGAGTGACAGATTTTCTCTCTGATGGAGATTTCAGTTTCTGTAGGGAATAAGCATTGCCAGAGCTCCTGGACAAGGAGTTCCTGGCCTTAACCAAGCTGTGGACTCTGGGGAACACCACAGCAAACTTGGCATCAGTGGCACTGCTCTTCTCATCTGAGCATGGAATGGAACTGGTTCCATGAAGAGGGGAATCACCAGGAGGCAAATCAATGTGTCCCAGTTCCTCTGCCATTCCAGGACCACCTTTCCCCTCCACTAATGAAGCAGAAGATCCTCTGTCCCTCAGCTCAGCCCTCTCCAGCTGTCCAGCTGCACCAGGGAAGGCTTTGCCAGACCCACCAACCCACCCAGCAGTGCTCAGAATCTGGATTGCCATTCTGCTTCTGAATCTAAAAGGTTTGTTGCTCCTCTTCTTCTTCCCAAATTTCTTCAGAAGCCATCTGGAAATACCAATTGCACGTGCCACGCTCAGCAGTCGAGCTTTCAGCCTTGCTTTCTTGGCAGGTTTTTGGCCAAGCCAGCTGGTGACTTTTCTAAAAGCAGAACGGGTGTGCAAGTGCTTGGATCCTTCCCCACTGTGCCCAGGTTCTGGTTCAGAAGGTGCCTCTGCAACTGCTTCTTCTGCTTTCTCTTTTTTTGCCTTTATAGACTGGCCTGAACTCTGTTTAACTTTTCCAATAACTTTTCCAACTTTCTTTGTCTTTCCAAGGAGCTGTTTATCAGACAATTTTTTTGTAACTGTGGAGCAGCTTGATGTACTTAATCTTTTCTCTCCAAAACTCTGAGCTGTGTTGGGTTCTTTTTGTTTACTGGGAGTTTCTGGAGTGATGGGTTTTGAACAGATGCTTTCAACATTGTTCAGGTCTGAGCTGGTTCCCAAAGCCATCTGGGCAGGATTTGGTTTCTGGCTTGCTGATAATTTGGTCTCAGCACTTTTATCCTGGTTTTCCAGGCTGAGGGGGATTTGGGATTGAGAACATTTCTTTGTAAGCACCAGTGCTGGCAGGTCCTGCCTGCTGCAGTCTGAGCTGTCCCTCTGTCTGTGTCCAGCCTCCTCACCTTGTTCTGGGACCTCACACTTCCCAGGTTTCTCCCTCAATGTCCTCTGCTGTTTGGAGAGGAAAGAGCCACCTTCCATCTCTCTGCCTGCATCCTTCACCTCCTTTTCCTGTTCATATTTGCTAAGGTGAGCGTGGGGTTTTGCTTTCACAGCGGCTGGGAGTGGTTCTGGTTTGTTTTCTTTTACTTCATCAATGTTCTCTGCAGTGCTGCTCTCCCCACTCCTGTCACAATTCACGTGTCCATCTTTTGACATGTCTGTAACTCTGACATTTTCTAGTATCTCTTCCTTGCCTACTTCAATATTTTCCCTGTTTTTAGCACTCTTAACTTGGAGTCCTGAAGTGTTTAGGTGATCATCTGCCTCCCTGCTCTCAGCTGGAGCACGTTCTGGCTCTCTCAGCACTCTGTCTGGCTTCCTCATCTCCTCCTCTGCTTCCAATCCTGCAAATTCACTGCCTTCAGCCTCTGATTCAATTTTCCCACCTGTGCTCACCTGCTCCTTTTCAGATTCAATAGATGTTGCCTTGCTTTCATAATCCAGTTCCTTGTAGCCTTTTCCTTCACTCCCAGGAGGATCTTGGAGCACAGTTTCTTTCTCACTGCTGCTATCTTCCTCTTGAGAGCTGCTCCTCTCTTCACTGCAGGAGCTGCTGCCCACCACAGCCTCCTCTGTGCCTGCCTTGTGGCTTCCTTCACTGCTGGAGTCAGAGCAGGAGTTACCTGAGCTTTCCAGAATATTTTCATCCTCACTTTCAGTGATGACAATCCCGGTAAGATTTTTAACTTGCTTTTTCCTGGTCCTCTCCCCTTTCTCCTGTGCTGTGCTGCCTTGGGATTGAGAACCTGCTTTCTGCTCAGGAGCCTCCTTGGAGTGCTGGTTCCCTCTGTGCCTTCCCCTGGGGTTCTGTGCCTTTTCTGCCAAGTTCTGTTTCTGAGGAGAACCTTGAGCACCTTGCTCTGTGACCTCCAGCTCAGTGCCTGTTTCACCAACACCAAATCTCTTCCCACACCTCTTTTTAAAGCCCTTTTTCCTTCTGTTTGTGGTGGCTTTTCCCTCCTTGTCACTGCTGTCCTCACTCTCCTGCCCTGATGTCATTTCCCATTGCTTGCAGGCTTTTCCTTTTTTCTCCTCCAGCCTGGACACTCTGTGTTTTTTCCCCAGACCAGACTCACTTTTATCATTTCTCCTGCAGGCTCTTTTTCTCCGGAATAACTTCTTGTGGTTATTTGCTTTTCTTTCCTGATGCCTCTGGGTTTTTGAGGGCTCTTCTCCAGGGCTGTCACCCTGTGACTCTTTGTCCTTCACTCTGCCCTTCCCTCCCCTCTGCTTCCCACCGCGGATCCTGGAGTCTCCTGCAGAGTTTTTCTCACAATTGAACACTTTCTCTTTTCCAGCCTTTTTCTGCCAGGTCTTGGGTCGGGAAGGAGGCATTTGCTCAGAGTTCAGGAGTGTGTGAGGGTTTATCTCGACTCACCTGTGAGAGGAGACATTGAGCATTTTGCTGTGAAATGAGCTACAAAGGGAAGCCAGATGTCCCTTCTTTCTGCACTAATTTGCCTCATTTCTGAAATAAATGTTTGCAGAGCGTTGCCTGTGCAGTGCCAAACCTTGTTCCAGGTTAATTTCTGGCTTATTTTGTCACAAATCACCCTGATTTTCCTCTTTTATGAGAATGATGAGCTGGAAGGGACCCATCAGGATCATCCAAGTCCAACTCCTGGGCTTGCACAGGACACACCAAGAATCCCTTCATTAATCCATGTGTCCATGATTTTCTACAGCTGACAAAGGTTTGGACACAGTTCAAGATAGAATGATTATTTAATTTCAGTTTCTGTTTCTCCAGTATCCTTTCTTTGTGCACAAGAAGAGAGGAACACAGCTAATGATCTATGTGAAATAAATGGCAGAAGCAAACACTTGTGCAGAGTGTCACAACATCTGCACTCCCTGGCAGTGTGGGAAATGCTGGATATCCCAGGGGTTAACCTGTTTATCTTTCCTCTAATCATATGCATGGAATAAAGGGTGTAAAAGTGCCCAAAGAATTGGTCCTGATCTTTCAGGCTGATGCAAAATATCAATTCTATCCTTTCCAGCTGTGCAGAACTTTTATTTTGAGTCAACCTCAGACATCCCCTGGGGCCCTGTGAGTGAATGAAGTGCTGATGGCAGGGCCTGGGTTTGGGCCCCCAACACCAAAACCTTCAAGGAAAGGCTCCAAACCACAAAACAGCAAGAGCACAACTGAAAGGAAATGATGGACCAGAGAAAGGAAAATTTGGAGGTGAGTGGATGCAGAGAATGGGACTAAGGGGAAAACCTTACAGCAAGGAAACTCATCAGTCTGCAACATCTTCCCAAAATAAAGAGATAAAAAAGCTCTTTGGGGGGATATTTGGAAATTACATTGCCCACTGATGAGCAGGGAACAAACCAGAAGATGGGACAGGGAAATACCATGATATATTTTGTCCTCTCATCTCTTTCTCTGTTAAAAGTCTACTCTCCATTTCCTCCCTGTTCTTTCACTTTGTTTTTCATCCAATTCTGTGGCTTCTCCACAGGCAGAAACTTCCAGCCATCACAGGTTTACAAATTCTACCAGTGGGTAACAGAGGCAGAGGATGGAGCAGTCACGATTTTGTTATTGCTTCCTCCTAATTCCACCAGGTATTAACTTATTTAAAGGTTGAAATCCAGTATCTGGAAGCCTCCAGCTTGTTATTATGGGATGCTGGCAGTATATTTACCTGTCTGACACTGCCCTGCACCCCAGTGGCTGTGGGTGCAATGTCTGCACACAGGCTGCAAGCCCAGAAGAGTTTTGGCCAAGGCTTCCTGGAACTTCCACCCACAGGCATCTCCCCCTGGAGCCCCAGGGAAGGGGATGGGGGAAAAGCACACAGTCAGGATTGCAATTCAGCAAGCTTTAAAAGCTTTAAACCTTTACAGCTGCTATAAAATCTGACAAGGAATGAGAATTTTTAGCACTTAGTACCTCGAGAAAGATGGAAATCCAGCCACTCTCCATGGTATCTTATGACCTGATTGCAGACTGAAACCTGTCCAAGTTATTAAAATAAATTTTGAAAAAAAAAGGCCACTGAAAAGTACATTCCAGTACTGTGGGAGAAACTCTGTAAGAAACCACTCAGTGTCTCACCCCAGTCACTCCAAGGAGGGCAGCAAAACCACATTTGAGATTTCCACAGCTCAGGAAGGATGATGCTCTAAGAAAAGCACATCTGGTGTGTGCAAAGCTCAGGGGTTTATTGCAAATGTTGGTTCCTTTTCTGCAGCACCCATTTTGTGCTGTTCTGCACCACAGTGGGGAAAAACAGAATCTCTGTTCAGAAACTCTGGTACTGAAGCAAAAAGCTGCTGCCCTGCAAGCAGCTACACACAATCCAGAGTTCCCCAGCAATGTGTGCTCAGGATTCCCTCTAAACTTGCTTTTTTTTTTGCTCTGGTCTGGAGTTGGCTCTGTTCAAACCCTCCTGGGCACTGCACAGTGCAGAGTTCATCTCTTAACCCCAGTCCTCTCCCCTCCCTCCCTTTGAGGACTGTCACACGTAGGTGTCTGCTCACCTCATTTCAGCCCCCCCTCCCCACTTAATGCCCCAGTACTCCTGGCCTAGATCTCTAAATCCTGCAACAAGACTTTTGTTACTGAGATTAATGGCAGCTGAATTAGACCCTAAATCCTCAGTGCAGAATAGTTGTTAATATTCTGCCCTCCTGGGGGCTTAAAGTTGATTCAGCTCCTCTACAGTGCCAAATGCAGGAGAAAATAATAAAAGTCTGCTTTTATGTGCTGTCACTAGGTAGTTATGTGTCTGCAGAGCTAAAGCCTTCCACAAAACAGAAATGCTGAAATTCTTGGATGGGGAGGAAGGTCAGGGACACTGCCCACATTTTGGGGAGCTGACTCACAGTAAGGCAGGACCCCAGACTGAATCTGGGCTAGAAAGTGAAAAACTGGAGTTCACAATTCTTCAGAGACAGGGTTTTAGAGCAGATTGGTTTGTAACACCACTGTTATTACTGGGAATGAAAAGATGAATCACTGCTTATATAAACAATTCCTTTGACATCAGACCTGCTCTGATTAAGTGCCCTGGACCATCTGCCTGCTGGACACACTGCAGCAGGTGAAAGATGCTGCTCATCAGTTTTTCAGCTCCCCTCACACCACCAACTTCACCTAAATCACTACAGGAAAAAGAACAATTCCATGGCATTCTCCCTTTTTAGATGAAATAACTCACATCAGAGAAAGGAGATCCTCAGTGCTGTCAGGAATCACAGCACGAAGCTACAGATAAAAAGAAGAGCAGAAAGCTCACACTGCTATTTGGAGACCAACAGGGAATTAATTGTCTGTCTTCCCTGAGCACAGTGGATTCTCCCAACTCACACAGAGGAAAGCACAATCATTAATATTAAAGGGACCTGCCTGGAACTTAATTCTTAAATTTCTATTTTCATTCACTGTACAAACTGCTCAGACCCCTTCATTTATCACTCTACACAGTAATTTTTGTAACACACCCACACTGATTCTGCCCCATACCTGGATCCCAGGTCACATCCATGCAGTGTAACATATTCCCTCTCCCATGCCTTGTTTCCATGCAGCCCAGGGTCTGTTCCAGAGCTCTTGCAAGCCTGCCCAGCTGTGGAGTCCAGCAGGGATTCTGGCTGGGCTGTGCCCCAAGGGCAGATAATTACACGTGTATGGAAGGAAAGTGGCATCAATAATTCAAGCTTTCTCATGGTACCTTTTGAACTTTTCAACCAGCAATATCAGCAGCTGGCTGGCAGAGTTTGGGATAAAAGAAGAGGTGGGATTTCACTCAGGTCAGGGTCAGATGTGCTATGATTAGGTGCAGTCCCAAAGAAAGACTGAAAGGCTCAATTCCAAAACCAAAACTCATCTGCTTTAATGCAAGAGGTTACCAGATTAGGCACAGTGAAAACTACCTGAAAAAAGTTTAGGCCAGTGAAAAGAATTAAATCATAGACCCCTTTCTTCTGGAGCCCTGGAGTTTTATTCCAGGGAGCCAAGCACGGATAGCTCAGCCCCTGCTTTGTCCTTGCCAGCACCAAGCTTTCTGCTGAAACAGGAAAGCACTTTCCAGCTTGGCACTGAAAAGACAGCAAAACTGGCACCATTTTTTTTTGCCCTCATTATGCCTAAATCCAGTCCAAATCAAGCAGAATGACTAAATCTCTTTTCAACTCGAATTTCCAAATAAAGTCGTGCTCCTCTGCAGACAGGCTGAGGTTACTCACAGCCAGTGCTCATGTCCATGAAATCTGGTTAATTCAGGGAGGGTTTTGCCCTGCCTGGGTTGCTCTCAAGAAATCAGGTAGCAGAGCAGGCAGAGATGCTCAGTGTGAGCTGTTCCCTGCAGGGACAGCAGGGTTGAGCTGCTCTGAGGATGGCCCTGGCTCAAGATTTCCTGCCCCCTCCCAAAAAACCTTTCCAGAGGAGCTGGAGATCAAACAAAATGAGCTCAGCCTTGGCCAGCCACCAGGACAAGTGACCCAAGCACGAAATGTGATAAGATTTTAGGTGCTTTGCAGCATTAGTTGGAGTGGGACCTGTTTGTGCAGCTCCTTCCAAGAGCCCCTGGCTGTTCTATTCTGTCCCTTGAGGATTCCTCCACTGAGAAGCAAAGATAAAAACTGGGGGCTGAGCTGAGAACTCCAAAAACATTTCACCTGAGCTTTCTGTCCCTGCATCCTCCACTCCTCTTAGTTTACAAGAATGAGGCTGTAGAGCAGCAATTTAATGAATTATTTCATCACATTCTTTTATTAACTGTCCTCCAATAACTCTGTATCCCTTTCTGCAGAAAAATCTCTCCTGTAGAGCCCAGAATGACTGATGGGATCATTTATTCCTTAACAAATCTTGGAGAAAAGCCCCGGGGCTCTTAGCTCTAAGCCTCTAATGTGTGTGTGTGGAGGGAGGAGAAGCTGCCCTGAAAAATTCAACTCTTGAGGAGGAAATGGCTCCAACAAACTCTTGTGGAGCCTCTGCAAGGCTCTGCACAGCACAGGCAGCACCAGAGCTGCTGCTTTGATTTCTGTGATGTGCCAGAAGCCTCGGGTATTGCACCCTGGATGGCTGAGATAAAGGCACCGATCACATTCACATCACATTGTCTGCTCTGAGTCCTGAGCTGAGCTGAGCTGTGCTGCTGCTCCTCCCCAGCCTGTCCCAGCCCCTCACACCTGAATTCTCTGCACACACTCAACACATTTGTTTGCCTTTTAAAGTGCTCCTGGCAAGATGCTGCAGTTGGCTCCTATCTCGTTAAGGGAGATAAGCACAGGAAAGATGAAACCTCCCAGATTTCAGCTCCAGATCCCTCAGCAGACTGGATAGAGGAGTTTCCTAAAGATTTCCTCATTTATGCAAAACACCAGCTCCTTTCAGGCAGAATTCAGCCACTGTGGTTGTAAAGTTATTAGAGAGTGATAAAACATCAGAATCACCTTTTCACTGCAAATTCTTAAGTCAATCACATGAAATAAAAGCTTTTGGTGCTATTGCATAATTGAGACATGGAAAGGTAACTCCATTTTAAAAAATTCCTAAATCACACAAATCAAAGAGTGGAAACTGGTTGTGATTGATCAGAGAAATTAATTACACTTTGCAAAAATTCCCAGCCACCCTGTTTGCTTGGTAATAGCTCAGGTAAAGAGATTGGTCCAAGCTATTCTTAGGAACATCTGTTTTTAAGATTAAACTTGCTAAATGTATAAATAGGGTCTCCTCTTGCTTTGACTCCACAGCAAGCAGAACTGACAATCCAGTCAGGACCCTGAAGCCTGTAAAACCTGTCAAAAATTTATCTTTTTTATGTATCCTCCTCCTTCCCTCTCTCCCCATTGCATTAATATATCTCCACTCTTGCTTCTATCTCATATGCTGCCTCATATTGATGGAAAATATTCTCCTTTGAGCCTGTACCCCAGGCTACTGAGGGAGAATTCCTGACCTCTCACTGTTTCAAACTGGTGAGGGCTCTGCTGCCTTCTTCCAGCTATTTTAAGACAAGCCAAAAGGTCTCCAAGGGCCTCTTCCCCAGCATCACCCGAGGAAGCCAAATTAAATATTCATGATTGCAAGGAGAAACCAAAACAATTAAGTTACATAGGTTTGAAAACAGCCCCCTTAAATATTTCAGGAGCACTTTGTTGCCCAATTGTCTGCAGGGCTGGATGATCCTGTTTCACTGCAAGGCAGGGTCCTGTCCTCAGAGCCAGCCCCAGGCTCTGGGCAGGGATGGAGCTGATCTGGGGGAGCTGAAGGACTCCTGTGCTAAGTCAAGGCTCAGACTTCTCCCTTCTAATCCCCTGAGTGACCTCTCTGGTTCTAAAAGGAGCAAGGCCAGGCAAGCCCGTACTAAATTCAAGCCCATATTAAATTCAAGCCCATACTAAATCCAGTCCTGGTTTGGTGGCACCAGTGAGCTCCTGGCAGAGCAGGAACAGCCCCATGGGTTATCCCAGCCCTGCTGCTGTGTGCTGTGATGCTCTGGGGCTCAGGATTGGATGTTTGCACTATTCTTTTTACTGGGCACACCAGTAAAAGAACCTGGGTGGCCTCACAGGAGCTGTCCTTGCTCTCCTTCCCTGTTTCTGCTTAGCTGGGTTTGACAGAGAATTCCTCAGAGTCAGTGAAATCCCCTGGATTTAAACCGAGTTTCAGCCCAATTATACATGAAAGCAAGAGGTTTTTAATGGTGGGGGTGGGCTGCAGCCCCCAGGGCAGCTCTGCCGTGGGAAAGGAGTGCTCTGCAGAAAGCAGCTGAGCCCCCCAAGCACAAATCAAAGGCTCTGGGTGGAATGTCAGATTGTGCAGACTGGAATGATTACACCCAGGTAGTCGAAAATCCCCAGCAGATTGCAATAAGCTTGCAGAGATAAAGGTGGAAGGAATGGTGCAGCTAAGGGTGAGCTCTCATGTTACAGCCAAAATGACTTTATGGGGCCACTCCTTCCACAGTGTGCTCTGTATTCCCAGCTGCTCCCTCTGCCCCAGTGCTCGTGGTCAGCTCGGTGCCATTGGATCTCACAGGTGACCTGAGGCTGAGCTTCCTCCTGAATGAGGGACCTGCAATTGCATTGCTGGTTATTCCTGTATTCCACTTCATAAGGCATTAGTTAGTTAAAAATTCAATTTAAAAGCACAAATGTGCAGCAAGAGAAGAAAGGGAACAGGAGCAAGCAACACAGGAGGGCAGAACAGACCTTAGCCACAAAGGGGAAATTCCTTGAACTCTGTGAGGGAATGAAGAGGAGGGTACAGGAAGGCCCACTGTACCTGGAAGAAACTTTAATTTGGAAACTTGGACAGAGACCCTGTCAAAAGTAGATTATTCCAGAGTGGAATAACAAACTTTCATGAGATATTGGGCCACACACTTTTTTTTATGCCCTGTGACACTGTTATTATGCTTTGCTACTGAAGATCTAAACAAACTGGGAGTTGTTTGCTGAGCCAGGCATTTGAAGACACCTAAAGATTCTTCTCAAGGGGATTGCTTCCAAAACTTGACATTTATTTTATAGGATGACAAACATTTTCTCTCATTTAATATTAACTACCCTGTATCTTATGCTCTGTTCCACTGCAGATATTTATCTCCCTTAATCTTCTGTAGAAAGACCCCTCTTCATTTTATGGGAGGTCTCAGCACAGGAGAGATCCTCACATAAATCTCTCTCACCAGATACCACTGTGACAAGGAAATGTTTATAGAATTTGAGCCATTTCCATGCAGACACATTCCAATGGGAAGTTCTTTCTGTGCACAAGCAGACGCAGAACAAACACATCAGTGAACAAGTTCACCTGCAGAATCAAGCCTGGTCAGTCTTAGGAAACAAGAAGTGACCACAGCTACTTTTTGTTCCTTCTCCTCAAAGAAAATCTGCCAGGTTAATGGTACCTGCATCCCATGTTATTAATTAATGAGGCACATGGAGCTTTGATACATTAATTCATGCCTATGAATTAAATTACTGAGAAATGAGCATTTTTCTTGTGCACTAAAAATTACTAGTTGAAGATCTCACCCCCAAAAAGGATTTTTTAATGGTTTAAAAATCCCTCTAAGGAACAGCTGAATGGGCCCAGAGAACTGTCAGGAGGAATCTGCCTGTGCAACATCAGTTAACAGAGATGAACTGGAGCAGGAATGGTTTCCATCCAATCCAAGGCTTTAAAAGGGCAAAGCACTTCAGAGGGATGACATGATATTATTGCACTTTGAAATTCTCAGGCATCACTTACCACAGCTCCAAACCAGGGTGTTGTAAGGATGGCCCCTGGATGCTGCACAGCAGAAATCCCAGTGCCTGGACTGACACTGCTCTTGGCAAAGAGCTGCTGGAGCCCTTAGGGCTGAGGTTGCCACCTGCTCTGGAGCTCCAGTAAGTTAAGCATAAAATTAAACCAGTCTTTTTCAAAGGTTAAACCCATAGTAAGTAACTATCACTTAATGCTTAAATTTTATCATTTCCAGAAACTGCACCTCATGGATCTATCTTGACAGAACTGAATTTCCTTGAGATGGATTTTTTTTCCACATCCTCATTACTGTTAATTTACATTGAAAACATCTTCCTGTAATGAAAGTACAGGCAAATATCACCAGGTCTGAGCTGTGAGCAAACTGTCACAGCACTGACAAGATCACAGGTAACCAAACTGATTAAGGACTGTGACACCTCCCTTGGCCACAGCCTGCATTTCATCTGCTCTTACCTGTGTCAGAATAAAGTCAGGAGGATGTATCTCTCTGCAGAACAATCACACCCTTGAAAAATAGCTCTCCCAAATTTTATTCCTGTGGCTAACTTGCAGTTTGAATAAATCTCCCCCATCTATAGCTGAAGCCAACTTTGCCTCAATGCTTAGGAAATAACACAAAGCCTTTTCTTGATCCTGCCCTATTCTCTGCTCCTTGGACTCTTACCCCATCAGGGCTTGAGCTGCAATTTCTGACTGCTGGGGTGATGTTCAGCAGCTCAGAGCTGTCCTTGTGTTGCCAGTTTGGGTTTTTTAGGAGCTCAGCCTGCTTTTCAAAGGCTCAGCACAGCAATCTGATACAGATAAGTTCCCTTTAAGGAAGGAGAATCTGATCAGAATCTAAGCTTCATTTTTTGAAGTCCCTGACTTAAGCATAAGCAGAGAAGAGGAGATTGGCTTTAAACAAATGAACAATATGCAGAGTCTGTAGGAATAAGCACAGAATGCACAGACTCATCTGCCAGAGGAGCAAACAGGAGGAAGAGATCCTTGTCTTTTGCAGGGCAGGAGTCAGGGACAGGCTGGGCTCTGCCCTTGGAGATACAGCTCCTTCCAACCTGGGGTGACTGCCTGATGCTGTCAGCATGTGCTCAGCACCATCCATCTTAGTGAGCTCCCTTGCCAAAAAGCTCTTTTAAAACATAACTCAACTCTCTGCATACAAGAGCTGTGCCACAAAGAGCTGCAGAGATCAGTTTCTATCATTTAGCTGGGGAAGAGGTGAGCAGAGGGAAGAGCCTCCAAGTTTTCCTCCCTACTGAAATAGTGCAAGGAGCCTTTTAGCTCTCCTGCCTTGGTTGTGTTCCCAGCAAACTCATCCCTCCCATCCCCATGATCAGCCGACATGCATAAAAGGCACGAGAGGCAAAATGGAAATGAGGAGTTTGGTCATACCACAGTTTCACTGCAAGAAAATCCCACTTGGGAGAGGCCATTTCTACCTGAGCAACAGCTGGGACAAATTCACCAGCACCAGGATGATCCAGGACATCCTGCTGCTGCAGCACCTTTACACTCAGGGATGTGCAGATCCTCTGGGAAGCTGCACCTAACCCAGAAATCTCATCAAACACCCCCATCATCATCATGTTGGAGAAAAGAGTTGGGAGTGCACAGAAATAACCCAAGCACTGGGGGCTTGTGGCTGTGAGTGAAGGCACTGAGCTCCCTGTGACCAGACAGTGAAGGAATTTTTCCACCTGGTTTACCCCTGGGAATCAGCTACAGCTGCAACAGAACCTTGGTTCTTACTTGAAAGGGATAAAATCTAATGGCTGAGCCAGGACTGCTGGGTTTTAGAAGCAAATTTCCACTGAAGTCTGTCTCATCTTTCAGCCATAGCAATTCCTGCACCAATTAAAGACATCCCAATCCACAAGGCCACATAGGCAGAGGTTTGGAGGCTGAATTCAGGACCACAGCCCAGGCATGGAATTGTTTGAGCCATAGACAAGCCATATTCTAAGAAACAGACCAATTAAGCTGTAAAAAAAATTCATTCTCTCACTAACCAGACAGGCCTCAGGCTTCATGACCAAGATGAAAAGTACTTTTCCTTCCAACATTATACTCTTCTAACAGAACTGTGAGACAAATTCTGCAAACATTCAATTACATCTGAGGAAAACTTGTATTACTATTGAAAAATAAATTAAAAAAAAAAAAGCTCCAGGCCAAGCTTTTCTAGGAGTAGAGAATTTTGGCAGCAAACACACCACCCAATAAAAGAGCTCACATTACCAGAAAGCATTTGACCTAAAACTCAGGCCACTATAAAACAGCATCCCACATTAGGGATCCAATATGTGTACTCAGATGTGGAAAATTTGTTCTTTAGTTGTGATCCAAGCCTGTCCCCTGTGCAGGTCTGTGGGGGTCAGGGAACACTGAGCCAGCATTGCTGGAAGGATTTTTTCAAGTCAGTGTTAACAACAACTCTGGTCCTGCAGCCAAGGGACACTTGGCAGTGCCAGAGCCCTGGGAGGCTGCACAAAGCAGGAGGAGGAACTGCCAAAGCCTGACTGGCAACAACCTTAATGAGGGCCAAGGAGCCCTCAGTGCTCCCAAGCATTAAAGCATTAGCTCTTGGAGAGGGCCAGCAAACTTCTATCACATCCCAGACAAGGGGTTCAAGTGAAAAGTAGAGTAGGCACAAAATTCGAGGGGTTTGGCAGCAGCTGAAGCCTCTGATCAGAAGCAGGCCATTATTTTTAGTGTCAGCTGAGGGGCAGGCTAAGAGTAACCACAAGGCTCAAAGGCAGCTCCTGAAAGGGAGACATGAAGAGGGATTTTTTTCCTCCCCACTAGATTCAAAAGCTGTTTACATTCATTCATTGAAGGCTCCACCCTTCATGATCATCTCATCCCATCACTGATTTTACTTGCTGCTCATTTTCTGACAGCACAAAAAATACACCCTAATTCTGTCACAAGCATTTCCATCCCTTCCTGCTCAGCTCAGAACACAACTGAAAGCACAATTCATGAGTTCCAGTCTTGCCCTGCTTTGTCCCTTTGCAATTTCTCCTGTATTTTAGGCACAGTAGCTTGAAAAGGATTCTTAATGCCTCTGTCCACAGGTTAAAGATCTCCTTCCAGTGAATCCTTCACTTCAGTCTGGCTTGTGCTTTGAGGAATATAAAAAGCCTGGATTAATTTTTTTTTCTGTTGGGTTTTGAAACTAAATGCACTTTAGGGTTTACAAAAAATGGTGGCATTTTTGTGACTGACTCACTCTTCCAGTGGACCTACTGGATTTTTCAAGTTGTATGGGTGAAAACAGGGAGAGGATAATAAACTGCTTTTGCCCTTTCTGAGTAGGACTGTCACATCCCAAACCTGCCAACAAATAAACACTCAGAACAGGCTTTAGAATCAGTCCATCTGTGAGGAGCAGAAAGAAGCAGCTGGGTGCACCAGGATGATGCACATGTACAGGGTCACAGCAGCTCAGAAGCTGCTGATTAAATCATCATTTCCTGTAAATTTGCAGCATCAATGCCTGGCACAAGAGGTGGAAACAGCAGGACACCTCCCTGCCAGCTTCAGTCCTGCAGCAAGAGACAAGGAAATAATGAAGCAAACAGAAATAAGGAAGTGAAAACTACTTTGGAAATAGAAACTGAAAAGAGAAGGCTCTCAAAAACCTCATTAGCAATAAAATAGGTCTCAAAGGAGGTGTTAATACTTTCAGAAGGAAGGGTGCCTGAAGCGCCAGCTGAGCAACTCCACAAGCATTTTTCTCCTGAAGAACAGAAGGTGCCATCCTAATGCTGTAGGCAAGAAAGGATCCCTCAGCCTGGCTTGGGAAGATCAAGACAGAGCCTGAAACAAAAAAGCTTCCAAGGAGAGGTTTCCAAAGTGTGCCAAGGACAGCAACTCAGCACCGTTCCAGGAGGATTCAGTTCTTCCTTATTGTCACAGTGCTGCAAACAAGTTACAGTGGACAAATTCCAGAATACTTTGTTCTTCTTATCTGGGAAAAAAGTGGTGTGAGGGGATAAAGGAAGGAAATTTCAAAAAGGAGCAAACTGCTCTCTGCAGAGTTTCACCAGCTTCAATTTCAAATCCACTGGCAGACAGCACAGCAGCAGTGCCAGATCAATCCTGTCTGCCTTCAATGTTATCACCCAGGTTATCTCAGGACAAACCAGCAGTGACCTCCCAGGAACCATAATCTGAACCATCCCCCATCCCATATGGATTGCAGGATGGTGACACAACCACTTTGCTTCTCCCACCCACCACCTTGCTTTGCCTCCAGGAGTGCTCTTTGCCCCCCTCAGCTCCACCTTCTCCCAGGGATCAGTGGGCAATATAAAAGAAGCTGCTGAAGGACAGAATAGATATGAGAGGAGACAAGGATCATAAAAGGGAATTCAGAGTTTTATTTCCAAAAAAAAGAGCAATGTAGTGTTGAAACAAAAATCAAATTCAATTAGTTTTCCTCCGATTTGAATGGCTACAAAAATAGATTCTACCCAAATCCATAAAGCCAGTTAACAGTACCATAACAAACAAACCCCAAATTACTCATTCAGATACCACATACAGCAATCACAGGAACCTAGCATATATTACTTAATGTTTTTTTTATCTTAAAGTAAATTTCTAAATGTTTCCGTTAAAACTGAAATACCCATAAGATTTTTTAAAAAAGTACAAAAAATAATTGTTGGAGGTAACAGTGTGCGTTTATTAAAATCCTGCACCGAGGCAGTAAAACATTTATAATTTAAAACCCAGCCCAGTAGAAAAGAGAAATGTGCAAACATTTGAATGTTAGATGTACTCAGAGGCTTGTGGTGCATCAGACCTGGCATCCTCTGCTGTCCTAAAGCAAGGCAGGCTCCAGCAGAGAGGTCTCCAAGAGGCACTAAGGGGGAGGCAGAGGCAGAAGCACAGCCCAGGAGCTGCAGCTGCCCAGCCTGGCTGCTGGGAGCACTGGTGCCCCTCCCCAGGGACGGTTTGCCCATCAGTAGTGTTATGGCACTCGATCCAATGCCAGGAAGTCCTCCATGAGTTCTGGTCAATCTGCTGCAGGAGGGAAGAAGGCAAAAGCCATTTGAAAAGGCAGCCAGTGAAAGCTAATGGGAGCTAATGAGTTGATAGACTCAGACTGCTGCTGGGAGCTCTGGCTCACTTTGTGATAAGGGTAAGAATCAGGAACCTTCAAAGGATTTTTAGCTCTTCCTTTCCCCCTTTACAATAAGGTGCTGAACAGTGCTCCCACACCACTCAGCCAGCAGATTCCCACCCTGAAAATTCAGCTCAGAGTTCTGCACAAAGCATTTAAATAATCTGAAGCTTATAAAGAAATTTCATTCTACTTTCTGCTTCCTTTGCCTACTTCAAATCTTTAGCCTCACCTACCTCCTCCATTACTTAGTCCATGTCCTAACGGACTTCTTGCCGAATTTCTTTCTGCATAGCTCCTGGAATGACACAAGGAGAGATTCCTTATTGCAATGCAGTCTCAGCCCATCCACTCCCAGATGCCGACAGAAGACCAGGATGAGGCAGTGTCCAGAGGAAGTGCACAGAGCAGAGCATGTCAGGCAGTCACTGATCCTTCCACACCAGCAGTTACCAATCCCACCAAGCCTCCTGCATCCTTGGCCTACACTTGGTAGCCCCTGACCATCCTAGGGAGATGAGATAAAGCCCCGCAGCCGTGGTGGTAGCTCAGCTCTATTGTACAGACAGAATGGGAGCAGAGACACTGAACACATCCAAAGGGACAGTGTCAAGCCAGGATTAAAACTCCAGAGTCCCATCCTTGACCAACTAAGCCCGTGTGGCCTGCCCTTAGATCAGTATGGGGTGACACAAATAGAAACCTGTATGCGAATACTCAGAGTCCTGTTCCTTGGGGATGTGGGAATGTGATCTCTCCTGCTTTTCGGAGAGAAAGAGACAAAACATTATTCATAAAAACATGTCAAGGGACAGCAAGTGAAAGAGAACCTGCCTCTCCTTATTGCCCTTTGGTAGCTTGTGGGATGCACATGTGACTGGATTGCAGCAGAAGGATCCCTGCCATCAGGCGGGCATCCCCCTGCTGTCACCTCAAGCTGCCCTCCCCTGCCAGCCCCAGCCATCAGGAAGAGAACTTGGTCGATACTCACCCTCTGCCTCCCTCCAGAGTACTCTGGATCTCCTTCAGCACTTCTGGAAAGCAGAGGGTTAAAGCAGTGAACCAAACCAGCAGGGATCTGCTTTCAGGCAGCTGCCTGACCACATTCCACCTCCCCCTGAACAGCCTCCAGAACCTGCCTCCCCCACAGCTCAGAGGTCACTCCTTGGATCATCACTGCCTCTTCAACCAGGTTTTTACTGGGCAGGCTGGCACACAGGACTGAAGCAGTCATTTGCCAGAGGAAATGTTGCCAGTCCCTGTGTACCAGAGCCCCAAAAGAACTGTCTGTTCCAGCTGTCATCTTACACAAGTCCTACTGGAAATAAAGATCCTTCTCTTATCTCAGCAGGGAATGCAGCTCTGCAGAACAACCCCTGCCCAAGGGCATGGCTATCTGTCCATGTCCCAGCATTTCTACCAGTAATTACAGAACCAGAATCCACAAAATTCCCAGCAGATTTCTTCTTTTCCCACCCAGAAAGGCAACTTCCCTCTCAGCACCAAGACTTCATCTCACTCACTTTCATCATTGAGTAAGGCATGTTCCATCAGCCTCCCAGACTTCCTTTCTGAAAAAGAATAGGAAAAAAAGCTTTTACCCAACAATATTTTCCTTTTCCTGAAATAAGTGCAGTTTTGGAGAAAAGCACAATGGAACTGGATTTCCCCCCCACATTAAGTATTTTTTAAGTACTTTTTTTACTGAATGTTTCACAACTAATCCTTAAAGTCTCTCACACACTGAACTGTTCTTTTCAGCAATACTAGTTTGGAAAACAGAAGATCTAAATAAGTTCAGCCCCTTCCTCCAGGAAAAGCTCTGTTCTAGCCTTTAAGGGAATCTTCCTCATGCAACTTAATTCAAAGCTATCAACTAAATACAGTCCAGGCAGCTCCCAATAATTCCCTCCTTATTTTTCCCTTTCTTAGGTAGAAAATATCAAGTGCAGCAATAGGAAAGACTTTTGGAGGTTTACACACAGCATGTTACCCTCAGTACACTTATTTTTTCACTTACCATCCTCTCCACAGTCATCTGGACTCTTTCCTGATCCCCTAAAAAAATGAAAGGAGGCAGAAAACAATTAGTGATGCTGAGGAACAGGAGTGCAGAGAATTCCTGTGTGCTCCTGGCAGCTACAAGAGGCTCTGGTGCACATCAACTAAAGGGTTTGCTGAGTGTAGGAAGGGCTTCACCACATGCTGGTAATGCAGAACTCTGCACAGAACACTTCTAAACTCTTGGAATAGAATTCCTGTAGGATCTCTGTGTCAGGTCTACTCTTACTTGCTGATGTTCCAAAAGGAGAGGTGGAATGCTGGATTTCCCTTCAGAGTGCAACAGCTCAGCCTCAGCACTCGGGAAAAAGCCAAGCAAAGCAGGGCTTGCCTTAGGTTTGTGACTCCAGCTTAGGGACAGCAGTTCCTGCTTGGTCCTACCACATGCACTCCAAGTAGGAACAGCAGCAGGGGGAAGGTTACATTCCTGACTTCAGTCCTTCTATGGATGGTAACTTCCAAGGGGTTTTCTTTCCTCCCTGATCACACAATCGGTGTGCAAGAGTGTTACAGACATTACCTGGATTTCCTTGCAGCATTCTCTGTGCCAGACTTGTTGTGCACATGATTGTTGCTTGTCACTTCTGGCATGTCCACGATGCACCGGGGCTCCACCAACCATTTGGTGGAAAGGGAAAACCTCTCAAACTCCGAGGGGGAGATCAGATAGAAACCTGCAGGGGATTGGGAATTTATAAGGGCAATTCTCAGGAAACAGTTCCAGAACCAAAGGTGATCCTAAAAAAGAACAGATCTAGACATGATCTGTCAGGCAGAAAAGGTTTGCTTGTCCTCCTATCTAAGCAAGGAGGGATCCTTGAGGAAGATATGACCCCAGCTCCCCTCTGGTTAGCCCAGAGACTGTGCAATTTAAGGTTCTGCTGAGACACAATTCTGTTGTCCTGTGCTGACACTTGGGAAAAACAGCATAGAGAGACACAAAAAAATGAACTGGAAAGCAGTGATCCATCTTCAGCAGCCACAGGATGTTGGATCCCAGTTTTGCAGTGAGTGCTGAGACACAGGCATGTACAGGAACCATTTCCTGAGCCCACTGCTTAGAGAGCCATTCCCTCCACACCAGACAAGAGGAGGGTGGCCAGGTGGAAGTCACCTAAGGGGCACATCCAAGCTGAAAACCACTATTCACTCCTGTATTCATCAACAGCAATGGAATAAACTCACTCCTGCTTCTTCTAACTCATGGCTTGGTACCTGTTGGCAGCTGGTACAGTCCAGAAACTCACCATGAACACATCTCTGAAACAGTCCCACATCTTTACACAGCCAGCTAAAAACACTAAGCTGTTTCCCAGTGTCTCAAGCACACAACAAGAGGGATGATGTGGGAGAAGCCCACCTCACCTTGGCCGTATTTGGTGAAGACACAGGATGCAATGCCACTCACATCCTCCTTGCGGATGCAGGGGTAGCGGATCTGCAGCTTGAGGAAGGGCAGGGAGATGATCTGGATGTCTCCCAGGTTGGTCAGCACTGCCAGGTCATTCTCACTGTAATCATCAGTCTTGCAGCTGCCAAAGTTGGCAACTGTCACCTTCCGTACCCTGCAGCCCTCCAGGGCTGTCAGCTTGAGCTTCAGCTTGGAGCTGACCTTGGGCAACGTGAAGACCTGTCACAGAAATGAGACACTGACACCTCCTCCTGCACAAAGCCAGCAGCAGCTCCCCAGGACACCTGCTGCTCCCTCCCTGGATAATGTTTCCATTCACAGGGAATACACACAGGTGTAACCAGAGCCAAGCCCCTGCTCATGGCATGAGAACCAATCAGCCACAGGCAGTGTGAGAATTTCTTCCTGTTCTGACCTCAGTTTTACCCTTCAGGCTATAACCACACTTCTCCCCTATTTTTTCCAAACTCTTCCCTATTTGGCTACAAATTAATACAGAAAGAGAACAGGGTTTGAGCTAGAGTGCAAAACAAAAAACTTTCAAGCTACTTCACAAAAATACCTATAAATTCCTGCTTCTGCACTAATGACAGAAAAGCTCTTACCCAAAAGCAGAAGCAGTCTTGTCCAAAGAGTATAATGGAACATAGGCATAAAATTTCTATGATCAGCATGAGCAGCACCGTGCTGAACACCCAGTTTGCCACCTGATTTATGGACTATACCAGAGAAGTGCTGTCCCAGGGCTGTTCAGAGCTCTCTCCACTGAGCAGTGCCCAGTGCTTTAGCAGATTTCATGCACAGTTCATAGGCACCTCCCTCCCCCAATAGGTGACACTCACCTTAAATTGCTCTTCAGATACCACCAGCAGCTGGTGGCTGCCTTGCATATCAGGACTCTTGGAAAGGTCATGTGCTACTTCTAGAGGTTCTGGGAGGGGAGTGCTGCGTCCATCCAACACAAGTATCCCCACAACAGGAGCCCTGTGCATCAGCTGAATCTCTTTGGCTAGACAGGCACGATAAGGAGGAAAAACAAACAGAAAAAGCAAACAGGAGTCTCGTCAGAAACACTGTTAGAAACTCATTCACATCCTCTCAGTGCT